>NC_139916.1:10013429-10480929 GCF_963514095.1 Eutrigla gurnardus | reverse complement strand
TTGTTCTGGGATTAAAACCAACAATGAAATTATATTTTCAAATATTGTCATCCACCAGTGAAGTAATACGTGTATTTTCCAACATTATCCATGAATGCAATCAGCCTGCAAATGTACCGCTATGTCTGACCGTTGATCCTTATTGTTGTCGTCCCTGCAGGATATGAAAGGTTGTGAGGACAACCTGCAAACCCTCCTGAAAGTGGAACCAAAGAACCAAGCTGCCCTGAAGCTGCTGCAAGACATGCAGCAGCAGAAGTGATGACACATCCGGGGACTCCGAAGACGGACCTGTCCCGAGCACAGGCGGGAAAACAGCAGAGCAGTGACACGATTCAGCTGCCTCAAGTCAAAACACTTGACCCGTGTTTCCCCAAAAGCTTCATTCACGCCGTTTACTCTCACTGGATTAAACACGGCCCCTTTCTGGAAAACGCAGCTCCGGTTGACGAGAGCTGGAGGGTTCGTCGGGAAGCAGCCGTGGCAGTGTTTGTATTCTACCAGTTTTAGTGTCACTGAGTATTTATGGTTATTTATATAAGACCTGACATTTAAATTCTAGAGAATAAGCCTTTACCATCGTCATTTCTAAAACTGTTCAGCACGTAATCCGCCCTCATGCTGGACGACAAAAACCATACAAACCAAACACCGCGGCCCGCTTGCTTTTTCTGAGTTTTCCCCACATCTGAGCTTGTCTTCATCATTGGATGCAACGTTAACGTCAAACACAGCTCATCTTTTTTTTTAAAGATTTGGGTACATCCGAAATCACTCACTATTACAACTATTATTTTCTATATGGTGGACTCAAGGTATCCCACAGTTAATCTTGAATGGTAGTGTACAACTGATGGTCACTTACCGAGCGTTTATAGACCATCATGCATTGTGCTGAAGGAAAAATTAAAGACAGATAAGTTAACTTTAAAGAACTCCCTGAATGGTGAGTCGGCAGGTGTGAATGAGTGAGTGATTTCGGACACTAGCCTGCTCATTTACGACCACCTATTGTCACATGACATCGGGTCACATGGTCTACTTCCGTTCTCTGATGATGTTTGAGGCATCATGATGTTCTGACATTAGAGAGCTGCCATTGGCCTTAAAAAAAACAGATCCAGTTAGGAGTGGGTGGTAAGGAAACCATCCCCATCTATCATGATGGGTGTTATTTTATATGCCAATGTCAATATCTATTAATGCTGGCCTAAAACAGCCAGGGATATTGAATGTACAGCATTTACAGTGTCTCACAGAATCTGAACATTAAGCAATCATTAGTTATTTAAAAAAAAAGTCATAAAACAGTGAGACAAAACCTCAATATCACGGTTAACATTTTCAAATTGCTAGTTTCGTTTGACAAATAGTCCAAACCCGAAGAAATATTCCTTTTAGTATTTAAAATAAATTACAATCGTGTGTAGAATTTCCATTGATTGAAACCAACGTACTGAGTAAAGGCTTATTATTCTGATTTGAATGACAAGAAAACAACCGTTTTTCATATAACGTTGGACATGCATGTAGTTTACTTCTTTATCCTGTTGGTTTTTTTTAAGTACGTGTGAATGTTTCTTTCTCGGCATGTTCATGACGTCCATGCCTTGTTCACGTCACGTGTGAGGTAAATCGAGATTATCGAGTTTTCAAATTGGAAACTCGGGGAGATTGCAGAGTTAGTCGTGGTGGGGGTTATAAATCACATGATTTGGCAATACAGAATGATCCGATCACAAGTTTGAAGGGACAGTTCACCTCAACATCAATCACCAACATTTAACCTCTTACCTGTAGTGCTATTTGTGGTTTTAGATTGTTTTGGCGATATCGGCTGTAAACTGTCAGTAGAAAATACTTCCTTCATGAAACTGCTCTCAACCAGGTCTGCATGTTATCTTGAATAACGACTCGTGGTGACATTTTCATTGATTTGGGTTGTTTTGGCACATTGAGCAACACGAGCGAGTGCCATCTAGTTCTATTAGAGAGGAAGCACTTCTCTGTGGAAGATATCGCCAAAAAAGCCCCGAAACTTTTAAATGAGCTAAATGTAAGAAGAAGCATTTGTGACGTTGGGTGAACTGTACCGTTTTAAGCTGGAATGGGGTGTCCAAATCTCCTTAGTTTTTCTTGCATTTCTGGATCAAAACTGTTTAAGGTAACTGATAAGTATTGAAGCTTCGCCTCAGAACTTGTTGAGGTTTGGTCCCAACAATATTCTTAGCATCTGTGTCGCTCTGCGGACCGTTATATTTATGCTCACTACTTTAAGGATCAGAACTTCAGTTTGTTCCCTTTCTGTTTGAAAGACATGTAAAGCAAGTAAAACTATAACATAACATATAGATCGTCTTCATTCTGTGATCTTAATTTGGTTGCCATTACATCAAATTATTGTGAAACCAGTGAACTCTTGCATCGGTGATCTGCTGTAACTTGGCAATCTCCATGTTGCCTGAAGTGCCTGTGTTCCTCCTCTGTCTGCTGCTCTATATCTGTTATCATCTGTGGAAAATATCACTTTCTGCTTATAAAAGTAAGGAAAGAACACAAAGAAATTGAATTGAAACTTTAAAATTTGTGTCATGCAAGGAACAGTTTTGAGACACATCTACACTTATTCATGGCCCCAGCGTGATTCTATTGGTAAATGCGGTCCTTTGTTTTGTCTCACTTTTATCACATTTCTGCTGTTGCTGTTTGCTGTTTTGTTTCCGTCAACCTTTTCCTGTATTAATTGAAAATAAACTAAGAAATGAACAAAGCCAGAATAACTGTATTTTCTGTATCTGTTATTAAATAATTCACTTTCTGGCTTGGTTAATATGAAGCTGGTTAGCCTAGCTTAGGGTCTGTAGAAATGTATGTGGGTGAAGTAAAAGTAAAGTATATCATGAAAAAGTCATAGTATTGGTGAAGGTGATGGGAAGTATAGTATGTTGAAAAAAGCCATGAAGAGTTTAATAGTATATATGATGTTGAAAAAGTTATATTATAGTATGACATAAAAGTATCATGAAAATGTATAGTATGTATAAAAGGTGATGGGAAAAAGTCGCAAAGTACTATGGTATAGTTTGCAAATACAGTTTAGCCATGAAAAATGTCAGTAAAGGATATCTTAAAAAGAATTAGAAAGGTGTTGGAAAAAAAGTCATAGTAAAGCATGTTGGAAAAGTAATGAAAAACGTCATGTTAAGTATGTCTGAAAAAAATAATAGTATAGAATGCAAAAAAAGTAAAAGTATAGTTTGTCAGAAAAAGCCATGAAAAATTGAATAGTATATTATGCAAAAAAAAGTCATGATATAGTACGTGGAAAGAAGTAATGATAGCATATACGATATAGTAGGTTATAAAAAGTAATGAAAAACGTCATACTATGGTACTATGGTATGTCGAAAAAACCATGACAAAAGGAATAGTATAGTTTGTCATAAAAGCATCATGTAAAATTCAAAGTATACTATGTTGAAATAAGCCAGAAAAAAGTGATAGTATTTTATGCCAAAAAAAGGAATGAAAAGTGTTGAAAAAAAGTGATAGTATAGCATGTGGAAAAGGCATAGTACATAGTGAAGTATGTTGGGGGGAAAAAAGTACACTATGCAAAAAAATCATAGTGTAGTATGTCGAAAAAAGCCATGAAACAGTCATGAAAAAAGTCATACTATGGTATGTCAAAAATAATTAATAATAAATTCATAGTATATTTGTTGAACAAAAAAAAAAAGGACGAAAAAAGTAGTTTGTCAAAAAAGTCATGAAAAATGTCATAGTATGATCGAAAAAAGTCATATTAGCAGTAACAGTAGTTTGTTAAAAAATGTAATTGTATGTTGAAAAAAGCCATGAAGTGTTGAAAAAAGTATTAGTATAGTATGTTAAAAAAAAGTCATGTAAAAAGTATAGCATGTCGAAAATGCATTGTATAGTTTGTCAAAGAGCCATGAAAAACATCATACTGTTGAAAAAAAGTCGTAGTTGAGTATGTAAAAAAAAAAAAGTGATACTATAGTATGTTAGAAAAAGTAATGAAAAATGTCAAACTATGGTATGTCAAAAATGTAATAGTTTGTTGAAAAAAAGCCATGAAAAATGTCGTAGTATGTCGAAAGAAGTAACGCAAAGTGTCGAAAAAAGTAAAAGTATAGCATGTTGAAATAAAGTCATGAAGGGTAAAGAACGCAAAAAAGTTAACTACGTCGAAAAAAGATGAAAAACGTGTCAAAAAAACATCATGAAATGTCGATAAAAGGCGATAGCTTAGTTAATTGAAAAAAGTCATGAAAGAAGTCATAGTACATAGCATGTGGGAAAAAAGTCATGAAAATAGGGTTAAAAAAAGATGAGAAAAAGTAAAAACAGATTTCCACACACTTGAATGCATTTGAATATTTAACATGGCCTTGTGAAGCCAAAACATTCATCACATGCTTTATTTGATGCTCTGTAAGTACACGTGATAGCCGCGTGGGGATTGTTGATGTAATGGAATCCATTTTGAGAAGCGAGAACATGCTTTTCAGAGATTTGTGGAGGTTTGATGAAGTCGTTAACTCTTAAGTTTGTGTTTTGAGTTATTGAGTCTCAGTTTCTAAAGAACACCGAAGTCTGGATTGACCGTCATCCAACCCTGGTCACGAAGAGGGTTGGCTGGACCAGGTGGATCCATGAAGGGTGACCATGTTTATCTGAATGGGCTACAAGGGTTCTTCTGCAGGGACACAGAATTATCACCCTTCACAAAAAATACAAATGAGAGTAAAAGTTGCTACATTTGCATTCAACGCTATTGAAACCAGACATGCAAGAGAACACAGCAGCCCTGTTACTCTGTGGAAAATGTGATTTTCTGGAGGACGATTTGTGGACCACGGTTTTGAAGTCTTGAGTTTTCTGCATTGTAACCATTGCCATCTTGGATTTTCATCTTGGATTTTTTTGCAACCACTGAAGGAAGTGACCATATTTGGACTGTGGAGGAGTGACGTAAGGATCTGATGAACACGAGGTACAGAGCAACAACCTTATTGGCTCTATCTGGATTCTGGTGTGAAGTAAGCTTCATAATTCAAGGGCAACTTTCCAGCCAAGTAAAGTAGCTAACTGCATTACTAGCGACCTGTCAATCACAAGGTAGCCCCGCCCCCAAGCATCCCCTGTATTATGGTCCGTTTCACGCTAAATGTACCATAATTTAGCATTTGATCATTTAGACCATAAACTCATTCAGATGTTTACTGAGATAATAAAATCAAGAGAGAAGTAGGGTCATTTTCTCGGACTTCTATACACAGAGGAGTCGCCCCCTGATGGCCAGCAGAGAGAATGACAATTGAAGGCACTTCAGCTTGGCTTCACTTTTCAGAACTAGAGGTCGCTGCTTAGTTAGTTTAGATTCACCAGTCTCACGCAGAAACTGATGGATGAAACTGTAGACCACCGACTTCTGTGTTCGAGCTAAAATTCATGCTTTTTGTCAATGGAGTCCATTGGTTTTTAAGAGTTCCCCATCAGAAGGTGCCATTTGATGGCCAAGGTAAAGTGGTAAACATATTCTACAGCATCCACTTGAACTAAGTATTGCTGTTATCAAACTCCATCTCCTGTAGAATTAGTCCCTCATACAAACCCCATTCAAAAGAATCACAACTACCCACGTTAAGACTTTCGACTTGCTTTGTATCTTCAATCCAGGAGACTTGATGCGAGGTAGTGAAAACACAAGCGGCATTAACAGGCTAATGGTCATAATAAACAGAACAGGGTGGATTCGGAACTGATAAACCTTTATTTCACTTTAAATTGTCTTTTACATTTTGTCCTGTTTATAACATGTAAGGTGAAACTAGAGTTGGAGTTTTTTTTAAAAGACATACACAAATCTAGTATTACTTCAATAACCAGGGTGGGGGGGAGGGGATGTGTTGAAGGGTTTTTCTTTTTTTTGTCATTTTCTCATTTTTATCGGTATCATTAAGCTAACTCTAAATTTTCACAACCACGTGCGCGCTAAGCAATAAAACCGTCACAGAAGCAAACTTTTTTGTTGGTTTTTTTGGGTTATTTTTTCTCTTTTATTTTAAGCATAATACTGGTCAGTAAAAACAAAAAGATTTGAGATACCAGATATACAGACAGGCTTCGGTGCCACATTCACTACCGCATGGGATCAGTTTGTTTTTTCCTTAGAAAGCATAGAATAACTGCCTTTTTGTTCAACTAACGAGAAAAAGAGCGACAGGGAGGATTTTTTTTTAACCTTTTGAACTTCAGTGCATGAAAACATTTGTCCCCAGCAAAAAAAAGATAAATCATCGAGACGTGACTTTTCTACACCTAAAGAGTGGAATGTCGAGATGGTTGGTGACAAGGTTATTGTGACACTGAGTGGATTAAAAAATGCTTTATCTACTTCTGAAGAAAACCTCAAATTCTGGTCGGCTGACGTCCCCGTCTGTTATAGTTTGGGGATTTGAACTGCTTTGCATTTCCTACAGTATCGTGCTTTCGGCGAGTCGTCATTTCAAAAAGACAAACCGAAAGATTTTGCCGGTTCAAACGTCCACGCTGTAAAAGATCCGATCCAAAAAAGTGAGCCAGACAAATTTACCGATAACCGCTGAGCCCGTGTGGTTTTCTTTTCTAAATGCAGTCGAAAGAGGTCACCTGAAAAAGGTCGCCTTATCACCAACTCCACGCCTGGATTAACATTAACAGTCATCCAAACTACAGGTTTTCACTTCCGCAAACAGGTGCCGGGAGATTCGGCTACTTGTTACGCGCATACCCGCTGCGAACTCGAATTGCGACAAACTTAAAAATCACCGTTTCCTTGGAAGTTCAACAAGTCAGCACCCGACCCGCACAAACCAATATTGTTGGATTGTAATCTAGAGATGTGAAACATTTTGACACAACTCAAGAGGCTAGCTTTAAAAGCGTTTTAAAAACTAGCAAGTGAACCTCAAGTTTAGATTTTTCTGTGGCCTGTTTTTCAAGGTTGAGAATTCACTTTTGTGTTCGAGATTACGTTATCTAAACCTCTTCGATCGGAGAAACGCAAACTGGTCCAACTGTTTAGATTTGACGACGAGGAAGCAGGAAGAGTAAGCGTGAATCCACAGAGCACGAGCGAGCCCCCCCCCCCCCCCCCCTAAATGACTGCAGATCACACCACTCAGCAGCGACTCGACTCATCAGCAAGCAGTTAACGGGTATAATGAGGGGGTGGGGGGGTGGAAGTACCAAAAAAAAAAGTTTGGACAGCAGCTGACTGTAACGGCTTCAAAGTTTTCATTGCATGCACAGGTGTTCACGAACAACATCGACAAACCGTTTCGTTTTTCCAAAAAGACAGATTTACAGTTAAGCTCTAAAAATGTTTTACAATTTTACAGTTCTCAAAAACCAGAAAGAAGAGATTGATTTTTGTTATACACACACACACACACACACACACACACAAAAGAAAAAAAAAAAAAAAGCAAGGGGGAAATGAATGTGTTTAGGAATTCCACTTCAGGTGGATGAGTGGAGGCGGATCCAAGGGAGCAGGCAGGTCCCTTTTATTGTGAAAATCTTCTCAAAACATTAAGATGGAATGTAACTCTTTTTATCCGTTTTATTAAGTTTTCAAATCAGTTTTTGCTCCTAAGTGGAAATACGCAGAACAGCGTTGAATGAAACTCTGGGTTTCAGACGGAAAATTTGATTTAAAAAAAAAAAAATGAGTTTTTTTTTTGTTGTTGTGTTTTTTTAGAATTGTCAGTGTCACAATACAGCCTTGTAGGAGGACCCTTCTGTATAAACCTCAGCACAACAAACACCCCCTCCCCCCTCCCGGCTGAACACCATTTTGGCCGTGAAACGAGGATCCGGTGGCGAAGGTGGAGGAAAAACTAAGCATCACAGTGTTTGTTGAAAATAAACGGACAGTTTAATAACCTTTTTTTCGTTGTTTTGTTTAAAGTGGAATAAAACCAGCCATTTGCCAGCACACTAAGAAAAGCCAAAAAGAGAAGGGATGGACAACGAAGCATTAAGTCACTAGAGCGAGGAGGGCGGGGAAGGAGGGGGGGCATCTATATAAGTGCATTAACTCAACAGAGCTGGGGGGGGGGGGGCAACTATATATGTGCATTAAGTCACTAGAGGGTGGGGAGGTGAGAGAATGTACTGAGATGTTAGGATAGAGGAGAGAGGGAAGAGCGGAGGGAAGGAAGGAGATTAAAGGAGGAGAACGTGGACTCTTAAAAGACCATTTATTTTGGAGTTTGGGATAAAAACCCTCCCTGACTGCGATAAGACGAGACCGACCAGTGGGTTGAGTCAGCTGGCCTGCCTTGGAGTGCCATGATCAAGGGGAGGGTGGGAGGAGGGGCGATGGAGTAGTTTCTCTTTTCTTTGTTTTACCCCCCTCCTTTTTCTTTTTCTTTTTTTTATTTAAATATCCGTCTGAAGGTCAGGTGCTATTCATGCTGTTGGTTATACAGAAGGGAAGTTGGGAGGCTGGGCTTGAAAAAGTGGGACGGGGGAATGAACGGGCTGCTTATGTGTACGAAGAGAGGAAGAAGAGGAGAAAGAGGAAGAGAGATAAAAGGAGGAGGAGGAGGAGAAAGCGAGTGGGTCATGGGTTAACAGTGAAGTGCGCTCTAGTTGTCGCCGTCGCCGGTTTCGCCCTCGTCTCCCTGGTTTTCTGATGTCCACAGCTGCAGAGAGAGAGAGAGAGAGAGAGAGAGAGAGGCGCCGTGAACACAGACTCACTTCATTTTAAATACTTTTTCCATTAATTTAGGATTCAATATTATAACAAATCCTCTGAAAAGTACACTGTATTCCTTTTGTTCAAAAACTATTCAAATACATCAGACATTCGTTTTTTGGCTAAATGTTCCAGGATGTTTTGTAGCTATTTAAGTTTTTTTTTTTTTTTTTTTTTTAATTATCGGGATAATTAAGTGAATCGCAATTATTTTTGTAGGATTTTGTTGCATCTTCTATTCTGCATTCTCTAAATTAGGGAAAGAAAAGAGGGTCTTAGTATAATTGTGGATGTAAATATTTAGTCATATGATTTAGATCCGTCAACAGATGGATAGAAGACTAAGACCATCTTTATTAGAGCTCAACTACTACAACCCTAAGGATGACTCTTAAATATGATTTTATTAACTTGTGACTTATTATTATTATGAGCATTTCTTATATCCCGATAACGTGTGATAGACCGAAAACTCGGCGGAACAATCACAACAATCGATCCTCCGTATTACCACCTACTTTAGATTATGATCAACTTCAGGACACAACAACAACAGTGCGTCGGAGTTGGTACTCACAGTGAGGTTGTCCCTTAATAGCTGCATGATCAGCGTGCTGTCTTTGTACGAGTCCTCGTTCAAGGTGTCGAGCTCAGCGATCGCCTCGTCGAACGCCTGCAGGGAGAAAACAAGACGTTCAACCACACAAATCCTCTTTGAAACACACGCTGGTTTGATTCATCTGTCTGGTCAATGACTCACGTTACTTTAATATTATGATATTTAGATTAAGTCCCGACAATATTCTTCTAACTAAATCTATCTGAATCAGGACGCGGCTCCATCATGACGGTCAACCTGCAGGCTGTTGTGTGGAGGAGGGGCCACCTGTCAACGGGCCCGAACAGAACTATAATTGACAGCAAGGCGGCACAATAACTTTATTCATATTGTCCTCCTGGGACTGTACCAAAAAATTTCAACTGTCCTGAAATCAGTGTAAACCTACTTCGTTATTGTCATCTATAGTGGTCTTTTACATAAAACACACAATTCAAACTCAAACAAAAATAGTATTAATGGGAAAAATGTCTGATTAATAAAAAGTTTTTAATTATGCATTAAAAGCTGCATAGAGTTAGTGGTGGGAAACTAAACGGGGCATAATTAGATCTCTATTTTATTTATTCTCGCCAAAAACGACATCATACAAGATTACATTTGCAACACAATCATGACAGCTTTATAAGTCACCTTCGCCCCAGTACTCAGTATTACTTAGTAGAGTTTGAACACACCATAATGTAGTCAATGTAACCTCCCCCAACTGTGGCGGTTTGGACCAGTGCTGTCGGCAGACGAGCTACTCACTGCCATGACTCTGAGCAGCACAATAAATAACATTATAATTAGTGTCTGATTAACTTCCTCCACAGTTTATTTTGGACTTCCAGCTGTTGCCACTCCAGTGTGTGAAGTTAACTGTGTGGGCAGACAAAATTATCATGCGGCAGCAGAATGTGTAAATGTGGTTTGAGGGAAAAAAATAAAGAAAAAGGGAATTATAATATAAAAACTGATCACCGGCCATGGCAACCAGCAGAAAACTGTTGTTGTTGTCGTCAGGTGATCAATAGGTGCATCTCCAATATTACCTATGGCTGGTAAAGTCATATATTTGATCTAGAATAAACAATGTTATGGTTTAGCTCCCAGCAGACTTAAATTTGTTAAATTCGAGGCGTTCAGGGGGATCCTGGAAAAAAGTCGAGCAGGAAACGTGAAGCGATTCCCTCTAACCGAAAACAAAACGCTGAACCTCGAACCAGAATCGAGAACCTTTAAATCGAATGATGTCATGGAAATTGTTGCACCCACCTGCTTGGCCAGACTGCAGGCCTGCTCAGGCGAATTGAGGATTTCGTAGTAGAAGACGGAGAAGTTGAGGGCCAGGCCCAGCCGGATGGGGTGTGTTGGCTGCATGTCTTTCTTGCTGATGTCGAAGGCTTTCTGGTAGGCCTGCTGAGAGTTCTCCACCGTGTCTTAACAACACAAACAACCAGCGGTCACACATTGTGCTTCATGGTGATCCTCCTCATTAATCAATTAAACAGCGTAGATCAACAAACGTCTGTGGCCTGTAGTCCATATTATTGTAAATACACAAAACAAAAGACTGTTGTAATTATCTTAAATTTGCCTGCATATGTCATTGTTGTTTTAATTATTTTATTCTTGCCGTTCGTATTTAATCAACTTGGTGTTTCTCGCTCTGCTGGCCAAACTATGTAATGACACCATCCTTCTAGCAGTGCTTACCAAGATAGATTTATCAAAAGTGCATGTTTTTATAAACATTACTTCTTAATGTCTGAACACTCACCCTTCTTCGAGTCCCCAGAGGCCACCTCCGACAGGTATCTGAAGTAGTCTCCTTTCATTTTGAGGTAGAACACCTTGCTCTCTGCCTGAGATGCATTGGTAATGAGGAATTTGTCGAGCAGGTTCTGAAACAGACGATACGACCAGAAAAAGTTAATGGAGAGAAACGTATAAAATGGAGCAGCAGATCCTGTATTTACACAGTGACTGCAGCGTGAAACCAAGAGGAAATCCACCAAAAATATCTAAATGGACATCATGTTTACATGACAAGGGATGGGATGAAATAGTCTTTCATTGTAGATTGCAAAAAAAAAAAAAAAAAAGTTGATCGTGGTGTATTTCCACGATTGGGATAATCATAAATATTGCCAAGAGGTGCTTGAAAAAGATGTCAAGCTCACCATCAAATGTCACCTGATATAAAAGTTAGACACAAATACTTTTCATTTATTCATCCTGTAAGTATGCAGGGAGACCTGATGATTTATGATTATCTTATTTAACATGATTTGATTTGCCATTGTATAAGTTTTATGCATATTTTGATGATTGTCTGAATAATGTCTTCAATCGCAATTACTTTGGCAAGGATACCTGTGACATGAAATATAGGCAGTCTCATGACAACGCAAATCAAATTCAGAATCAAAGTGGAATATGAACGTGCAAGTTGACATAGTCACACACTTTGACTCAGCGTGACAAACTAGGCAGCCAGAAGGGTGTCGTGGCCAACACGCCCACCGACGCAGCGGTGTGAGCAACCAAACAACGGCTAGCCGGAGCATCTCTCGCTGCTCGTCGCCATCCACCAGTCTGTCGTTCCCATTCAGGTTGTTCCCCAGAATCACATTTGCAGTAGAACAACACAGCGGGTCAGCTGTTTACTATAAATAAGACTACTTTCTATGTTTAGCATGCATTGTTTTGACAGCAAATACGCCAAATTTCTGTCCATAGAATTTTTGTTGAACAGCGGTTTTATTTTAACAGCACAAACAGCTTCAATACAATTTAAAAACTAATCTTCTCAATCAGGGTCACTGGCATATTTGCATCACGGCCTGCTGCTTTAAAGACATCCCACATCACTGCAGAGGCTTCCAGTTTGACCTTGGAGATATTATTAGAAGTGGGCTCAGGCACTAAAAATTTGAATATGGTTTGACCTTGAGCAATTTGTGTTCTAACCTCGTCAGGACCTGGCAGTGTGAGGGCTAGGCATCAATTATGTCAGGTGAGCATTTTTTTTTAATCCTGATCCTCGATTAAATGTTATATGCTCTCATCCCTAATCGCCATTAATTAGCCTTTTGTCTAAATTGCCTTTTTAGAAAATTCCATTATTTTTTAGGGGCTTGTTCAGACCGACAGCAATGCGATCAAAATCTACAGATTCCTCATTCATCCGACAACTGGCTCAGCTTTTACCACAATGCAACAGCACATCACCTGGCAGCGCGCTGACCGACCAAACGCGCGCACATTTCAGGTGATGACTTTGAACCAACATCGGTGTAATTCTACCGTTTACATCAGAAATAACGCAGCCAAAAGTGATTGTTGATGCGGTCACTTCCCACAGCTCGCATGCTGTTACAAACCACTGGGCGGTCACATGGATGCAAAACTCAAACTGGACTTTCTGGGTTCGTATTTCATCCTCTCTCACCTCGTAGCTGTAGCTACACATTTAAGAGGCAACCCAGGTATTTTTTTTTAAAATCTATATACATGACATCCATCTCAAACTAGTGCAGGGATCCTTCAAGTCAAGCACCCTTTTGCTTCTGCACCAAATAGACAAGAATAATTGAGCAAACCTACCACAGAGGGGTAGCAAGACCCAAATCAGGACCATCAGGGTTCCCTCTCAAAGTCAAATGTAAAATTCCCTGACTATCACTAACTGAATTTCTATGACATATAATGAAGGTGAAAACAGGCCGCCTTTGTGATGAGCAGACAAAAAAAACAAATCAAATCCCCTGACTTTCCCTTTATGGAAAAACCTTGAAATTCCCTGATACTCCAGAAACTCCCTAATATTGCAGAAATTGCCTGTTATTCCAGGTATTCCATGACCTGTGGGAACCCTGGAGCATTACGGCTTTGTGTGACCGCTCCAAATGGTGCAGCAACATTATTACTGTCTCCTTGAGTAACTGATGTTCCCTGCTCAGTCAGGTGGGATCAGCCCCACTGTGCTTCCTCAAATCATCTTTATCTCGTTACACGTTCTGTCCTCCTCCTCCCTGTCCATTACCACCACCCGTCTCGTCCTCTTTCTCCATCTTCACACCCACTCGTTCCCTGCCAGACCTACCCCCCCCCCCCCCACCTCCCACATCCATCTCCGTACCAGCACGTCGTGGCAGATTTCTTGCAGTTCAGCCTCGATCTTTATACGGTACTCGCGGGCCATCTGCTGTTTCTTCTCATTCCCCTCCGTCTTCTGCTCGATGCTGGAGATGACGCGCCAGGATGAACGACGGGCCCCCACCTATCACCGACAAAAACAACGCAGAGCAAAGAGATGACATTAAAAGGACAATTTCCCATACGCAGGCCTGGATTTTTTTTTTTTTTTTTTTTTTTTTAAAGAGCTGAAATACATATTTAGTAATAATGATTCAAACCGTTTGGTATACTTTGCAGATCAACAACGTAAAAGGAAAATATTGTAATTTCATCAAATACTTTAAAGAAACATGTCCGTTTCCTCATAAAAACCTGATGATGCTGAAATTACTTAAAGCAAAGAAATAATCGGAGGCTACGATTTAAATCAACTTTTATAATTGGCAAAACAATATATATATATTCCATGTCACTGAGCTTGTAAGATGAAATACCAATTACAAAGCTTACCCATCCTACTTCATGACGGCACACGTTTACACATGAGCCACATGATACACTAAAAACACCCACTGAGTGACTTAAACAATCTTCCTGGTTTGGTTACATATGCAAGATAAAAAGTGTGGAGCGGGAACGTGTTGAAACAAATAGAGCAGCAGCGCTGGAAAACCTGAGGTTGCTCTTACATAATTAGTGCTTTTATAGTTAGATGATAAAATCATGAAAAATAAACAAATGACAGCAGTGCAAAGAGACTACACATCATATAAAAAAAAAAAAAAGGAGCTAAAAATAAACATCAGGGAAAAACAGTTTTTCAAGATGGAGTAGATGCTACTCCTGTAATAGCACAAAAAAAATGGCATTTTTAGCAAGTGATGATACAAGACAGGACAATTTACTGCACAGTCTTCACATTATGTCCAGTTGCCCCAAACCACCACAGAAATGTTTCCTTAGAAAGAGTTGGCAGTGATTTGAGAAAGAACAGAAAACCATAAATTTGGAGGGAAATGAGCCAAAAGGTGTTAAATCATCATGTTAAAATACATTGTAGGTGTTAAATATGGGTGTCAGATATGTTGCGATGCTTGGCAACAGAAAATGGGGATAATGTGTGGCATTGCTGAAAAATGGATAACAATACCGTTTGATTCTATAAACAGGCTATATGTGTAAAGCAAAGTGGACCACAGAGTGAACTTTCACATCACTTTGATCGCCGGCTTTATTCTGTTCCGTTTTTTTAAAGACAGTCTCCTCTAGACCCTGTCCACCGCTCCAGTCTCTTTATTCATACCACTCAGAATAAATAATATTGACCCTCCAAAAAACAAGCATGAGAAATGGACAACATCTGAAACTGGAGCTAAGCTGGATAGATGAGCAGGTCAACGCTACACTGACGGTCTGCATTCAAGGGGCGGGACTTTAAATCCAACTTGCCTACTGCCATTCAATATGGTTTGAATATTGTAAAATCTTGCAGCAATAACCAGTTTGTTTCATGCTTACTACTTCAAGTGCAGGAATTTATTCTTTGTCTTCACAGGGGCGGGTTTCAGGAGCATATTGACAGATGAATGGAACCAAATCATGAGCCGACTGTGTAGTTACATTTGTTGAGCATTTTCAGATGTGGGAGGAAACAAAAAAAATTTAACCATGAGACGGATGCCATACCACGTTCTTGTAGGCGACGGAGAGCAGGTTGCGCTCCTCGTTGCTGAGCTCCAGGCCCTGCTCCGTCACGGCCTTCATGGCAGCCGCCATGTCATCGTAGCGCTCGGCCTGCTCTGCCAGCTTGGCTTTCTGCACCAGGTCGTTCTTATCCATTTTTAGGCTGCAGGGAGAAAACCGGGGGAAAGAAGTACGAAGTTAGAGTATGGACTTAATCTACCATCTACCAGCAGGAACAGGCATTGAAAAGGAGAGTAGAGAAAGGCGATGAGAACGATACAAAGACAAGCTTGAGAAATATGAGCAAGATCTGAGGCTCCATGACATGTGGAACATGGCAAAGAAAGGGAATTAAGAGGAAGGGATACCACTACAGCGTGGAAGAGAAAGTGCATTTGGCAGGAAGCTGAAACATGTATTAAGATGCTTAACTGTCCCATAATGAAATTATTAAGGGAGGTTACTTAGCTGGCACAGATTGGACGTGATCTTAGGATCCATTGAAAGAACAAATCAAATGTCAACGGTCAAATGGTAAACCACCGATACATTTTCGGACGGTGATAAGCATGTCCGCCCATAGGTGAATTTACGGTCGATAGCGAATTAAAGAGCAGAATTGAAAGCAAATGAGTATCGAAAAAGTTTCTAAAGTGATGCTTCATCTGATCGGCCTTTAGAAAAACCACCGATCAAACCATTTACAATGATACATCGATTGGTGGCTGATCAATCGGGGCACAAATAACCCGATTAAAATGCAGCAATAAACCTCAAAGCCAATAGAATAAATGGTAAGACATTTATGACACAAAACATTCAATTGGATAGCTCATCAAGTCAGTGGAGCACCAGAGTAAACGAAAAGCCCCTCTTGTATTTCCCGTTATTTCGCTTTTCGTTTTTTAACCTCAAAAATGAAATCAGTCACCGGTTAATGGGTGTCAGGCTATTGAAAACAAAATTAACTGAAACCGACGTCCCTACAAATCAGTCACAGACCTAACAGTACTTCAGAAAATGTCAAAACTCCTTTCCAGCTCCCAGTTATTCCCCGAGGGCTTTCTACTCACCAGATGAATCTGTAGGTCTAAGTAGGCCACAGCCTTGCCTCAATCTCCCTCAACACATCTCACTGAAAACGCTCAGCTTTAACCAGCTTCAAGTATCTACATTTATTTGATCAACTTGTGCATCCCTTATTCTACATTCTAAGCCGCTAAAGAATAAACGAACACACTAGAAGGTAAACATGTTAATGCACCCACACCAGAATCCAGCTTTACCCTCATATCACCAAAAGTTGGACACATTTCTTCTTTGGGAGGCTTAGCGCAGCGAACACCCTTCCACAAGAGGGAAATTCAAATGCCACCCTGTTATGTTCAAGCATCCTTGAAGCTTACCTGACTTTCTGACCTCCCTGTGGAGCAGGGGGTTGAGGATGGGGTTTCCCTACGGAGGGCAAAAGAGGTACGCTATGAGCTTAATGAAAACCACAAGCATTAGGTATCACTTCTCGGAATTGTGCAGTTCACTTCTATTTCTTACTCTATCAAATACATCTCAGTTGTCAACCAAAGCTCAAGTATTTGGATTTTTGTTGTTGGTATTAGATTTAATTTTATTTGTTTCAATGAACGTGGTCTCCAGTCTGAAACCAGTTATTTAATGTTAAGTTGCCATGGAAACAAAGCTTCAGCAACCACGTTAATCAATTATACCAACAGGACGCATGGTGGCGAGTTCCGGGGGGGCCGGGCCGGGTGTGTGCATGTGTCCGGCTGTTTGCGTCTGCTAAGCCTTTAACTGGAGAGTGCAAACAGCTATTCCTCGTCTGTTTGTAATATGCTCCATTTTTTTTTAAATCTCTTTATTTTCAAAACGTCGTCATTGTGCAATCCTGGCTGGTTCTGCCTCAATAGATTTTAATCTCAAAGGACTTCCTGGATAGAACGCAGGTTAAATAAAATGTTTAAATATGAGATAATATAAAGAGCAGGCTTGAAAGTGGATCAATGAGTATTGAAAACATTCCAAATCAGAATTGATGAGTCATCTGATTGGCCTTCATAGAAAATGTTTACAATGAAGTTTGGTCAATTGATTGGAGCTCATTTTGTTTTATTTTTCTTTACAAACGAACCAGTTAGTTACTGGTTAATGAGTGTTGGGCTATCGAAAGCAAAATCAACCTAAACCCACATCCCCAACTTGAAGCTATTCCACAAAGAGTATAGCCTACGGTCTGGCTTTATTTCATGGTTCAAATCTTTAAAAAAAACAATCAAAAGAAAAGTGCAGGAAAAGGTCCTGAAGCCGAGACATGAGTCAGCACTATTGCACTGTTCCCTCATCTCCCTCGGTCTGAGTTTCAACATTTTCTTCATAGAAATAGTAAACTACAGTCATAGTAATATTTGAAAACTTTATCATAGGCAACTGTACCCGCTTTTGGGTTCTTCTCTCATCCAGAACTGAAGAAGCCTCTTGGATGAGACGAGGACCTAAAGCGAGTTCAGTTGCCCACAATAAGGCTTTCAAAAGATAATACATTGATCAAACATCGATTCTTTGGGTTCCCATTCACCCTCCTTGACCTTTAAATGTGTTCTGCAACAAATTTGAATGATGGCAGATGCAATTTGGGTTCGTTGACACAATCTTAATTCACAAGAGAATGATTTATCAAGTCAACCTTTAGTAAAGTTATCATTGGCAGCAGTTTCTAGAATAGATTTCTATATCAGCTTCACAAATAAGAACAGTGATATTGTTGTAGGTGAACAGCAAATTCAAAATCTGACTGAGATAATGTAGGCTAACCACTCCAGGACCATTTCTCGTTTTGAGCCATTCCTGTGTGGATTTGAGCTGGAAATTAATTCTCCTAAGTCACAGTTCTCTAAAAAAGACTGCAGCAACCTTTACTTTTGCATACATGTAAACGTCTCTTCCTCGACAAGCAGCATCCCCACAGCTTGCCACGCAACGGCGGCGTCAGGCTGATGTGTGGTGCTCTGGCTTTAGCATAAAAAAAGTCCACTTTTCATCATCAGTTCAAAGATTCCTACTTCGTTTGTTTCACCGTCTTCTTGCGAACGCAAGCTACAAATGAGGTGCGGTGCAATTTTTGTTTCCCCAACAGTAGCTTCCTCTTCTTTAAGCCCACTATGCTGTTGACTTTGTAACTGATAAAGCACCCACCAATAGTGTACACAGTGTCCTTTAACTCAGTAATGAAAACCGGTATCTCCTTCAGAGCTGTTTTTGCCATCTTGGCAGCCTCCCTTGCCAGTGCTCTTCTCACACTGACGGTGCGCTTGTCTTGCCTTTTGTGGGCAGATTTACAGGGCTGCCATATTTCCAGTTTTTTATGATCTAACTGCACTCTAAAAGCGTAATTTGGGACAAAATACAAACATTGTCAAAAACAACTTCTCAAAATGAACAATTTCGGTGACCATCTATAATCATCATATAATCACGACGTTAAACTTGACGCCACCAGATGGCACCAAAACATACATGTACTTGCCACGCCATTAAAAAGGAGGTGGTTCAATCTTTGACGTAATCTTCCATTTAATTCATGGCATCAAATAAGTGTGCTTTATTGTTTTAACATGCGTTAAAAAAATGCTTAATACACGTTTGCCTGATTATCGATTAGGTCACTAAATGAATCCCAAGGCTAGCTGAACTGATTATGTGAAAACATTTACCATTAGGCCATCAAGAGATTTTGCCACACTGTTTAAACGGTGACTCACTTTAATATCTCTCGTTGCAGCAGCCATGGGTGATGTTGCAGCAAACCAATTAGCTGGAATGCTTTACAAGGATTGCATAAATGTAATGAATTACCGTGATAATTAATAATAATTTTTTGCTATAGACATTTATGAAAGCATGACTGCGGACCACACACCTGACTGAAAAGACATTAAGGGACAAATAATGAATAAAAGATCTTTGTCATTCACAAAGTGTGATGCTGCAGCAACTCATGCACTTCCTGTTGTCTGCAGCGTAATTATGAACATCTCAGCTGGGAGCGCAACAATGGCACAGTTCCAGTGACGATTCAAGAGCCGAATCATGAAATCAATTATCTGCCGATATGGAGCGTGTTTCCTTTCGTTCAGTGAAAAAACAAATGGTGAGACCATTAGTGTGTGGGATGATTAGAAATTCAGAAAAACCCATTTCCTCAATTTTCGGGGCAATGAATACCAATAAAACAAGATCGCTAAAAACCCTGGGTTGTTTTGAGGTTGACATCAGGAAAATCTGACGTTTTTTGTAAACATCAGAATCACCAAGGTCCGTTTCACTTCTTGATCTCTGAGTGATTTCAGCAGCACCTTTTAATGTCATGCCACTAGTTTTGAGGGAATGTATACATTTATTTTTAATAGGCTATAATATCCTTTATACTTCAATAATACACTAATATACTATCAATAGATATTTGATTTTGTATCGAGACAGCCTCACCAGCTATAATGGCTCTGGGAAATGTAACATTTCATTTCATGTCTAACAAACACTTAAAATTAGCTCAGCATTACTTTAAAACGTCTAAATGGATCAATTTAGATCTTAAACAGTGAATCAATTGATGGAAAGTCTGCAACTCTGCATTTAAAATCAGCACTTAATCAATTGTTAACTTCCATGAATATGATAGTACACTAAATATCTCGATATTCAGCGGGGGCTATATCAACTTGGGTTCTGGGAAATTATTGTGGGCGTTTATTCCAATGACCTGACAATCAAGACAATAACCAGTAATGAAAATAATTGGTTGCAGAAGCCCTACTATGTTGACAGTCATCTTATTTACCTTTAAGATTTTATCTGTCAATGGCACATTTCAATTAATTATTTTAGGTAATTAGAAAATAGTATATTCAGCTGATGCCGAAATCGACCCAAAATGTCAATTCGTAAACAACCTAGATAGTGTTTTATTCGTATGTGCTCATGAAAAACACTGTTTTAATAATAATCGAAGGGATTTCAATCCAAGAATTATTTTAATTGTCAGGCCACTCCATGTTCTCATCTTTTGGTCTCGAGTTAATCGGCTATTGACACTTCAAACGTAGTCGTGGTGGATTCGACAGGCCGTTAAATAAGCAGACAGGAAAATGTGCTCAGGGTAAATAGCGTGGAAGTGGCGAGGCCTTTCAGTAAAGTTGAATAGGAAGTGAGTTTGTGGAATCTGCAGGCTGCATGTGGCGTTAACGCAGCGCTGTCATTCCGACAAACCGTGTTACGCCTTCGAAAGCTAATCTGTTTCATTTTAGCATCCTAGAATTAGCATTTAGCATTGGGTAAAATGTCGCGTACTGCGGTTTCGAGTAACGTCAACTGAGCTCATTTAACTGCCGCAGCGACCCGTAACGTTAGATCGATTGAAAATGATCGAAATTAGCCTCTCCAGCCAGCTACAACCATCTGGCACCACACCAACACACTCAACGTTAGCAACGCCAACTAACTAACTAGCAGCTAACTAGCAGCTAAGCTACTACTAAGGTTATCAGGCGTATGCGCAGAGAGAGGGGGGGTAATGGGGTGCAACATCTTCCCACAGTCCGCTGATACAGCGATCATCTTGAAAAACCATCGCCTCGGTACACGTTTTTAACCGGAGCGCTTAAGAATTGCCCCCTCGGGCCGTGAATGTTGAGGTTATACCGGTTAGTCGGCCTGCCAACAGCTACGCCCTCCTTGTCGCATTCCCCTGCGGAATTTTTAAGATGGAGAGCTAGCATGCTAGCTGAACGTCACACTACGGCCGCTGGCTTTGACTGTTAGCTTAGCAGATAACGGTAGCTGACCCAGTTCAATGCGAATCGCGAGACAACGCGCCGAAGCCACGGGCGCAAACGGCGAGATGATTAAATAAAGCAATCCCCGCCGTCTTCTGTCGCTTCAATGATGTCGAAAGTAATTCAAAATTAAATCGCATCTTGGAGGGGTGAGGAGGAGGAGGGGGGACACTCCCGGAAAATAGGGAGGGTGTGTTAGCTTCCATGTCGTTTCACTACGCAATAACGGAGCGGAGCTAGGTACACGGTTATTAATTACTCTGTGAGTAAGCAGGGCAGATGTGTCGGTTGTCTGGGTGTCGTCAGCAGCTCAGCGCTAGCCTTACGTTTCCCACCATGCACCATGTACTGGCTGTACTTTAGCATCGGCTGCTAAAAAAAATGCTGCTTTCACGACGGCCGAGCCACGGCTGCTGCTAAGCTGTCAAAATGGCCAAACTTGGTTGCCGCTGGCTTCTCCCTCCCTACACGGCCAACCGCGCACCACGCATGGCATCGACCGGAGTCCGGGCCCTCAGAACGTATCTACGAGCACATTGTTCAACGCGACGAGCACGAGTAGCCTCACGCCAGGTGTCCTGTGGGTTATTTCTCGCAATTTTGGCCACAGGTCTTGGCCTAAATCCTCGCACCCAGCCCCAAACCACAATAGGCACCTTCCGCCGCAGAGGCAGGGAATGGGGCCACCGCCGGGGCTGCTGTTCCCCCGAAAGAGCGTCCTCACCCCGCATACAATACAATAATCGAGTGATATGCAGATTAACTCACATTTAGAGCGTACAAGGAATCCCGATTTTATTCTCTGAACGATGGGAGTTTATCAAGTCGTCCTCCGCTCGCTGCTCAGGGTATTCAGGGCAGTACCACTTCCGCCTGCTCTGACACTTCCGCTTCCTCTAAACCCCACCCCTCCCCCCGCCAGTATCCATGGCGACCGCGCCAGGGGGTTTCCTGAGCATCTTGCGAGGGGCTTTGACGTCAGAAAGGACCATGGCAACCGCTACAGGATGACGTGCGCCGGTCTCCGTGGCAACTGTCTCCACGAGGCCGCTGCCGTCGTATCTGAGTTCACCATCGTGTCAGCTGACACAGCCTTGTGTGGGTTACACAGATTTCTTTCCCTCCCACATCACCACCTACACCACCACTGCAAACCTTCAAACATTAACATTCATTTGGCTTTAGAATACATATTCTATATTCGTTGCTCTGATTATTTTATGAATTTTATCAATTGAAAAAAAGACACTTAAACAGAAATCTCTCATGTTCACTCAATGGTTGTTTATTATGAATATAATTAACACTACACTTGTATTGGCAGGCTAGTACCCTTTTGCCTGCAGAACTGCCTTAATTATTTTGTCAGCTGCACATCCATGATGCGATTTCCCGATCATCCCAAAGGTGCGCTGTAACCCTAACCCTTCCAATTGGAGGACGGCTCGCTCTACCTCTGAGCCACGGCCGCCCCCTTCCTGCTTGAAGTCATCAGAAGACGGGTCCACTGTGGTCATGAAGGGATGGACATTGAAGACTAAAGATGCGTGGGTCCTTTGGTGACCCAAACTCGCCGGATGCCGTCATTCAACACAACCGCAACTGTGAAAATTAATAAGTACAAAAAATAAAAAAAAAATACATAAACACTTACACCGTGGCGTCACCCATTGGTTTGTGGACTGACGTTTATACGAAGCCGGCATTTTGGTCGTCGCCATCTTGTTTTTTGCAACCAGAAGGGACACAAGAGGATGGAGCTAAGTACAGCCAAATGCTGAGTTTTTAGGCAACCAAAAGACTTGAAACTAACTTCTGTTTGAGGGTGGGACAGACTAATGGCTGTGTGGATATTATGCTAATGTGTTACTTGGTGACATCACCACTTTATGGAAGAAAAGGCAAGATTTGAATCGAGATGTTTCAAGCAGTTCAGGAGCTTGGGACGTCAGGCGTTACAACTTTGGAGATCGTTTACATGCCCCCCCCCAAAAAAAAAAAACACCAATGGAAAGGGAAGAAAACGAAAAGCATAATAGGTCCTCTTTAAAAACTAGAAAAATGCATTAGATACATGAACAAATCACATAAAAATTATGTTGACCGCTAAAGCAAGGGTCTCAAACAGGAATTACGTGGGGGTCACTGGTTGTAAGAGGACCCAGAGGGACCATTTGTGCCTATATATAGCCCTACCTTTAGAGATTTTCTTGCTGGGGGGATATCTCCCTGGCCAGTAGAAACCCCTGCTACAGAGAAATCTGGAATAATTATCTGGAAACCATCTTGAACTGTTGAGTCCTCAGTGCTTTCAGGCGAGACAGATTAATTCAGATAAGAAGGTAAAAAAAAGTGGAGTTTAAGCTGAAAAATAATTTCTCACAGTCATTTGATTGGATACAGAAGCTATTATCTTTTTTAATCCTCTTTAGTCTTCTTCATCTCAGAAGCTTCAGAATCGGTAGATTTAATAAAAGCCAGCTGAACTGGCCAGTTGATCAATCCAGCAATCAATTAACTCATTCAGAGTAGAAGTAACACAAGAGCAGACAACGAGGCTAAAAGTGAGCAAGCAACCAGGAAATTAACAATCAGTCAGTCGATCAATAAATTAAATCAGTCAGTGACGTCAGAAGTTACTGATTGAGAGCAGAATGCTGCAGTGTAACTGTAACTAATTGATTGCTTATAGCCTTTTGTTCTTGCTGTGCTCAGTGTGTGTGTGTGTGTGTGTGCAGATCTGTAAATACTGTGTAGACCACTGAATGTGTGTAGTCACATTTGTACATTAGTGTTTGCGTGTGCGTGGATAGATTACTGAACTGGACTACCGACCGCCAGCCCAGAGCCTCTGTTTGATCTGGACGCCTACAAAACAAAGAGATGCAAAATGTCGACAATGACATGGAACAAGACTTCAAAGAGATGCGAAGGGATCACAGACCCAAAATGATTCAAAGATGTGAAACAACTACAAAGACAATTACTAAAAAGAGATACAAAAAGAGTAAAAGGAGAACCAAAATATGTAAAAGGAGACCAAGGGACTACAGACTAAACAATAATGACTACAAAGGCACACAAAAAGACAGAGACCCAAAATGACTACAAAGACACAGCAAATGACTATAAAGGACATCCGACACAACTATAAAGAGACCCAAAATTACTACAAAGAGAAGCAAAGGGACTGCAAAGTGACACAAAATAACTACGAAGACATGCAAAACAACTACAAAGAGACAAAAAACAACTACTAAGAGACACACTCAACTACAAGGAGACACAAAACAGCTACAAAGAGACACAAAACAACTACTAAGAGACAAATTCAACGACAAAGAGACACAAAACAGCTACAAAGAGACACATTCATCTACAAAGAGACACAAAACAACTAAGAGACACACTCAACTACAAAGAGACACACTCAACTACAAAGAGACACAAAACAGCTACAAAGACTCCCAAAATATCTACAAAAATGTGCAAAACGACAACAGTGAGACACAAAATTGCTACAAAAGGACTACAAAGGGATGAAAATTATTGTCATTTATGGTTTTGAACGAAATCTTGTGTTTTTGATCATTAAAAGTATACAAAGATATGGCACATATGGCATTCCTTGTTACTGAACACCATCTGTGTGATGAAGTAACCAGATGTCTTAAACGCATAAGAAGCAGTATAGTATTGTACGGCAGTTATCAAAGTAAAAAAAAAAAAAAAAAAAAACCTCTATAAACTAATATTTTATGAAAATGGTTACTCTTCTAGTCATCCCATATGTTACCTATAGAAGGGACAGGGAATAAGATGTATCTCCTCTATGCTGCTGTTCATTTAATGTGTGTGTACATTGCAGATGATTGATCATATTTGAAGTGAAAACTTGCATTTCGTTCTTGCTGTAAGCCGCCTCTTTCCCAGTGCATGCTGGGACAACCTCTGCCCCTGAACGTCATTTAGAAAAAATACAAATGGAAAACAGGAAAATATAAACAAGACAAAGTAAAAATTTGAGAAGAGAGTTAAAGTGAATTTAAATAGGAAGAGCTCCTCTTGGCTGCGCCTCACCGTAGCAGCCACTAGATGGCAGTAAATACTGCGGATAGTTTTAATGTGGCGGTATACAGTTTATCCTATGAATATCCATCCATCCATCGTCTACTGCTTTATCCTGTATCACATTGACACCAACGGGTAATTTAGAATCATCCTGCATGTCTTTGGACTATGGGAGGAAGCCGGAGAACCTGGAGAGAACCCACACTCACACGGGACATTAACTCCACACAGAAGGAACCTGACCAGGGAATCGAACCCGGGACCCTCTATGAATATAATATTATTAATATTGGTAAAATTATATTCTATAATATTGTGATCCTTGGTGGAATGAAGATCAGTTATAAATATATATGCGGAATTCATAAAACAAACAACAAAGAAATTGGGAGTGTAGAAACATATGGAAGGCAGAACAGAACTATTTAAAAACTTAAAATATGCTTCCCATCATTTTCTTCTTCTACTTAATTTGTACAGATCCTTTCAAAAAAATTAATCAGCAAGAACTTTAAATATCTGATGACTTTCATAGCGAAACACAATTAACTGGATGTCAAATTTGCTATTTATTTTTGGTTTTGCATTTTGCCATATTGATATTTGAAACGCTGCATAACTCTAGGTGCATTACTTTCCTTGACCTGCATTCATTCAACCTGACATATGTGGTATATTTGCCCTCATGTCATCTTATTAGTCACACGTGGTTCTTCCAGGCCGTACGCCGCCTTTGGATTGGTCGACCTTCGAGGTGAGCACCGCCTCACCTTGAGGCAGGAGTCCAGTCTCTGCAGTCCTCAATCAACCCGAAGGGCTTTTAGTCAATACGTTATGAAGTCCTATAACTCAGGTACCGCCGTCCAGCTCCGAGCAGAAGAAAGATCTGCTGAAAATCAATGGAGTCACGGTTTCCCAACTCGGCCACTCGGCCTGAAGGCGACAGCTTTGGAGAACAAGAGGCTCCAGAAGCAGAGAGACAGGTGGAGGGATGCTGGATGAGAATGACAGGCTGGACTAGGATAAAAGAGACACGATGACATGAAGGCACTAGGTAAAGGCATTGTTCTTCATGCCTTCTTTCGGATGAGTGGAAATAAAATATTTCTCCTGAATTCACCAGGAGTCATAATGATTTGAAGTGACAGTGATAATAGCCTCTAACTATTACCAGATAATGCGTTACTTAAATATTTAAACTTAATGTCTTAGAAAAACATAAAAGTAAAATGTCATTAAAATGTTGTTAATTTCCCCCTATATATTTACTGTAGTGTCTTGAAAATATATGACATTTTAGAATCCGTATCTTTAAAGTCAGTATCTTTAAAGTTATTTTTTTTTTAGCCAGAAGTCTCCACTTCAGCAGCACAAACATCCACCAAACTTTACACTTTCATTCCTGTCATTATTCTGAAGGTGTTTACATTCACAATCTGAATCATAGAATATTTTATTCCAAAATTGCTGTGGACAATGTTTTCTGATGTATGGAATGATAAAAGCGATATATCAAAAATGTTCCTTTTTTTTAAAACTTTTAATTATGTCAAACTCCTTTCAACCTTGACAAAAGGCAGTGCCACCTGCAGATCCACTCCTTCTGTTTCTACCTTTCACAATAAAAGCCCTGGACATACTGTATAATATTTGCAGGCAAGTAGTCTGTGCTTTATCATGTTGGATTATTCCACTAGCATATTCAGGTTTCTCATGGCTCCAAAAAAAAAAAAATTGTGAACACAAAGCAAAGGAGCTCAGGAAATGAAGAGGCGCTCCGGCGTGACAGGAAGTGTTCTTTGAGCGAGCTGTTTCTGTCTTCGCGGCTCGCACTGGCTTCCTCAGATTAACAAGAACAGAGTTTTATTTATAGAGCTTGGAGAACGGGGGATTAGTGCTATTCCTCTTGTGTTTTGGATGCTTTCTTTGATGACTCAAGGTGTGTACTTGTGCAAATACTGTCGTTCCATGTGCACAATAAACCCTCTGTTACACCAGCCTGTCAGCGACTTACCATCCTGTGTAGAATCTGTATCTACATGTGATTACAAGTGCATATAGGTGTGAATGTACCATGTAGGTACATTAATACATGCATGTGCATGTGTGTGTGTTGAATACAAACAAAAAGTAGCAGGTTCCTTTGTATGTCGGCACAGCTGAAAGAACCCACATGATGGTTGGTAAGGCGGCACCGTGTTTCCTCTCAAATTAACACACATGAGAGGGACTGACATCAAATTCACAATGATCCACCACCATTTTCCTTTTGTGCTAACAATGTTAAAATGGGCAAAAATTTAAAGGAAGCATGTGGAAAATGTTACATTTGGAGACTTTTCACACAGATTTCCTTTTGTAAAAAAAGAAGAAGCACCAAACAGGAGACCAACTGGGTTGCAGAATCGACAGTCCTGGCTGTAGGTGGAAGTGAAACCGCCACAGGCGTGGTTGCACCTCAATTGACACTTCGCTAAGCCCCGCCCCCTCCCCCAGCTCACTTCGGCTACACAGGAAAAACAGCAACACATCAGTCTGTGTATGCATTTACAAAACATTACTATGGGTGGGTAAATTGATATGATCGGGAATGATATCTGAAGAAGAATACAAAAAATATTTCAAAAAGATATTGGAGAGGGAATTATGTTTAACTTGTTTCTGTCTTAACACACGGTACTCAGTATCAGCCTCATATATATAATATAAAAAAACATTCATCATATATAAAAAAAATAATATCCAAAGTATTTTAGACAGCAGTGTTTTGTCAGTGTGTTGTTTCAACTTTGAGAGATTCATTTTGTTGCAAAAAGTGTTTTTGTGTGAAGGGTTTTGACACAATGAGCCAAAATTGTAGTTTAAAGTGGTGAAATTGTAAAGTCTGTGATTTTTAAAGATGAATTTGCGCTGCCGCCGTTTAATCCTTCTTGTTGCAGAATTCCTCTCAGCATCTCCGAGTGAAGGAGGAAAGAAAGCAATAATCACTCCGGCTGTGTGCACGTTATCACGTCTCCCTCGGGACAGCCCGGTCCCGGGGCAGAGCCGCTTAATCTCAGGACGCTGTCAGCAGCCTTCTGGGAAATCTGCGGGGACGAGCGATGGCAGAACGCAGAGCCGACGTCCTGTTGACTCGGCGGAAAAAAACACAACAAACTCCTGGCGAGGAGGAGCAGATGGAGGAGTGTGTGTGTGTGTGTGTGTGTGTGTGTGTGTGCATCGAGGCTTGCTATCAATAACTAATAAGAGAGAGATACACCTAAAATGCCTTCAAAGTACCAGCCGTGTAACATTCATGTATTTGATTGATACGAACCGAGTTCCTGTTGTTGACAAACCACCTTCTTCCATCATATCTTATATCTTTAGGTATATTAAGCCAAATGTGACAAAACCTTTCCCTTTTTTTCCATCATTTTCTCTCTTGTTAAAAACATTTTATTCAACATTTTATGCCGCTTTTAAAAGAAGGCACAGTTTGAAGCAGACCTGAGGTAGAGAACAGGACTGTAGTGACTGAAGGCACCGTAGACGGATTTAGAATGTATTCTCGGTATAGTGAGGAGACGTCTATTTGATGTCCGGTGTGTATTCAGTGAGCATGTCAGTAATGCAGGAAGGAACTAGGCCATTAAGCGATACATTTTTTACTGGGAGTCAGTGAAGTGAAGTTTAAATAGGAGTCATGCATTACAGTGCATTACAATAATCTCGTCTACTAGATGTAAATGCATGGCTCTGTTTGTGACAGAAAGCATCTAACTTTGGATGTGTCGAAGATAATGAAAGGCAGTCTTTGAGATATTAAATATGTGCTTTTGGAAGTTAAGATCAGCATAATCAAGTTTTTTGCAATGCCACAAGGTTTTACTGACATAGGAGTTCATCAGGGTGTAAATCTAGTGCCTCAAAGCCTTAGGACCCCAAAGAATCTCAGATCTGTTCTCGTTTTTGGCCACCCAATGTTATATCAGCAATATCAGTAATGCATTGGATGAGGTCATTCACTGGGCTTATGTTGTTGGCAGAAATTATTACTGATGGGACGATATATCCCTAATTAAGATTAAAAAAAAAACCTTTCACAATAAGTTGATCTTGGTGAATTGGGAGGTTGGTGTAGGAAATAACTCAAAAAAATGTAAAGTGATTCCAGTATGTTTTGCTGCCATTTGAAGAGTTCTAAGCACATTGTGATGATTTTGGCCAGGACAATCATGACGTGACATTTCCATATTGTCCCATGCCCCTTCTATCGCCACATTTTAATTTAATAGTGAGCTTGGCACAGATGTGTGATCCAAATACTCAAGGTTCACTTACTGGCTTCATCCAGAGGTTTTTAATTGTAACTCACATCCTTCTTGAATGAAAGGAAAAAGCAGGTGAAGATTTTTTTTTATCGTAGAATATCAAATTTAGCATTTAGGAAGGTAAGTGAGTGAAGGATAGTCATACAGTTTTTACATGTATATTTATGTAAATATTAATGTAAAAAATGGCAGCTAACAGGATGGATTCTGATGCAAAGCAGCTAAAATCCAGGTAAAAACAGAGATATGTGGACGGAGGGAGGAGCTGGTGAAGAATTGATCGGCCAGATGCGATGAAGAGACGGAGAGAGAGAGTGAGAGAAGAGGTGATAATTGAGTCTGAGCTCTAGTTTCTATAAAAACTGTCTGTCTGAGGCCGCGCTCCACTTTCCCTCTAAACTAGGCTGGAATGTCCTGAAAGGAATCGACTTCTGCACTTCAGACAGACGAGCACGCACGCTTCTCAAAGACGCTCATGATGAGAAGCAGAACCGGGTTAAGGACTCTATGTTAGGACATGCAGAGTCCTTTTTGAGAGATGGCAGCATGTCACATTAGCAGGTTATCTCTGAGAGGAGACGCCTGCAGGCAGGATGGGACAGAGCTGCTGCTCCAAAAAAACAAAAAAAAACAATGAGCAGCATTTCTTTTTATTTTAGCACGTGGTTGAAAATTAAGTTGAAAATTTGTAAGTTTTAGAAATAAATTGTTAAGTTAAAGTAACAATATATATACTGTATATAGCTTTACAACATCTCATCCAGTCACACTGCGACACATTACCTCACAGATCTGTCAAGCCAAAAATGGTCCGACTCAAATGGAGCGTATAGCCTCGAGGCCTCGCAGCCATAATGTTCACAGCAGCAATGCAAAGAGATGGAAAGCAACATCAAGGAGAAGTAACACAGACAAGTTTCCAGGCCAAGTGTGGACACATCGAGACATCATTTTACCAGGTCTGACCTCAAGAATCAGATTTCACAAATCACATTGAAGTAACTGCCGGCGATGACACAGAACAGCGGAGCGCAGCGGGCCTCTGCTATGACGGGAATGCATCCTGCAACATCTAACCTTTATGATGCAAAATGTCACAGTAACAAATGGTGACGGCCTGCGAGCTATTCATGGTGTGGAGCCAGAGCCACCTGCATTGTTTAACCCAGCGGGGGACGATCCGCATCCTTGGGGAAGATATTTATATGTATTCGCAAAGAAACACTGACATTAAAGGGACAGGTTTTTTTAGTTTGTAGGATTTTTTTAAAGTGAGGTACAGGTACAATGCTGTCCCTCACCAGAGCCACCATACTCCCTGCAGAACACGGGAGACGCTCGTCTCCGCTGCCTGCTTTGGTCATTTTTACTGTATTATTTTTGTGACTTCGGCTTTTAAAAGGGTTAGTTCAGATTCACCAGTCACACAATAACACAAACTAACCACATGGGGCAGCGGAGGACCAGCAACTTGCATGCTCTATGAGGGAAAATGACTCTCAATGGAGTCCCAGCTGTCGAGGTAAAGCTGTGAAAATATTCTAAACATGGCGTATAGACTCTCGATGGTAAATTTCCTGGAACTAGATGACATTATTTTAAGTGTTGATGGAGCGGCTTCAATGTTAGCATAGCCTAGCACCCATCAATGCAGTCTCCATTCAGAAAACAAACATTTTAAAAGTTGTTAGCTTGTCGTCTTGCAGACAGACCTCACTAAGTATCACTTCAGACTTTTTACTAATCATCATGGAGTTATTTCAGCATCCTTTTTGATCTGGTTATTGCTATTAAATCATAGCTAAATGGTTTATTTTGGGTTCATCCAGCTGTGGTAAACCAGCCGATGTGTGTCTTGCTAGATCCAGTGAATCCAGCTTGGTGAAATTCACTGACCACCTGTGAATGATGTCATGAACCCAGACGGGATGGTGTTTGGGACTTCACAACATGTACAAAGCAGCAATAGTTATTTCAGCCCTGGTGGAGGATACCTGGTTTTATGTCTATGTGGATGGACATAAAACCTCGGCACGTCAAGCAAAAGTGACACGAATTAACACAAATAATCCTGCGGTCAACCTCAGGTGAGTAATGGCAGGTGAAAATTTGCTTCAGGTTTGGTGTGAACACATCATAAGAGGCGGGTAATGTGATGAAATCTGGTCAAGTACATTGATGTCATATAAATAATTTCACAGTTTTTGGTGTACAGCCGGGTTTGTGTCACTTTGCATCGATCTGGTTTTGCAGGACTTACTGCATGTGTTTCTTTCAATTGTTCTCGACAATGTATTAAATAGCCCAGTGTTGTAGAGAGGTTAGGCATTGCATAACAGCAGATTTGATCAAGCCTGTCACGGAGCTGCGGCTTTAGCGTGCATTTGACATTTACGTCTGCCATTTGAAGCTGAGCAAACATTCAAGACGACAGCTGACGTGCAGGTAAAACTGATTCACTGTCCAATGCTGATGTAGGCCTACCGCACATCAAACACATGCGAGAGCTGCGTTCAGTCATATCAGCGATGTGAAAATCTTTTTTGGAATCTGCCGCCTTCTCTTTCCTTCAAAGTGTTTCATAATGATGTGTTTTATCTTTGCAGGGTTGTGTGTTTTAGAAGAACACACACTGTAATGGTGAACCCGTGAAATGCCAAAAAGTCAAAATGTTTATCAAACTTGTCATTGTTAATGACTACAAATAAGAAAGACTTTATTTGAGAAGAATTTAATACATCAAGGTAAAATGACAAAACTTGATTCAAAGGACTAGTCTGTTGGATTTAGGTGGATCTGTTGGCGGAAATTAAATAATGAAAAATAATTTTCATGATCATGTTTGCATCAGTTTTTAGAGAAAATGACCCTACTTCTCTCTTCTCTCTTGATTTCTTATTTCAGTAAACATTGTAACATGAGTTTATGGTCTCAATCTCTAGTTTCAAGTCTTCTCCAATGTAGCATGGTGTTCATTTAGTAAATGATGGTCCATTTAGCGTCAAATAGACCATAAAGCAGGGGATGCTTGGGGGCATGGGGCTACCAGGTGATTGACAAGTCGCTACCAATGCAGTTAGCTACTAAGAAGACTTTAACACTTAGCTGTAAAGTTGACCTTGAATTATGAAGCTAATTTTGTTAGCAGCTTCACACCAGAACCCAGATGGATCCGGATCCAGTAAGGGTGCTGCTCAGGCTGCCGCTCTCCCGCTTATGTTCCTCAGATCCACCGGTCCAAAAAAATGAAGATGGCAACGGCCAAAATGTTGAATTTGAGGCCAAAGAGAACCACAAAGAACATTCAAAATATGTGAATGTTCTTCAAGTTCTCCAAATCATTTTTTATCAACCACGTAAATTTGTTCTTCCTCGCGGTTCTTGCGCCAGGCCGATTGTGTCCTGGAGGCGTTAGCGTCCTCAGCACTCGTGCCGCTCACATTCATTACCTGAAATCCACATCAGAACACCGCGTTGGTCTGAGCCTCTGTAAGCTCCCAGGGATCATCAGTCATCTGCTGCCCAACCTGCACACTTCATGCTTCATGAGTGAGCCTGCAGCCCTTAGTGTGTGTGTGTGTGTGTGTGTGTGTGTGTGTGTGTGTGTGTGTGTGTGTGTGTGTGTGAGTGTGTGTGTGTGTCAGTGTGTGGAGGGAAATACATTGAGCTGAATCCAATACTGCAGATTTATGTAGTGTTAGGAAAACTAGATCACTGTAATGCTGCTTACACACACACACACACACACACACACACACACACACACACACACACACACACACACAAATGGTTCTTGGTCTTTTTCCTCTGTTTATTATTTCGTATTCGTCCTCTCAACCTCCCATCTCAGTTCATCTCAGTTTAGTCTGCCGACTCCTCGCCAATAAGCCGCAGTTAAAACAACAATGATGATGACAAAATGAACTTCAACGAAAAAGAAATTGTCATACAGTTATAAAACGTTATACGTGTATTGAATAGTAATGTTATTCTGGCGTCTGACCTCATCAACCAAAGCAGCTTCTTCTTGCGACTACAAGTCAGAGTCTGCTGTCTGTTACGCCCGGACCACAATGCACTGCTCAGGTGAAGCTCAAGAAATTCAAGGGTCTTGACAATTCTTATGCCGCATAGTTATTTTTATACCGAAAAATATCTTTTGACAGTATACAATACTATACTATACTGTATAATATCAGCAACATTACTGTTTCCCAACCATAGGCAAACTGTTGGTTTGTGGACTCAGTTTAGAAGCCTCGAGTTCAGCATTTCGATCATCTCCATCTTGGATTTTGGTCATCACCATCTTGGAGTTTGTGCAACCAGTGAAGGAAGTGACCATATTTGGACTGTGGAGGAGCGACGGGTGGATCTGCTGAACACAGGTGGCAGAGCGGATCTGGATCCATCTGGATTTTGGTGTGAAGCTGCTAACAATGTTAGCTTCATAATTGAAGGTCAACTTCATAGCTAAGTGTTTCAGTCATCTTAGTAGCTAACTGCATTTTTAGCATAGTAGCGACCTGGCAATCACCTGCTTTCTGGTCTGTGTGACTCAAAACGGACCATCATTTACTAAATGAACATCATGCTGGGTTGAAAACGTCACAGTACAGAAGCTGAAGATGCTCTAACTTCCGAACTTTAACTGCCTGGATATTGTTGTCACCTTGACCTGACACTATGGGCCCTAGTTTCGTAGCGCAGCGCAGGGCGGCGCAGGGTGGCGGAGCCGGCATAATGCAAGTTTCGACCTTGGTGGATCGCCTGCGCCAAGATGGGTGTGGCGGCACAGCAGGGGGAGGCGTCACAGATTCAGCTTGGCGTAGCGGAAGTTTCGTGGCAAAAAGCCTCGCCGAGACTTCGCCGAAAGCCCGCCAGCTCGAACCTAGTCTTCTCTTGGCGTAAGGCGCAAATAAAGTCCATTCATTCAAGGCGAATTACAGCTGGCGGAGTGGAAGTTTGGTTGACGGCGCGCAGTGCGCACACGTCACCGAGACCTCACAGGCAGGTTTCCACAGTTTCAGGCACATTTAAATGCAATAAATAATCACAACAAACACTATTTAATGCAACTAATTTAATCAACACGTGCATTTATATCTATATAGATTGTCCCGCCACATCTGATATGATACGCACGCACAGCGCGTGATGCGTGTTGTGGGAGCGGCGGCGCTGCTTCTGTCATCGGGTTGTCAAGTGACGGAACTTGCACTGAACCTCCCCTAACGCATTAAAGGTGAGGAGAGGAGCTCCTTTGATTGGTAAAGATCTGAATCGGCTGTATTAATCCCAGTCCACGCCTCGTCTCCTCCTCGTCTCCCACTCACGCCTTCTTCTCCTCCCTCTTTCCCACTTGCGCCGGTGGGCGAGACGGGAGGCGTGCCTGCGCTAGCCTGCGCGGTGCACGAAACTTGCAAAGTCCAGGCGGACACACCCCGTCGGCGTTGCGCACATGCGCTGCGCGCTGACTACGCCTAGTCTAAGAAACTAGGGCCCTATGTGTCTCTTTGTTGATTCATTTGCAGGACCTGCAGCAGAGGATGCCAGTATTCATTGGTTGATTTAGCTCACTTTACAATGCAGGAAGACAAACACTCTCCACCTCTTGCTCCATCGTTTTTTTTTCCTGCCTCCCAGCTCCCCTATTTACCTCCACTCCATCAATCTCTCCTTCCTCCTCCAATAACCCGTCTCTCTCTCTCTCTCTCTCTCTCTCCATCTCTCTCTCTCTCTCATTATCTCTCAAATCTTTGATCTTGCTTGCGTGATCTTGTTATGGACTCCTACTTTACATTTCTTTCTTTCTTTTTTTTAATCATCATTCTCTTCTCATAGAGGGAGAGGGAGAGAGAGAGAGAGAGAGAGAGAGAGAGAGAGAGAGAGAGAGAGAGAGAGCGAGAGAGAGTGTGGCCCATGTAAACACTGAGACAGAACAGCAACACTGGACGTCCTTTTTCTTTGACTCACTTGTGTACATGTGAGTAATTTGTAATGGCAGACTCCACCACTAACATGAAAGAGACCATATAGAGAGGTAATTACAGGATGTGTTTGCATTGAATGGCCAGTGCTGCAAAAATACATGAATACAAACCATTAAGTGGTTTGACGCATTCGAGAAGTCATTTTTAGAAACTTAATTTAGTGGTTTTATTGCCTAAACCAAGGTTTTATTGTGTTGCGTAATGTCGTCCTGACTGAAAAATGATCGATACCTCCAGTTAAAATGTTTTACTATCTCATGCTGAGCGACAAGACAAAAATGAAAAATCTGTGTCCGTGTAAGCGACTCAATAGATTTAAAATCATGGGACAGGACAAGTGATGTAGTATAAAGAGGGGGTGGATTGGTCCAAAATCACCTAGGAGACTGCTGTTCGTGTCCTGAGTGAAAACCCTGAAGTCCACACTGAAGTAACACCATTTCTGCACGTATTTGAACCCAAACTATAAATCTTTCCCCAAACCCAACTGCGTACTTTTTGTGAAGGCGCTCTCTCTCGTGTTGCGTGAAAAGATCACACAAAGATGTTGTCAAAGGAGGCGTTGGTGCGTATGACTCAGTGTGAGGGGAACAGCTGGCCAGCATCTGTGTCCTTGACTAGAAGGTCTGGTCCCTCAGCCCCAACAGGACCTACTGTCCCTTTGCACTGCAGTAACAGCACAGAGTCATTAACAGAACACAAGGACGGACAGACGGACACACACCTGCCTGCACATGTACCGTCATAGAGCACCGATGGAGGGTTCAGGTGAATCACCAAACCTCGTGTGTCAATGTGGTCCTTCATTGAATAAACGTAAAGGGATGCCTTCAATTCAGTGAATTTGAACTTAGGTTTGTCTCAGTTTAGCTTTGGAAAAAGAAACTCTAAGTGACTCTGTTAGTGTTGAGGATCCAGTCTGTGTTTGGTGGGTTTTAGAAGCGTAAATCTGTTCTGATCCTTTGCCAGCTGCAGGATCACAACAGGAGACAATGCATGTAAGTCTGCCAAAGTAGCAGCTCGGCTGCTTGACACACTATTAGGCTTTTTATTTTTAGACTGTATGGGTTGTGTTTCTGTTTAAAACGGACAATAATAACACAAAAATGCATCGTGTGAACGAGTCACATGTATTGGATTGAAACTCTCCTGGTCGAGACATAAATGTCACACTAACTATTGGATGCATTGCCATGAAATGTGGTACAGACATTCATATTCCCCAGAAGATGAACCCTAAGTGGTGGTGCCCTGACTTTCCATCTAGTGTCACAAGTAGGACAAAGTTCTTCTATTGAATAGCACACATTTGTATACACATTCATCTGTACGGCATAACATCTACTCGGTGGATTTGCACCATCCGGGACTTCACAACGTACAAAGCAGTGGTTATTTTAGGCACGGTGTCCTAGAGGTCAACAGTTGCTGGATATTTAAAGGCAGATAACCAATTGAGCCCTCGATTAGTGCATGCTGAACTGAGATCACAATACCTGCTAAGCATTAGCATGTTAGCATTATCACAACTAAACTACGGGAGAAACTGACTACCTGGGCACCAGGAGACATCAGGTGTCACTTTCATTGCGGCCATGCTTGTTGTCGTACACTTGGCTCACCAGGTGGAATCTGAGCTCTGTTGGTGTGTAAAGTCTGCCAACAAAAAAAAAAGGCTTCTGGCAGCACATAGAAACAAACACTGTGGTCTGTTTCTCTGCTCCATCTGTGCCTGCGTCTCTTCCTCGTCCCTCCTGACGGAAAAAAGAGGGACCGCAAACTATTTTTGTCTCTTTGAATGTCTCTCACACACAAACAGCCATGACGGTACAACACAGCCAGTGACTGCGTCGCATCGATGTCATATAAACTATGTGTGGGCTGTTGACGAGCTGGGTGTTATGTTTGTGTGCTGTTTTTTGTCCATTTTGTGGATCCGATGACCTCGGAGTGACAAAAAAGATTCTTGACGAACCTCTGTGAATAATTATTTTCCCTTTTTTCACGTTGAGTCTCACATCCAGAGGACATTTTTATTTAGCAATCCCTTCATCAGCAGGTTGACTCAGGCCTCAAAGCTAAGAAGACACAGATGACAGAAATATCACATCAAAAGTGAAATCCATAAAGGGAAGAGAGAAATTAGTTAGTAACAAGAATATTACTATAATATTACATTTTCTCATAGACTTCTATACAATCAGAAAGGAGTCGCCCCCTGATGGCCAGCAGAGGGAATTAAGTTTTATGTCAGGGAAGCACAGTTCCAACAAAACATATAGGCATGTGATTTAATTACACTAAGAAAGGGGGACACAAATGCAGTGAGGGTACAACAGGACTGTACTCTTCAACTCTCGCTCACTCCCCCCTAAAAAACATACTTGCAGTCACACGGCCAAAAGAAAATCATTATTTACTCCGTAACACACTGAAGCCGAGTGAGTGATGCAGCAGATGAAAGGCTGAAGAATTGAACCTGCGCTCTCCTGGGACTTTCACAACATGCGATTGGGATTCAGTGTGCAGAGAGACCGGGGCCCCGTTAACTAACGTGCAAACACACACATGCTGTGACACATACCGAATGTGTGTGTGTGTGCGTGAAACACATTAGAGATGCTGAAAGGCCGGTTCTACTTCCTCATTTTCTGGGTCAGAGAGAGGAAGGGCAAAACTAAGAGACATGGAAGTGGTCGATATTTTTTAAGCTACATTCTTCAATGTTTTTCTCATGGTAATTAAGGTGCAAATACATGCAAATATATTCTTGATGATGTGTCTGTATGTTCTGGTCTCAATAACTCTATAAATTGAATTTGTAGTCTTTCAATCAGTTCACGCAGACGTGAAAGTTACAGAGTAATGCTGCCTTCCATCTTGGTTTTTTTTGCAACCGGTGAAGGAAGTGACCATATTTGAATCTGACAAACACAAGCGTCAGACTATAATAATAAAAGCCACCAGATATATACGTTTCAATTCAAACCTTCTCTTGAAACAGTGCTGCAAATGTGCATCACTGCATAGTTTTGATGCAAAATATTTCAAGGCTAGAATTTCACATTTTCATGTCGTTTCTTCGGCCCCTCCCCCAATGTGTAAAAAGGCCTTTATAGAGTCACGCTGCTCGCATTAAGGGTGCTTAGTAAAACGGTGAAATTATAAGTGGTTTTTAGAATAAATCTCCATGAAAACAACCTATAACAAACCCATTTATTTTCCCTCACTGAGACCGAATCAATACAACAAAACGAGTGATGTACACTCCCGCTAGAAGGAGGAAGAGCTGCTCTGTTAGGCATCGAAGCAAATTACTCATCTCGTGCTTTAGTGAGATTAAACACATTCCTCTTCATCGCGATTGGAGACGAGAAGAAAAAAGGACGGAGGGAGCGGCAGGAGATAGATGGGGGAGGAGCGAGGTGACAAATGGAGAGGGGCAGGAGGAAGATGAAAGGAGAAGGAGACGGGTCGGTTGGAGATCAACAGCACTGAGAGATGGAAGGGGAAGAGGAGGAGGAAGAGGAGGACGAGGTTTGACAAATAAAGATTCAGAGCCATGTGGGAAGAACCGGCTCGTCCTCAAAGACGAAGCAAAGTCACCTCGACCACAGGGACACACACACACACACACACACACACACACACACACACACACACACACACACACACACACACACACACACACACACAGACAAACAGCTGCACACGTCACGTGCTGGTGCAAAGTCGCTCACCTCCCATGTTCTCTCTCTCTCTCTCTCTCTCTCACACACACACACACACACACACACACACACACACACACCGTTTGTTTGTTTGTGTGTTAATGCTTGTGACCATGACGATACAATAGAGCACATGTGGAGAAGTTCCTGCTTCCTGTGTGCATTTGCATCCAAGTGTTGTTTGTGTGTGACAAGTGGCTGAAGGTTACTTTGGTTTTCCCTAAGGGCCGTTTCCATGAAGATGTTTTCAACATAATACGCAAATGTATTTCCACCTTCTGGCTGTTTTTGAGGGACTGCAAATGAAAGAGCGAAATCTTTTGAATACGCAACTCCAGCGTCGCTGTGTGAGGTCACAGCTCCACTTTGTAGGCTATTACGTTTGCTGTCAAAAATTACCGAGCTCTGTGTTTGTGTTGTTATCTCTGATAAATGTATTAACGCTCCTCCAACAAAGTGTAGATTTGCTGCACTGTTACTTTGATCAGTGCAGACGGATTATTTACCTGCACCAGAAGGGCTCTGTTGGAAAATGTCACCGCCACCTACTGGCCTGGCATGAGTACTACAGCGTTTAAGGTTTGTTTTTGTGGACGGATCAGAAAGTTTGTAACTTATAATGGTGTTTAACGTTTTGCATTATATTTATATAGTTGTGCATGAGTTAATAGTTCAAATAGTGTTCATTTTCTATGGTTTATCATTTGTATTGTCTTTGGCATTTAAGACACACATTTTTAAGATTTATCTAATCAACAGATTTTTATAAAAAATATTGCTCCCGCTGATCTAAATTGACACGACAGAATTATTTCCCCCTCAACAGTTTTTGCTATTATTTCATTCTTATTTGTGTTTAATAGCAAAAGAGATTTTCGATTAGAAAGTGAATGTAATGAGCTCTGGGCTTTCTGACGTAATAGAGGAGAGATTTGTGTCATGTGTGTGTGTAGATTTATTTACCCTGACTGAGCTTATTATGACAGGTACAAACGCACACACACACACACACACACACACACACACACACACACACAAACAGTACCTGGTGATCCATCGTGATGTGGTTATATAACACATTTTTCCGTCCCCTCCCTGCACATGAACACATAGATGCATGGTGTCACAGAAAGAAGAGCATAAATTAATATTTCTTTCTCTTCAGTTCCCTCTCACCAAAAACTGGATGAATGACAACAATTTGTAAATAGTTTTGCACGCAATGAGAACATTTTTATGCCAAGATGCATCCACGTCCATGTGATACACTCTGAACAAGTAACCTATAAAATGAGAGAGAGACCATGATGGTGGGTGCATCAAAGAACCGTGCTGGGTTTTTAAAGCAACATTTGTGATGCATTTCCTGTTGAATTTCCATACGTGTTTTACTTAGTTTATTCGCAACTATTTCACGGTAACGAAGTGGCGTTGAATGATACGCGAATGCTATTTACACACACACACACACACACAGACTGCGAGAGCTCAGTGGAGGTCTTTACCTCTGGCTGCTCAGCCTTCTGTCTCTTCCTGGATGCACTCCAGAGACACAGCAAGACTGACACACTGACGTCATTGCGTGTGTGTGTGTGTGTGTGTCACTTTGAGAGACAACATAACATTCCTGAACAAAGCATGATTTTCAAAGTGTACATTGTTTGCAAGTCTTCAGAAAAATATTAAAGCTGTTTTAATCAGTTGTACTAAGGTATTTCAAGATTTTGTACATTGTACGGATGTGTGTAAAACACGTTTGTTATATTTTGTGTCAATAGTTGTAGTGGAGATGACCTGTGAATTCATGGAGTTCAATCCAGGCGGCAACCTCTGGTTCAGAAAAGTGAGGTCCATCCTGGAGTGCCTTAAACTGTCATTCTCTCTGCTGGCCATCAGGAGGCGACTCCTCTGATTGTATAGAAGTCTATGAGAAAATGACCCTGAGTTCATGGTCTCAATCTCTAGTTTCAAATCTTTTTAAATCCAGCATGATGTTAATTTAGTAAATTAATGTCCATTTAGAGTCAAACAGACAATCCCGCTAACAGTAGGCTTCCCCTAGAACAAGTTTAGCCGTGATGACTCAGACACAGTCGCACAAGGTGAAAACAATCACCGTCACGGCTGCTAATCAGGAGCCAAAATTAACAGAGATGTAGAAATAAAGGAAATAAGAAAAGAAAAGGGTTTGAGCGTGTGTTTGTGAGATCAGAGACATCCAAGAGAAGAGTAAGAGAAGACTTTTAGACCTGCTCTACTCTTTTCATAAAAGTTTCAATGTTAATACCCAGCGAGACAGGATTATCATGGAATAACACACATTGAATTGCATAATCTCAGTGGACTACATGGCGCTCTGTGTGTGTGTGTGTGAGCTTAGAGTTTGAGTGATCTAAAAAATAACCGATTGAACATTGACGAGACCCTTCCCTGTTATTTTTTCATCTTTCCTCTTCCTAACTCGCTGTTTCCATCGTTTTGTGTCACTTTAAATGTACCTCGTTAGGAAACGTCTTCATGTACTCAGCGTGTTCCTTAATTACTTATTCTCCCCCCCCCCCCATTCACTCTCTCTTCCTCTCTGGGTGGTCTTGTCATCTTGCATCAGTGTCAGCTGATCCTGACGTCGCCGCTGCGACTTGCAGTTGCCTTGGCAACGCCCCGGTTTTGGGCGGGCAGGCAGCCAGGCAGACAGGCAGCACAGATGCAACCTTTATGTCCCGATGACACTGTCCAGGTCAAGGTTCAGTCATACTTGATTTAAGTGACATCTGTGTAACTTCACCTGTGATCTTTTAATTAACGCTCTCTATCAGATGCACAGAAATGTTGACCAATGCTGAGTCACTATGAAAACAAAAAAACAGACAGGTGAATAAATTACTTTTTAAAAGTGCAACCATACAATTTTACGATTTGGCCTTTTAAAAGGGAACTCTTGCTTTTTTACACATCAGAGTCTGTTTCCAGCGCTGCATATGTGAAAATGTTGTATAAACCCTGCATCAAACCAAATAATGTCCTCTTGAGCAAGTGTTGGTTGGGGCCAAAGAACGAAAACAATGAGGGTATGTTGAGTTAGAAATTAATGAGTTGACTGGGGTTTTGTCTAGGAGATCATCCTAGATTTGCAAAAATTTGCAAGAATTTTGGCGAGACTCATTGCCCGATGGCATAGCCTATCTTAAAGGTGCGTAATATGTGAGTGGGAGCATTTTGAACGCCTTTGAACAGCTAAACTAACTTAAAGAAGCTCTGATAACTACACACACTGAGGAAGAGCGACTTCATTCTCTGCTCAGGTAGACATTACTCCGTCATATTTCTATATAGCTAATATATGTCTGCTATCATATTAATTCACATTTAACCATTCAAGGGTTAATACCTTACCTCAACCATCTCACGCTACTAGCATCACACAATCTCTCTCTGCCGTCTAGTTGGATTGAGGGTACTACAGACATCCGGTCTTGACAAGGAAGAAAAATGTGATACAGTTTTTTCCCCCCAGGAAAATAACAAATCATCAAATATGTGTTTACGCCTCCAACGGCCGCAAGAGTAATGACTCTTTTCCGTTGGTAGCAAAGGAGGAGGTAGTGTGATGTTGTTATAGACACTGAGTTCATGGACAACAGGACAACAAAGTGTGAGAAAGAATATTCCTTTTAACCGTGACGGTGGTCTTTCTCTAACATTATTGTAACCACGATGACAAAGTTCTCCTCATATCATACCAAAATAGTTTTTTTCCGGTTTGTAAGGCACAGAAAAACAATGTTGTGCTTTTGATACTTGTGTCATCATCAGAACATGCTGATCACTCTGGATTTGGCTTCAGGGTAGGCAATCTGTTCACTGAATGGATTTGGTAAAATCTGCCTGGTGGAGCTCTTAACCTGAAGTAACACTGTGACATTTTCACATAAATAAATGTCAGTTTCGCTCCTCCCTACCTCCAGTTAATAAAACAGTACGTTTTTTGCTTTTCCTGTTTTTCATGTTGGGATTTTTGTCTCTCACCCCATGACAACTGACCCCACAATCCCACCATCTCAAAAATAAACTAAGGTCACCAACGATGAAAGACAAATAATGATCCTGTCTGAATTGTACCATGATTATTTTTTAAAGAACCCAAAAGCAGATGAGAAGGCAGGTCAAAAGTGAGCTTTTATGACAAAAAGCTGTTTCCAAACTGCCAGCATAAAAACTGACAAAGCAGCCGACAAAGACACAAAGTCAAACAAACAGGACTCCAAAATAAAAAATAAATGAACCAAACAAAAACCAGAGATCATGACAAATTTACACAGTTGTTAGTTTGTCATAATAAAATGTAGTTTTGTATGAAATGAAATGAACGAAATATCTCTCTGAAGAACTCACTGGATAGTGATTTTGGACAAAACCCATGACTTGTTAGCTAGCTAGCTAACTTAACTACGTTCCATCACTAATTTAACTTTATCTTACCTGATGTGTTTTATCCAGCAACTCTTTTTATCAGCCAGGAAGAGAAAGAAGGAGTGAGACATGTTGTTGGTGTGAGTATTGTTACATCCTGGTACCAAACACAGTGAGAGGCATTTAACACACTTTATAGTTACGTATTTTCTTCAAGAGTTATCCTACAAAATGTTTAGTTCTTTAATGTGAAAAGTTATCTTTTTAATTCACAAACATCATATGTGAAAATGAATGGCACAATTCAAACGTGACCAAAAAAATATTTGTCTCTGAATTGACTTCTGTATGTTTTAATCCAAATAAATTTCCACAGTGGTCCATCGGAAGGGGCGGGAATTGGCCTCTCTAGATGGCATGTGGCAATTAGTCGGATAAATAGCCAAGACTGTGGGGAACTGCTGGAAAAGAAATAAAAATTAGAGGAAAAAAATACAAATAGTGAAACAAATAGTAGAAACAAGAAACCAAATTTAGAAGGAATATAAGAGGGGAAAAGTTGGTAGGTAGAACTTTGCACTGGGAAGGAAATGCAGGCAGACTACTGATGAGAGCTAATGGAAATGCACAACAGAAGACAGTCTGACAGATCGGAGCAGACGGAGGAAGAGGAAGGGGAGGCAGAGAGACAGGCGGCGGCGACATGAAAAAGAGACTGAGGCAAGTACTTGGTGGTGAAAGGTCAATGCTCCTGTGATAAGGCATGCTTGGACAGCATGCTCACAGCGAGCGGCCGAGCGCTTGTCAACACGATACCAGTGCACTTCACTGGCCACGGTACACTCAGCAAAGCACACAAGGACAGAAGCATTGCAGTGTAAAGGGACAGGCTGCCGGCTGGAAGCTACACAAAACACCCACCGTACTACCGTACCTGCCATGTATGGAAAAAAAAAAGTGGATAAAAAAAAGTTGTACTATCCCAGAGTAGAAGAGATTATTACATGTCTGCACAGTGTTGATAGGTTTATCACCAATTACAAAATTCATTTGCAGCTGATATTTTTACTTTTACAAACTCTTTTTCCCCCCTGGCCTGTATTTGCGGCTTCGGCAATGGTGTCGTGTGTCACAGCTTGTCCAAATGAAAATTATTGTTATGTGTAGCGAGCAGAGGTTGAAGGCAGGAGGACAGGGCGGTTGAATTGGATTACAAACAAAAAACATAAAACATCTATATTTAAAGTTAAATAGTGTCACAGCAAGGAGACAACTTATTTTAATACCTTGCAGGGAGAATATTGCACTAACAAAAACTTGGGGATCGTGTAGATTTCAGTCTGTTGACAGCGTCTCCTTTTCCATAAAAAAAGAAAAAAAAAAGAAAAAAAATCAATAACTTATTAGCCTACCAAAGCAGCATGAACTTGTCTTTGTCATCATAAAACAACTTGATTTGGCTTTTTCTAGTTTCAGTAGCCTACAAAGTAAATCCTGATCGATTCAATGAGCGTTTTTAGCCCCCGTGGCAGCATGGCTCCGCGGAAGACAGGATGACACATAACGTCACCGCCACATTTTCCTGTGAGATCATTCTGCCTGCAAAGCAAATGACCATCAGCCTCAACTGTGTTGTGTTTACTCCATATTGGCAAAGGTTAGCATGCTAACATGCTAATTCAAGATGGTGAACATACAGTACAGAGCCGGCTGTCTGCACATGCTTTTACTACATGTTCTTGCCAGCTCGCTGCTGCGCTGCTCCGGCAACAATTTACTAACATTAGCTTTGTTAGCACTGTTGCTGTTGTTTGCACGGTATGCACCGTTAGCTGCAAGCGGCCGGCTCAGCCGTTGCCATGTTAGGGGCAATATCAATGCCGCTAATCTCATATTCTCAATCTTTAAAGCTGTGTTTGTGATTTTGTTATTACCAGGGGACCTCATATGATTCAGCACCACCTCCTTGTTGTCCGCCGCACAGTCACACTGTATTTATTTTACTTGCACATCCGAAAAAAAAGGGCACGGTGAATAGAAACAGCCTTGCAAAAACAAAAGTGTGTCAAATCGCCACAAATCACAGGATCTCTATGGAATTTTTACGCGACAAATTACAGACGTGGCGGATTTGCACGGAATTAAGAGCGCAGACAACCTCCATGGTTATTACAAATGACTAGATGTCCCCGGCTAATACTAGTTCATGTGAATAGGGCTTTAGTCTTGTTACCACAGTGATAAATTACGTTGCTGTTTCATCTGCATGTGTGGTTTTGTGTCCTGAAGTGCGTTTGTTCTGATTATGTGTGTGTGTGTGCGTCCTACGGCTTCTATCTATGGAAGCAGAGAGATGAATGGAACCCTGTGAAGCTCCGTTGATTACAGCCCATCTCCTCCCTCCTTCCCTCTCTTCACAGAAAACAAGACATAGAAGAACAGAGGGAAACAACATGGAGACAGAGGGGAGGAAGTTTAGAAAGAGGAAGGAATAAAAGACGCTTGAGAATAAGAGAGAGAACAAGTCAGGCAAAGACTGATTGTCAACCAGTATAATAACCATAATAATCAACCTGTCAATCTTCCCAAGTCGAGTGTGAAGTCTTTCACCCGTCCGTATTAAACACTCGACTATTAATTCACAGACGCTCCTCTTTCACAATAAAATCACAGGGAGGCTTTTATTGTGGAGGAGCAGTACAAGGTGCAATGGTTTTGTCCCAGTATGGGGTCATTTTCTCAGAGGCTTCCATAAAATCAGAGAGGAGTCAGCCCCCTGATGGCCAGCAGAGCATAACCGGAGGAAATACCTGGTTTTCATTGGCCAGTGATGAAATGTTATAATCATGAAACAAAGATCCAGATTTGCTAACATACACAGGTATTTTAGTTCCCTTGTTCAAATCACACAATTCTTTTGCTGTTTGGGAATTCATGAAATTATGACCCTCAGCTTCACTTATTTTTCTGGTTCCCCTGTGGGGTTGAATGTTTCAGTAGTGCTTCTGCTTTCATTCCATTTTTTTTTTACCATGATTTAGTGTCACCATGACAAACCTTTACTGTAGTTGAATCTGCAGTTAAATATTAAAGACATCGTTCAGCATTTGAACGCCTCTCTCTCTCTCGCTGGGCTTATCTCTGATTATCATTGCTTGGAAAAGGTTGGTGGCCGCTGATATCAAGAGACACAATGAGAGAGAGATTTTAAACTTGTCCTGCCCTGCATTGCCTCCACTGTCATCCAAGCCCCGCCCATATTCCCTCATCCACGTTTTGATTGGCCGGGTTGGCAGCAACAGTCTGCTCTCCATCCCCTCTGTTTCCCCCTCCACTCTCCCCCTCTCTCTCTCTCCACGCAGCTCGCCAGTGAATGAATCGAGTCAGACACAAGCTGTTAAACAGTGCAGCCTCCCTCTCTCGTGCTCTCTTGTCATCTCTTGCTCTCTCTCTCACTCTGTCCTCTCCCGTCTCCTGAGCAGACAGTCAGTGGAGCATCGGCACGGCAACGAGAGCGACACAGGACCACCGGCGGAGGAAAAGAGGGCTGCAAACCTCGCTGAAGGCAACACAACATCGACAACATTTACGCCAGAACATCAACTGTGATGCAGTTCAAATCAAAGGAGAAGCAACAGATTGCCCCCAATTGCAATTGTTGCTGCAACTGATGCTCCCCTGGCTGATCTGGGATCAGAAACGAAGCAGATTCTGCAACAGCTCCTGCAGCTGCAGGGTTTTTCAAAGTCCGTTCGTCTCTTTAACAGAGATGCTTTTGCTCCATCAAAGCGAGAGGAAATGACAACGTAAAGCAACAGAAACGAAAAGGCAACACGTTTGGAGCTGGTTGTCAACATCACCACCTTCCACCAGCGTCACCTCCCATCTTTTCTCGGGAGCCGAAGGAGAGCAGGCATCCGAGCTTTGAATGCACAAACAGGAGGATGTTCAACTGAGACGCAGAGTTCACGGAGTTTCGCTGTGAGAAAGATTGGGTTTTATTCAGCGAGAAGAAGCAGCTAAGAGTCACAACTAGACAACAAGTCCGGACTTCTGAGGACAACAGGGGACGAACAGGAGGATGTACACAAGCGTCTAAATGACAACGGAAGCAAAACAAGAATCCAAAAACTAGAGCAGAAATGACAGGAAGTCAAAGATTCAACTCGGCTACACGCAGCCACAGTTAAAAATAAGCATAAACCAAGAAATCATTTGTCAGAACCGAAGCATCAAAAGAGACCAACCAACAGAGATATCATACCTCAAAGGGATGTATTTGCATTTTGCCTAACTTTCAGATTTAAATCTTTCCCCTGCAGCAACTTGCTGCAAGTCCGTTTTGGCACCGGCTATTCGGTGCGAGCATCTTGGGGTTCTTGCTCGACTTTGTTTTTCGGGGTGAGGTGGATCTGCCGTGGGGGGCAGCTGACAGCCATCCAAGACGCCGCGAGCCGTACTCCGCGTGAAGAATGCCCAGCCGCGCTTGGCCAAGCCGGCCGACCCCGGCCCGACGGCGGGCCTCTACATGGAGAGATCGCAGAGTCGCATCAGCCTATCGGCGTCCTTCGAGGCCCTCGCCATCTACTTCCCCTGCATGAACTCCTTCGACGAGGACGATGGCGGTGAGTAGTGTTTTATGTGAATCTGTCAGAAGATGTCAACATACACCTAGCACGTCATGCAATATCTTTTCAATATCCCAAATTCCCATTTTTATTTACCTTACGCGTTGTGAATGTCAGAGCCAACGGGATCCAGCAGTTTGACTTTTCTACAATGCTAACAAACAACCGACATTTATGCAAACTAACTTCCCATGAATGTCGCATTTACTTTTCTAATTAATCCACACAACATGTGACAATGCGTCGTTAAGGTCCTTAGGGTGACAGCTGTTGATGGTTATTGTTGGTTTTATTTATATGGGCCAAATTGTCATCTTATAGGTGTTTATTGATCGGGTGGTCGGGTGGATAGTAGCCGTAGCTTTCACTTGTTGCCCTAGAAATGGCAAACATCCGGTCAAGCAACGGTTTATTTCCCCATGCTCCGTCTCTTCTTCTGCGTTTTTGGTGTATTTTTGTAGCAGAAACAGCGCCACATGAGGGCCTGGAATATGTACTACAGTGTGCTGAGTCGTTTACAGTGGATTCTTGGGAACGCAGATTTTCTTGAAACGATGCCAAAACGGGGGAAAAAAAGGTTGTTTTGGTACGTGTGGACGGCCTCTAATTATTGACCACAATATGTGTAAAAATTGATGCTGGCATTTAGTGCCGACAGAAAATGATTTGCCAAAAGTTGTGATACTCAGGGCTCCAGCTATTGATTGTTTTAGTATGATAATATATATCTGTGAAAAATAAACCCATTAGGTGAATTTAGGTGCCACATTACAGTCTGGACACCAACACTCCATTCTATCCTTCTCCACTTGACTTAGTTATTGTCATCTATATTATTGGCACAAAAGACACAATTCAGATGATAAACAAATTATCAAATCAATTCATGAATGTTGGCTGAAAACGTTTTCTGGGCCCACCTCCTTGAATGTAATGAATTGCTGCTTTCCCTGCTTTTATGTCATTTGACATGAATGTGTTTGGTATCCAACTGTTTGTTGGACAAAACAAACTAAAGATACCACGTTGGACTGGGAAAACTGTGACGGCCATCTTTCACCATTCTGACACTGCCAATGGCAGACAAAACATTTGTTAGTCTCAGCCCTGCTAACATTTAAAATAGATGGACAGATATGACATATGGTTGAAATGTCCACTCAGCTGATAATGTTGACATTTAACCAGATGAAGACTGTCTGTGTTGCTGAGAGCCCCAGTTCACCTGTGTTGGTTACGTCAGGTTCGCTATGAACTGTAGCTTTAATACACAGCTAATATTAAGTAGGTCACTGGCTTCCTCACTATTTAAGAACAAAAGAACCTGATTTAATATGACATTATATGGCCACCAAGAGTGGATTACCAACTGGGGGATGCAACTCACCAACGTTTTGTCCTTTTATTAATTTAATTTTTAAATAAAAAAATATGCAATGAATGTACAATATTAAGCAGTATTTTGCATTGTTATAAGTTTGTGCATAATGTCTCGTAGAGGGTGTTTAAGACTGATATTGTAAGTTGTGTTTAAAGGTACCGAGACACACCACAAAGTATTATTCCAGCATGAAGGTAACTGGTTGCACTGGATTCAACCATGAGCCTTAAGGGTTAAACTCTAGCCTGAAGCAGAAACTCTTAATCCTGATATTAATATATTCTTCATAGTGCTGCTGTTGCATCACCAGCGTTTCCATAATAACAATTTAAAAACACACAGGAGAACAGACGGCCGCAGCACGGTCAGCAGTATCTCGTCATTTTGTTTTTGGACCTTGTTGGAACAGCTGGGATGTGACCAAATAGTCTGCTCGGCCGGAAACAATAAACACTTGGCGATTTACACAGAAAATCACAATCATCAATCCGAGACCGTCCGCCCAAACCTCTGAGAGGGCAGCTCGCTTTTGGAAATGTCTTCACACCACTAACACCTGCTGCTTTTTTTTTTTAGCAACTAATTGCTTTTGTGAAATCCACTTCTCAGTGAGACACGGAGCTAAAACCAAAACAAATGAAGAAGAATTTTAGAGAAGAAGTCCTTGGTTTTTTAGACAGCAGAAATTGCGTTAGCTGGGTTAGCTACGGCAGCACTAACAGCACTAAGATCAGCCTCGATGACCGTGGTGAAAGTCTATATCTTACCCATGCCAGTCGAGCGAATCCGTTCGTTGCCATGATGTCTTCAGGGTTAAGGTGCTCCTAAACCACAGGATGACAGCTCAGAGTTTTATACAAGTTTTCTGGACTCGCCGGGAGATGAAGCGCCGACCGGCCTTCATTGTGATGCATCACTCCCCATCCCTCTCATTTCCTGTCCTCTCCACTCTAATGAAGATGTAAAATACCCTCAAAATAGTGTTAAGTGTAGTTATTATCATAAAACATTGTTAGCAGCTAGCAGTCCTCATTGGTCCTAAAAGGCCCGATGGTTCTGTCAACAGCCACGTTTCAAAATATCATAATTATTAACCAAATGTCTGCAGGTATTTTAGATGTGGCGTTAAAGTGATGGTTCGGAGTGAAATGGACCCTAGGTAATTTCCACCAAGACATCCAGCCAAACACCCCCGCGGAAGCATTTTTAGCGATGGTCAGCAGTGGTCAAGATAGGGCGATCAGCCGAACGGCATCGTAATAGCGCGATGGAACATACAGTAAATCTCGTAAATTTCCCCACTAATAATGCATGGAATGTTACCAAACTTCTGTACACATAGGGTCTGTACTCACAAAACGAGGCATTTTAAAGTTTGTAAGTACACCAGGAGTTTATTTAAATGAACACTTGCCTGATAGCTTCTACTGCTAAAGCTACGCTGTTTGCGTAGACGGCACGTCGGTGTTTACACAGCTTCTTCTTTGTTGGTGTTTAATGGCAGTCGGCGTATACGGATACGTTCACGGAAACAGCTGGGTATACACCGACTGCCATTAAACACCAACGAAGAAGAAGCTGTGTAAACACCGACGTGCCGTCTACGTGCATTATTAGTGGGGAAATTTACGAGATATACTGTAAGTACCATCTATTACGAAACCGTTCGGCTGATCGCCCTATCTTGACCACTGCTGACCATCGCTAAAAATGCTTCCGAGAGGGTGTTTGGCTGGATGTCTTGGTGGAAATTACCTAGGGTCCATTTCACTCCAAACCATCACTTTAAGTCACAGCACATCAGTAAAACTACTTTTCTCTCTTGCAACTTACCTACAAACAAGGAATTCATGTTCAAGCAAAGTAAGCAACAAATTAAATCCGCCATTGAATGTATTATCAGAGGAAATGTTACATACAGGTGAACATACCAATTTACGATCGTGGGTTCACGTGTGTTGGCACACACACACACACACATGGATATGGAGTAGTGTGTGTGGTAATCAGAGCGGGGCGGCAGGCCGCGGTTTGTGGCTCTCAGTCTTATTAAACGCTAATATGGCTGCTGATTGTGGCTGACTGCAGCTAAATAGAGGCCTGATTGCAGGTTAATTCTCTCTCTCCCTCTCTCTCTCCCTCCCATTCTGTCTCAATGTCTCTCTGTCAAGCTTTCGCTCCCCCTTTTCACTCTGTGGTTGAAAAAATCCTGTTCGCAGGTTAACTCTATCTTTTAACCTTAAATGGTCTTTTAATCTCCTCCTCTCTCTCCTTGCGCTCCCCTTCCCCTCTTTTAGTTTTTCTCGCTCACTTCGGTTCAGTTAATGTTCAAATATGTTTCGGTGATGCTAGCCATGGCACGATATGAACATTTCATGTCACGGTTATTCGGGCCAAAACAATTACGATTCTTGATATTATCCCGACAATCATCAAAATGTGCTTAAAATGGCACTCAAACGCATCAATTTTGTGATGCTAACCTCAGAATGAGTTGTGAGTGGCCTCAATCAGAATCGGTCTGGAGAATTGAATTTACATTGTAGAACTAATGTCGACCTACCTTTAAATGAACAGGCTGGTAAGGTGGTTTTACTCTACTGTCTCTGTGTTGCTGTTCTTCCTCTCTTGTTCTCACATCTCCATCTCCTCTGTTGATCGGCAGACAGAACAAACACACACACATACACACACACACACACACACACACACACACACACACACACACACACACCTCATGTACGTGTAATCTGGCAGCTCAGGTGTCAGACTTCGCTGCTGTCGGCAACAGACTGACAGCTGATCTGATTCTCCTGCATTACTTTAGCCTAAATGCAAAACATGACCAAATCCAATGTCCACTCGACCATCGATCGGTCCGTCTCGACGCCCATCTGATATGAACCGGCGTCTTTAAGAGGAGCTATCAACCTCCTTTTATGGTTCCTACTAGAACATAACCTTTAATGCTCATTTTCACCATCAGGCTGTGCTTCAGCAGCTCATCTCAGCCTCTCTCGGAAACGTTGTTTGAGCTCCTGCCCCTCCCTCCCAAAATGCCCAGTCTGATCTGATTGGTCAGCTGATCCACTCACTGTTGTGACTGGTCACAGAGGCATCGTGGCTTCATATGTGAAACTTTTGGGGGTGTCGTCTTTCGCAGTCAGATACAGTTACTCGACAAAATGCAACTTTCTTGATGTGTCTTTTAAATCAACAAATATCATATGTGTAATTCGGACAACATCAAAAATGATTTCTCTCTCACAATTGACTATCATACATATTTTACCCAAAATAAGTTCCTGTGGGAAATACCAGATGGGCGGGACTTAGCCTCATATACGAGATAGCTGACGTAGGTTAAACCTCTTGTTGGCTACAGATTGTTTATGTATATAAAATACTAAAAGCAGTTTTAAGTAAGTGCTGTTGCACTTAAGGGATTTCTTTTTTCTCCCTCTCAGACTTAAGTTTGTGTTCATTGGGATCTTCCCCATTAATCAGCTGGAGAGAAATAGAAAATCTGTAATGTAGAAACAGAACAGGCTGCTGCTGCTGCTCAGGGAGACTAATTGAGTCTATATGTCTTTGTGTGCTGCTGTAATGTTCTGCTCAAAGGAACAGAATGTTCTTGCTCACAAGAAGAGAAAAATGAGGAAAATCTTTTTTTTAGCCCCTAACTTCCATAAATTTGGACAAAACTTTATGGTGAATTATTAAGTATGATAACATTGAGGTTAAACGTGAGGTTACCCTAAGTAGGTGTTACGTTTGTGTTCTGTTGGTTTTCAGAGTATATATCTGAGTCTGTGAAGCGGATATTAGAGAGAGGAGAAGCCATGTTTCCCTCCCGAGAGCTTCATTATGAACTCATGATTGAGAGCCTGAAGTACGAACATGCTTCAGATATAACAGCAGCTGAGGTAAACGAGATGAAGTGCATTGTGGGAGGATCTGGAACATTAGCCTTCGACAAATCAGAGGACGTATGAAAAGGGAAAGAAGGGTGAGTCGAAAGCAAATAGAGAGGAAGAGACAAGAGGGTGGAGGGACAAATGCAAGGAGAGTTGCAGGAGCAGGGGGGGGGAAGGGAGGAAGTGACAACTGAGGAATTAAAATGCTCGTTACCCTTGTCTGTTTATCTCCCCTTCCTCTTGCATCAGCCCTCCTTTAATTCATTGTGTCATCACTCTATCTCTCCGTCTTCATTACTGCTGTCGAGTAACATGGAGGACAAGGAGGAGATGAAGGAAATGCACATAAAAGATAGGTTTCACAGGTGAAGTAAATGTTATAACTGAAAGTCGCATACTACAATTCCATGTTGGGGTCCATCTATCCATCCATTGTCTACCGCTTATCCTGTATTCAGGGTCACGGGGGGGCTGGAGCCGATCCCAGCTGACATTGGGCGAAGGCAGAGTACACCCTGGACAGGTCACCAGTCTATCACAGGGCCGACATGTAGAGACTGACAACCATTCACTCTCACATTCACACCTACGGGCAATTTAGAGTCATCAATGAGCCTATCCCCATCCTGCATGTCTTTGGACTGTGGGAGGAAGCCGGAGAACCCAGAGATAACCCAAGCTTACACGGGGAGAACATGCAAACTCCACACAGAAGGAACCCAAACTCGACCAGGGAATCAAACCCGGGACCCTCTTGCTGTGAGGCGACAGTGCTACCCACTACACCACCATGCAGCCATGTTGTAGATTTAAAAAAAGGAAAATATGAAAGGACCTGTCCAGGGTGTGCCTTCACCCAATACAGGATAAGCGGTAGAAGATGGATGGATAATATGAAAAGGGGGGGTGGGGGGTGGCATAGTCCAAGAAAATACTTCAGCGATTAAAGTAAAAAAGAAAAAAATACAAATTTATGAGATTATGAAGTCGCCTCCCACTCTGACCTTCCTCTACCTGCGATCCAAGAAAAGTCTGTAAACCCACAAAAACCCACAAAAAAGAGCCGGCCCTGGGTAAGGAGATGAGAACAGATGGTCAATGTACGGCTCACGTTATGGTAGTCTTGGTGGATCTGTAGTCTGATGAAATATTCTCTGATCTCCCAGTTTCTTTCTCATAAAATCGATTTTGAGTTTTTTTTCTACGAATATTACTCCTTCGGCTCCTTAATATATATATATATATATATATATATATATATATATATATATATATTTTTTTTTTACCTACAGTGTGCTAATACGCCATTGTATGTAATAAAGATTTATTTTTTTAAGGAAACCATGTTATGACATTTCTACCAGCAGGAGTGCTGCTAATGTGGCTGTAGTACGAAAAAAAGAAAAATGAGGTAGAAATGTGCACGGAGCCAATGTCAAAAATATGAGTTATAGAGGAGAACGAGGGGAGGAGGAGAGGAGGGGCGGGGTCTCTGGTGAGCCTCTGAGTTGGAGAGATGACCCAGAAAAGTCAGAGGAGTATAAAATGGACTGCCAGAAAAGGAGGTCTAGTCTATAGGGAGGTGGAAGATGTGAAGGCTGCAGGTGTTCATTTGTTATACTGAGCAGCAGGGACGCTGTGTTGTATTCACTCTCAACGGCTGTGATCCTTGTCACAAGGCAGCGTTTCCTGTTTGGTGGATGCAGAAAAGCTTCACCAAGCGGATTACATTGCACGAGTTCTTACAAAAGGTTGCTTAGTTGTAGTTTTGCCGTTGTTAAATGCAGTCCCCGTTTACTTCGATTCATCAAGACTTTGCTTCATGAGTTCAAGGAAACGAGTAAGTTACATATAATGCCGAAATCACAAACATGAACTCTTTGATTTGCCATTCACCAGCATGACAACCTCAACCGAAACCAAGACCAGATAGAGTGTAATGGGACCAAGACCCAGACCAGCACCAGTCCCACACTGCATGACACATTTTATCTGATGTAGAACGTGCAAATCATAAACACCCAGATATTTTTTTTTATTTTGCAGCATTTGTTCATTCAGAACTCAGATGACGAAAGATTTTTGAGCCGATCCAAAAGGGACATAAATATTATCATGCCATGAATACATTTTCAAACAAACAAGATCCATTACAGAAGAGTCTCGATGGTCTGTTCGAGGTCAGAACAGACCTGGGGGGTTATTAGTTCCGACCTGAAATATGGTGGACCGGACCAGACTCTAGATAATGACAGAACTGGAACACTGGCTGAAGCAACAAATAACACGTTTTCCTCCCGTGATGAACGAGGTGGAGGTGGAGGTTAGTGAGAGGTGGAGAAGGAAGTGCCGGTCAGAAGACAGAATGATGCGTCGACTGCAGGCTCGACTGGCTGCTTTGTGCTCGATGGAGAGAGCAGGAAGTGGAGCCGTCACGTGGGCTTCAACTGGAGACAAAGAGACGAACTCTTCAAACACACCCTTACATAACGAATGAGAGTGTGATTTCACTCTTCATGCTTTGTGTGGTAATGACAGGAAATCACAGAGAGGCAGTTTGAAAGTGTTGATGAGAGCAACCTCCCATTGACTGTGATGACGGGGTTAAATCCTCCCTTCCTGCTCCGGTGGCTTGTCAATCTCTGATATGAATGTCTGTTCCGAATGAAATAGAAATATCAGTTGATAGAGAGAGGGAAAAAAATCTTCCTTTCACTCCTCGTCTTTGTCCTCTGCCTCTTTCTGTGTCTTCCTTTCCTCTAGAACTCCTTCACGCCTCCTATTCTGTTTCCTCACCCTTTGTCAGTCATCGTTCATTCATCAGCCTCTCCTCATCAGTCTTCACCTCCTTCTCGTCCAGCTGTCTTGTGTTTCCTCTTGCATTGTTCTCTCCATTCGTCTTCTGCTTCTCCTGAACTCAAACACCCAAAAATGCCCAAACTTAAAGGAAAACTATAGGGTTCATACAGTGGGAAGTCGTAGTCATGGTGACGTCACCCTTTGGTTTGTGGACTACAGTTTTGAAGCATCAAATTCGGAAACTCTGGCCGACGCCATCTTGACATTTTTTTGCAACCAGTGAAGGAAGTGACCATATTTGGACTGCTTAGGAGCGACGGGTGGATCTGATGATCACAAGCGGCAATCACTTGTCTCCCTAAATATAAAAGCCTGGCGCTGTTAGTCAGGCTAGCTGTTTCCCTCTGTTTCCAGGAAGTTAGCTATCTTATCATCTCTGCTACAAAATTAGTATTTTTAAATTTGAGTTTTCAGCAGCCTTAACCTAACAACAGATGGAAAGCAGGATATGAAATCCAGTATCCAGGATCAGAGTCCTGGGCTTTGTTTGGCCAATCATTGGCCTCCTCCCTGACATCTTTGCAATATGTGTCATAACGTTGTCAAGTATGTAAATGTAATTTGTAAGGAGCTTCTTGATGCACTAATTTGTTAACAGACTATGACGGTTAACAACCGCATAGTCTCACCATCTCACCGAAGAGAGCAACATCCCTCAGCTTTACTGTTTATAATCAGATCAAACAGATCAATAAAGACGACAACACGCCTCTCCTGCAATTCAGCCGCACTCACCTCTAACCTCTAATCTGATGATGAGATTTATTCGTAATTTGAAGTCGGAGACAAAGAGACGCTTTGCGTAAGCATTTGATGTGATCATCAGGTTTTTATTGATACACATCACACTTCTGATACCTTCTTTGCTGCGTTGCTAAATAAATCAACATGGAGGTGCACGTTGTCTCTAATTAAATTTTCTGTGTAATTTCTTGATGTGATTACCACGTAGATAAGTAGGCTACATTAACACTTGCAATTGTGCTACAATGCACGCACACACACACACACACACACACACACACACACACGCACACACACACACACACCAGTTTGGTAGTAAAGTGAATGTGAGGATGGACAGAATCGCTGTAAAGGCTGAGCTGAGGGGCCAAGCGTTGAGAGGCACACACATCTCATTATGTGCCGAGTTGTTGTTTCAGGCTGGCTGTGCTTATGAGTGTTTGGGGGGCCCCTGGAGTGCACAAGATTTTGCCACTGTTGCTTTTGTTTAAAGATATACTGATTTCGTTATTGTTCTCAATGGCATCACCACATTTCTTCTCTCAGCTCAGTGTTGATATTCAATCTCAGTCACCAGAGAAAAAAGGGGGGGGTGGCATAGTACATTGCTTTAAAACCCTGGGATATGTTTCTGAAATGAAAATATGCGTCACATCAGTCCTCGGATCATGTTTGCAGAAACGTTGCGCACAGTGAATGACATGCTGTCAGTGTCATATGATAAAAATGTAAAACCGTAACAGCTGTTAGGCTTTCAGAGTGTGTAAAGCTCCCACAGGGTAGATCAATGAAATCCACTTAGAAAAGAACTCGTGATGATCATCGCTTGTAAAATTGCTTCTAAAATCCAAGTTTTTGTGTAAAAATATCAAACGCTGTTTGTGGAACATCAAGTCTGTGTATAGGAAACAGTGTACCGGTAATTCTTTTTTTTTTTTTACTTGAGCTCTTTTGGTGGCCTTGTCTAATTTCATCAAGACTTTGTTATAGTTCAGTATTGAAAGTAATCTTTTCATTTTGCAAAAGTCCTTGCTCAGACATTTTCCTTCATTTTAAAAAGTCCTTGCTGGAGCCCCTCCTTCCACTTTGGAACAGTTATGCCTCCCGCTGCCCTGTGGTCTCTCAACACAGACCTTGGCGCGAACAAATCACCACAGTGCCAGCTTTAATAGAGGATAGAGGTGTGTGTGTGTGTGTGTGTGTGTGTGTGTGTGTGTGTGTGTGTGTGTGTGTGTGTGAGTGTGTGTGTGTGTGTGTGCTAACACAAGTGCTTTTCTTGGGTGTATAAGTGTGGGTGTGATTGTGTGTGTGTGTGTGTGTGTGTTCTTGGTCAAAGATCCAGCCAAGATCATGTTAAATTTATTTCATTGGAGGCACCAACAGAAACGGTCTCCCTTAAAGTGGTTTGCTCTCTGATCAGCAGCACGATAAAACTGTCCAGTCATTGCTTGATAAGAAGAAGAAGAAGAAGAAGAGGAAGAAGAGAGAGAGAGAGAGAGAGAGAATGAGGACATGAAGGCCAAGCGACTGAGGCTTGTATTCAAATAATTCATCAAGGTCTTCTCAGTATGTCACTTAGATTTAGTGATTTTCGTCACAAGACTTTCACCCAGGAGACCGCTGTTTGTGTGAAACCAGAAGTCATCGTTGATTTATTTGGTTACCTTCTCGTCATTTCCCCTTCAATGTAATCAAGTAGTTCGTCCAAACCTAATAAACGTATTTCCTGTGAGGATGGAGCTTTGCTTTGAAAAGATCTCATGCATCTAACATTGCTGGGAAATCGTAGGAGAAAATGAGGTATGAGGACTACATTTTCGATATCTCACAGACTGTTGGTCAGGAAGATTTCTGTTTACTGATTGCTTCGTGACGGTTGAAACAATCAGAAAAACCTGCGGGAAGTTGCCGGATTTCAAATGAATGCAGCCCGAGGAACGTTTCATCCTGCTGTGGCATGCCTGCTCTCTATACATTCTTTATATACAGTATTCCTTTAAACCAAAGGTAGAAAACAGTCAAATTAGCTGGTTCAAACTGTGTTGCGTTGCACCCATTTTATCACAGTATTTATTCAGAGCATTTCTTGTTGAGGATCCAGTTAAATGCTAAACGTGATCTAACTTCTTTACTTTGTTACAAACCGGCCATTTAAGACGTCTTTATATCCAGTGGAAGAAGACGGTATGTATTAAGTGGTCTCGTCCATCTCACAATGAAAATAAATATTCTCTGGATCAGTTTGTTGTATTGCTTCAGTCACACAGTACTTTATGTTTGGAGTTGGTTTTATTTTTCTCTCCTCCGTTTTTATCATCAGGCTCTAGTGATGCGCCCAGCCTCTTATTTTATCTTTCTATCTGTGTCTCTTATGTCTCGGTCTCTTGTCACCGTCAGTCACACTCGTTATCTTTCATTCTGTCTCCTTCTCTTTTGTGTCTTGACAGGCTTTTCCCTTCCTCTTTTTCTCTTCGTGTCTTATTGTTGCTCCATTTTTTGCCAAAAGTGTTAAAGTACAAACGTGTTAAAAGACATGACAAAATAAACCCCAGGCAGATTAATGAGACGCACCAATATGAAGTAATGTGTAAGCCAGTCTTAGTAAATAATGTAGAAACATTATGACGTCGGCATCCCTCGTATCCATTTTGCTGCCAGCACACTGCACACATCCCCGAGGAGGTTTACATATACATGACTGCTTCACAATTTAAGGCTACATTTAAATATTTACCCTTAAAGTGTTAAAAGCGCATTACGTAATGTGTTGTCTTTATAAATGCCTTTTGAGGCAGGACCAGGTTTAGGTTTAGATATCATGCTACTTGGCTAATGTTAGCATGCTATCCCACTAAACTAAGAGAGTGAACATGTTAAAGCTGCTAAACATCAGTATGGTAGCACTGAATGATGCAACATTCAATCATTTGAAGATCGAAGTTCTAATGTTCTTATCAGATTACGCTGATCCTATTGTAGACGTAATCCAGCTCAACATTTTCATATCTCTCATCATCTCTCTTCATATATTTTATGTTTTTATTGGAGCAAATGTATGTCATGTGTAAAAGCGCCATAACCTCACAATAGATAAAAATAATTCAATTTAAAGTGTGTGTATGTGTGTGTCTGTGTGTTTGTGCCTAAAACACACAGAAGGTCAAACTCTGCAGCAGATTAAAAGGTCATTAATGGACCAATGACAAATGCAGTGATTTATGACAGAAATGTACAATCAATACATAGATTTAACCAGAGTATTGGCAGCTGCAAGCCTGATCAATAACTCTCGCCCGTCACTGGGAAACTTAATTTACCCTAAGTGGAGACAATGGAACACATCCACTCCATCCAATCTGCCAGGGACACTTTCTGTGACAGGAAGGAGGTAAAAGTGATTTTGTGATGGCAATCCATACACGCACAAACACTTCCTGGTTATGACATTGATTTTGATTGATTGATTTTTTTTTTGTTTCTGGGATATTGCTGCTGCTGACTGTTGGCGTGTTGCTACTTTATGCCAAATTAAAACGGCAGCACTGTTGTTCTAATGGCAGACACTGCTGTGTGTGAAAGGCGCAGCTAACACCATGATGGCAATACTGGACGATACAGTGATGTTGGCCAATACTAATATAATGATTGGGGTCTGCCTATGGTTGCTTTTGTTGTCTGCCTAAACAGGCTGTCGGACCAAAAAGGGTTTCAGTCCAAAGGGACAAATTTCGGGGTTTTGCAAAAATGGGATGTTGGTTCAAAGGCATGGCATCCAAACATTAAGGCAGTTACAGAGTACTAAGACTTAAATTACAGTTCTGCATTTGGCAGGCATGTTCTGCACCAATGGTGGTCTATTGATGTCGAACGGTGGTTCGATTGACACATTTGTCTTGATTCATTGTTGCCTGACAGGCTGAAAACTTGCCAACTTTATCCATTCCAGCATCAAACATAAACCAGCTTAACTCTAACTGTGTCCGTGAGCAAGGCATTCAAACCCTAGCTTCCCTCTGTAAGTCTGCAACTATAACTCATACTGTAGCTCCCAGGTGTTCAAGAAATAGCTCGTTTACTCAGCAAAACCCTTCATTTTGGAGAAAGGTTAACAAATGCTTATCTACCAACGAAGTAATTAGCTCGGTCTCTGTCTTCCGGCCCACAACGTTCTGCCTTCCCCGTCGTTCGTGGTGCCAAGAGGTTTAAAAAAAAGCTCCCTTCATCTCCAGCCTCAGTTATCGCTCATCATCGGCTGCAGCGCCTCCACAAGAAAGTCATTTTTTAAGAAATGAACGCTACTCTTTCGGCACCTCCCCGGATCCTCTGTCTCGTCTTTCTTGCCCTGACAACCACCTTATGCCAGATTCTCTCCGTAATGAATGGGCTGACGATGACAGAGCAATTTCACTCACTGGATATTGCTGTACATCCATTTTATTTTATTTAACCATTCATTCATCCGTGGCGGTTCGGATGTGTGCCACTGCCCGGCCATTTCCCAGCAGAGTGTTTTCTTCATTTTCACTAGGGTATAGGATGGATTAAAGGTTTTAGTCATTGATGATACAAGGAATGGGAGTGATGATTTTTTCCTTGGAGAAACGGCAGATAAAAAAGATAGAGAATAGATAGAAGCATGGGAAGTGCAAGCATCTCTCACAGTGACATTATGGAAGAGGAACTCCTACAAAGTCAAACACTGAAATAAGGTCGAGTTAAAATGATTCATGATGTTTTATCTTTCGTTCATCGTCTTGTCTACGTCATCCAGAGACGGAGACGTACGCTGACTGTCTTCATGTGGAGCTGCAGGATGGTGGGTGGGCGAAGGGATTCGTCACAAGGAGGAAAAATAGAGCTTCAGATGTGTGTGAAGTTTTTTTAACTTGATGAAGGGTTTCAAATAAAAAGTGTGTCCTGGGGAGAGAGGCTCCGTTCGTCGTATGGAGTGTGGTGCTAAAAGTAAATGTATTCGCAGTGCTGTTGGGATAAAATACTGCACCAAATGTTGGCTGGGGTAGAGTGGTAGAATTAATTTCCACATCCCCCCAAAAAAGGTATAGGACATTTTCCAACATCTCAATCTGCAAAACATTCATGTGAAGTCAATTTCATCAGCTCCCCTCCTAAGTCAGCCCGTCTCTGCGAGTTCTATCTCTGCAACTTAATGTGACTAAGATGTGAGTCGAGAGTTGATTGATGCAAACGTCATTGATTGTTTAAGTAGTCCAGACACCCCATAAATCCGAATCAGTTATGGTCCAGGGGGGTTAAAGGTTTTTAGGGATTTTTCGTCCTAATGTCTGAGAATAATAATATGTGGTACAGCTGGTTTCATCAGGAATTCATAAGAGGCAGTAAAAGTAATGTCGACCAATGAGGCGGTGTTACAATGAATGCATAATCTCCACCAGTAATGGGATTATAACTTCACAAAAATAAACGTGTCAAAATTAAACATGTCAGAAATTCTCAAAATATCAACCAGGCTGCCATGACGGCATGGTTTCCATAAAGCCACGTCCATATACATACAAAAAATTACTTCCAAGGGATAAATATTTTGTCACGGATTGCGTTGTTTTTGATGCATCACCATAAAAAAAACATTTCCGATCAAGGTCATGGGATGTCCGTGTATGGAGATGGTCAGAGTGGTGGGACTTTCACCCAGGAGACAGCTGTTTGTTTCCCATATGAAACCAACGTCGACTCCCTCTAACTTCCATCCGTCTCTTAAATTCCATAACATGTGTACTTTTAGAAAATTGAAATTGTTAAAGGGACATTAATGGCAACATTTCTAGAAAATATTGGCTCTTCATCGGTTTGTTGTATGTTTTGACTCATGTAGGCCACCAGTCCTACCTGGTCTGTCTGTCTGTCTGTCTGTCTGTATGTTGGCCAGATAAGTTGGCTGAATGGGGAGCAGCTATTTTTGCCTGTTCTGTGTCCATTAATATCTCTCTGCTGGGACACAAATTAATGAGTGCCGGCTCTCTGATTGCTTCATCACAACTTTTTTTATGCGTCACATCAGACGTGCTGCATCACAGTGGGTGCTCCACATTACAGTGGGTGCTCCACATTACAGTGGGTGCTCCACATTACTGTGGGTGCTCCACATCACATTGGGTGCTCCACATCACACGCTGTGAGCCACATACGCCACAAAAAGAGAGGGCTTTTTTTCTCTCTTTTTTTTTTTACAGTGGAGTAGAAATTTACTTTTAGTGCACGAGAACAGATTTGGAGAGTTGTTTGAGATGATTGTGTTCCCCTTTTTTTTAACGACAGCATAAGATATAACAAAATGATTTCTTCCAGATTGGCTTTTATAGGAATAACTGGCACGTCTGGGACCGTGTCATGGCCGTGGAGGGAAAGAAGGGTGGAGAAATCAGGTTAAGCACACTTGACAAACTGAGCTACCAGATTTTCAATATATGAGTGGAGCAGAATTAAGATCCCAAACATCTGGAAACAAATAAACAACAACAGCTGGTCACAGCAGGGAAAAAGTGGTCCGGCTTGGCTTTCCAAGCAGATGCTGGCTGTCCTCACATCTGTCTTCTTCCACGTAGAAACATTTGTGTTTCTTTACCTGTAGCTGGTGTAACTGGTGTGCTTTCAGAGGGATTGTCTATTTTTTCTACAAACAAAAACATAATGTCATCATAATAACTTGAAATGCACTTTTCTGAAGGAAGCCGTCCAAGAACGACCTCATGAATAAGAATATGCCCGTGAGTCTGTCGGACACAGCTGACTGCAGCTTCCAGAACAGAAATAGAAAAAGATGCGAAGACGCAGGCAGGCGGAGAAAAAGAGAAAAGCGTGGCAAGTCTAATATGTGGAAAAGTGAATCAGGGTAGAAATGTTGTAAATAGGAAAAACTGTCAATCTTCCATATTTTAATCTTTTGTCCTGATTGCCTGCTGAGATTGCCTTTCACTCCGCGACGGATAAAGCATGTTGAATTGGATTGAACTGAACTGAGATAATATCCCGTCGGCGGCGTGAAAGGGTCGCGGCGGAGCAGAGTGGCTGATGTGTCTGCAGCCATTATCCACTCGCTGCATTAGTGATGTAACTCTACTCTGCCTCAACACGCCACCGGTGACAAGAGGTGACAGCAGGTTACACACACACACACACACACACACACACACACACACACACACACTAGCTAATGTGGAAAATAACATGCCTCCGTGTTAAAAGGCTCTCATTGTGTTCTCACCGGGAGGTTGAGTTCCAACATGGTCTCCGTAGTAACAGCATGCACGCCGTGGCAACCGGAAGCTGTCTGTTCACTCTCTCATTAATCCCTATGTGATAATCATTATTCCACTCCGCGGTGACAGTACATGGAGATTTCGTTCACTATAATCATCATATGTTTTGCATCATCACTGATTGCAGCTGTAAAGTGACAGCACGGGCATTTTTAGTGTTGCATTATGGGACACACGATTACAGTTGGGATCATTCACAAGCGGCGTGGAGCGGCTGCGCCCCGTGGAAACCAGATCAGCATCCGATAACATGACTTAAAAAACACCAAATTACTTCTGTTATACAAAGAAAAATAGCGTTTATAGACTCTGCCTAATGTGAAAGCGCTCTCTGCCGCCCGCTCTGGATAAAAGCCGTACTGCAGCAGTTACAGTGATCGTACTTGTGTCGTTGCCAGAGATCTTCTCTTTGTAGTCGTGAAACACATTTGACATGTCTGAGCCTCGCTGCGGTAATTGTAAAGACTTTTACAGTCTCCCGCTGTCTGCAGACTGTGAAGCGTGTCATTTTATTAATTCATCCTCTGGCATGAGGGGACTCGTAGTGAGTCTGAAGTGTCGATCAGTTTCATCTTCAAAGTCTCTGTAGCAAACAGAAAGTACGTCTGAGTGTTTTTTTCTGGCAGTTTACATAAAAATTGAATGTTTCATGAGAAGTTTGAATTCATACGGACCTTTGAATGATGAGTTAAGCAGATTTGGTTGTTTGTAAATCCAGATTAAGGTTAGGACATTTTTTATTTATTTTTTTGGCTGATCAGGTTGCTCTGTGCCTTGCTTTGAGTGAGGTGGATGAGATCGTCTGTTGATATTTTGGATGTTTGTAGCTCTACGGTGGCTCAGAGTGGTCAAACAACTCTCGAAACGCTTTTTGACAGATGCAAAAAAATGCAGAAAATCTGAAAAAGGAGTCGTTGTGCAAATGTGATTGACACAATGTGAGATCGTATTTATTTTTTATCATGAGACAGTTTCAGACTAAAAAAAATGGACTTGTGTGCAAAGGCCTTTAATCAGTTTGAATGACAGTATCAGGTAAACGCAGGTATATACCGTAGGTATATATGATACACTCGTGAATACTGTTCGTAAGAATCTGCCCTATTAAGATCAACAACCAGGATTAGCTTTTTCTCCGAGGTTTATTCGACAAAGTATTTTCATCTGCAGCAGGAATCTCCCTTTTAAGGAGGAGGAATCATACTGTAGACAAAAGACGGGTCATGTCCTATCTTACAAAGACAAGATGTACAGAACACAGATGGCATAATGCCTTCTGAAATGATCTCATGTCATGTGGCACTCATGCTCATATCACCTAACTACGCACAACCAGGCAATCATTTAAGTCATAGAATAACAGTTGAAAAGAGGAGATGCGGATCAACGTCTGACCTGACAAAGATTCTGATTATAAATTACAAACATCCAAAATTCCCATAACAATACCCAGATATCCCAGGACACACGCTGCCTTCAGGGCCACAAACATGATGTGTTCCTAAACCAAGTTGCCTTGCTTGACCTCGGCTGCACTGACAGACTAACACAGGAGACAACTGATCATATGGAAGCCGCCAAGAAGGGGTAAACTGAATCTGCCGACATCCCATCCCACGTGAACGATGGAAATAGCACCGTGTGTGCCAGACTTCCTAAAGCATTTTTCTTTCCATTAAGGTGATTGAAACTGTCCGTGCAGAATGAAAGAGTACGACATCATCTGCATTTCATCAGTGGAGGGGGAGGGGCACAAATACATGCATTTAATTTGATGGATTTATAGCAAGTTTTCAGTCAGAAGCATGAGGATTGTATTAGCATTACACAAAATTGTGTGTGTGTGTGTGTGTGTGTGTGTGTGTGTGCGTGTGTGTGTGTGTGTGTGTGTGTGTGTGTGTGTGTGTGTGTGTGTGTGTGTGTGTGTGTGTCCGTCCTGCCCTAAAACAAGGTCAAAGACCTTGTACTGCAGAACATCATTATAAACTCAACCTCCATCATCCCAGGCACACAAACACAGGACACCTTGCAGCCAGAGATAGGCCACACTAAGTGAGCCTCTCATCCTTCTTGTAGTCTATTCTGCAACAGAACATAGCCTTGCTGCTCTGAAGAGGAAATCGAGTGCTTTAGTCCTCGGCCTCGTTAAAATGATCTCTCAACATCGCCACCGTCCTTCCTCTGAGGTCACAGTAGGACAAAAACATAAACAAAGATATTAAAGTGGAGATTCTCTCCATTGACTCCCTCTTTACGCTGGCCTCACAGTTTCCTTTAAAAGTGTTTATTTTGGTAGACAAAACCAGCTGAATGCATTTGTGTGTCTGTTATCACCCCTGCAGTGGACACGGAGGGCAGGAAGCTGAAGGGAGGCATCCAGAGGAGCACGGAGACAGGTCTGGCTGTCGAGATGCCCAGTCGGACGGTCCGGCAGGCGAGTCACGAGTCTATAGAGGACAGCATGAACAGCTACGGCTCTGAGGGGAAGTAAGTAACTCATCCCAATCCAGGTCCTCAACACAAACAACAGAGTCTGGTTCTGTTTAGCCAGATCCTACCTTGCCCTTGAAATGTAACTGTGAACGCAGTTTATTTTTATGTGGATGTCATTTTGAGGGAGATGAGGTCACAAGAGAAAATATGTCAACAAAGGTCTATCCGCAATGCAGCCGCATTGTATGAACTTCAACAGTAAAAAATTAACAGCACTTATTTTTGCTGAAATGTTCTAGTTCAACCGGAAATATGAAGAGGTCACATCGCCTTTGTCATTTTCTTCTCCTCCTCAATCAATGGACAAAGTCGCATGATTTTCCTTTTCCTCCTGAAATGTGAGAAACAGTGAGCACCGCGGAGAGAGTACAGTAAACACCGCTGTGACATCAGCAGGACTAGTGTAGTAATACTGAACACACACAAACACACACACACACGGACTCATGCAGATCAGTGCCAACCTGGCTACCAGCTTGAGTTCCTGCAGTTACATAAGGAGACGAGGCAGACAGACGGACAGACGGACGGACTGATTGAGGCTGGGAGGGTTTAAAGAGAAAAAGAGAGGTAGAGATTCAGAGAGTGAAAGACTGCATCAACCAGCGTGTTTGCATGCTTATTAATACTCCATTTATATTTGGAATATGTAAATACTCTGTTTATGCGCTGCTGCTGCATGGAAGCATAGTTTAGATTGTGTCCTAAATAAAACAGAATGTGTTAGCTGAGTTTTGACGGTGCCAGCTGGTTTATTCTGGAACGTGAACAACAGTTCGAAGCTACTATGAGGAACTTTTATTTTGATTTTGGCAGGGCCCAAAATATCGCTGTATATATATATAATAAAAAAAAAACGATCACAAAGAGACACAAAATGACTGCAGGGATGCAAAATGAACACAACAAGATGCTAAATGACTGAAAATGGACACACACCGAGCAAAAACATACACACAATGACTACAAACAGAACCAACATTACTACAAATTGTCACAGCTCAGAAAACAGAGAACCCAAATGCACGACTTGTGGAAGAGCCCAAAAGGTTTATTCCGTTATACAGGTATGGGTAAAAAAGAAGAAGAAAAAAAAAAAAACAGGAAGGCAGGCAGACAAATCTGAGAAGGGGCAGGCAAAAATCTTCAGACTGGAAACCGCTGGAAAAGCTGGTGAATCAGTTGCTGATGAGGCAAATGGAGCTCAGGTGAGGGGAATGAGCTGATTGCTGGGCTGATGGAGTCAGGACCTACAATGACAGGAGTGTTAGTAAGCAAGCAGTTGAACAAAGGGCAAATAATATGAACATTCAGGGTGAATTTGTGACACAAGGAGATGAAAAAGACTTAAAAAGGATGCAAAGTGTCCAAACAATTACTAAAAAGGAGTGCAACATGACTAAAAACAGAGGCAAAACCTCCACCAGACGCTTAATGACTGAAAAGTTACCTAAAACGACCAGAAACATTAGAGTACAAAATTACCACAAAGAGAACCAAAGATATTCAAGGAGACAAAAGTGACTAAAAAAGATAGATGCAAGCCACCAAAAAGGCCACAAGTAGTTGCAAAGTGACAAAATATAGATGTACAATGACCATCAAGAGACAACAAACAACTAAAAGTTTAGCAAAAAAACATGTTGGGCTTATAATAATGATTATGAAACTGAAACAAAACAAAAGAAGTCAGTTGACACGGGACCCAAACAGCAGGCTTGTAATGAGTAAAAACGCAACGTAAGCCTGGACAAACACGTTTGTAGTAACGTGATTCACAAAGCAGTTTCATTGTTTGTTATTTTTTGAGGGAAAAAATGAAAAATTATTGTTTAATGTAAATGCCAGATCTACACTGACGCCTTAATTTTCAGAATATTAACAATATGGATAATAAATAACGAGGAAGCAAACATAATAATATTTCCACACTGAGGCTGTTGAAGTTTGAACCCCGACGGTGTTTACTGGTCTTCCTCCTCGTCTGAGTGGGCCGGACTAATAACACAAGACCATCACAGTCCCAATTTTTCTCATAAAATAATCTGCAACCGCAAATATGCTTTGAAAGAAACATAACGGCGCCCGGATTAAGTTTTTCTATTAACATAATGAAGAAATGTCATCTGGCAAATTGTTAATACTGAATGTAGCAAAATGTCCACAGAAGATGCATTTCATTTGTTTCCCCACGAAATCGGCTGCTAGAAACTAAATCAATCTAAAACATTGTTGTTGTATGTGGGAAAATATCATGGTTAAATACTGAAAAGTGCAGTTTTAAGTTTTAATGCAGAACAATAAATTAAATTGTACAGACAGAATAGATTTATGACATAATTAGTTTTTCTCTGCTTGAAGAATGTTATAATCTGACCTTGATCCCTCAAAATACAATGATTTCAGTCACTGCCCAAGGTGTGACGAGAATCATTTAACTCCTCATAAAAATAGTTGATGGGGGAAACTCAAGGGCGTTCATATGCACCGTCACTGACGAGGTAAAAATGATTAATTTCTTGCCCAAAATATCAAACTTTAGCATTTACCATAAAACTGCTATTATTTCTCCACAAGCTTAACTTCTAGTTAATTCCCTGTGACACTGCACAAGATAAGCCAGTATAGATTATAGATGGATGGATGAAAAAACTACAGGAAGATATCTTTTTGTTCTTAAGCCATTTTAGTTTTTCCTGGAAGCATCACAACCGTAACCACAGATGTTCTTCCCGGCTGAATTTAAAAAGAAAACGTCCGGCGTAATCGTAATCTTTTTTTATGATCTCCTGATTCGGCCGGACGAGAGGAGCTGAGTGGTCGACATGTAAATCTGTTTATACATGGGCCTATAAACTACGAGTGCCGCTACATCTACAGGAGGGAAACTGGGGTTGAATCGTTAAACTGAGCTCCACCACAACATTATTTGTCTGTCTGCGTCTCCGTCAGCTGTTTGGCTCCGGCTGCTGATTGAAAAGCTCTGCGGACGCACGACCATGAATAAGCACTTTGTTAGCTAACGCCATCCAATCACACTTATGAGCTTATTGATTTATGGTCCTGGCCATTCAGAGCCAGGCGAGTGTGTGTTTGTGTGAAACTGGAATGGTTTGCTATGTTTGTGTGTGTGTGAGGAAATAATATTTGACGTTTTTTGACGTATGACGTTTTTGACGTATGACATTTTTGCATCACACAATATCTCCTGTATTATGTTTTTATATTCTGCACACGGTCAGTAAAGACACTGCTGACATTTTATTTGATTAAAGTTGTCCCAAGTTGAATTAACTGTTTTAAAATTAAATTTCTCCTGACGACTGACTCCCGGTCCTTCGGGTGAAAGACGACAGTGGCAGATTTTCAATGCAAGAGTTGCACGTTCTATATTGAATCAAATAATTTCACATTTTTTCATTATTAATTAAACAGTAAAGACAGTAAGAATTATTTATGAAAATAAAACATGTATTCAAAGTTGTGGTTAGATCTGTAATGGTTTTAATAAGTACTCATAATCGGAAATGTAAGTACTTGTAGACTACTTGCGTCTCTTTGAATTATGTTTCAAGGAGGACAAATATTGATGCATTATAAAATACTCAAAAAATACTGAGACTGTTCGTGAACCTTTGAAGTACTTTTTTAACTGTAGGTAGCTTCGTTGTTGGTCAAACTCTTGATGTGTCTGTTAAACGGTTGTATATCATCTGACTTTATGATGAACAAAGATCAAATTTTATATTGCAGAGTGTAGATAGTCCTGTTATCATATTACAATATACCTACTAAGAATTTCTTTGGATGTTTACTCCAACAACGCACACAAAGCTAACATGTATTAGCCCAGTTCATCATATACATATAGTTCTTCACCATTATTAATTTTAACAAACTCAAACCAGGGTTTCACTTCACGTTCATTTGGAAAACAAAAAAGGAAATAATGCTGAATAATACAGGAATGAATGTTTGTAACATTTCCGGCGTGTCATCCGCCTGCATCACATTTCTGTGAAACTAATCCCCAGATGTGCCTCGCACACACCAATATTATAATCTACAGCTCAGGATTTTATCACCCGCTAATACCCACTCGCCTAATGTTGCCTGACTTATTGCATGTCAGCACAAACACGGGATTCCACCTCATTAGAATTGCTCCCTAATATCTTGATTTAATAATTCCACGTATAATTTATTTATTGCAGGACACCGAAAGCGGGAACATACATGGACATTTATACACACAACACGCACAAACTGAAAAAATAAATAAATAAGACGTCATTAATGTTAAATATAAAAAAAGAAATTACTTGCAACGATTTAATGACTGCTAACGTCTGCTAATCTAGGCTAAGTGATTTTGTGTGTTAATCACACAGGAGAGAGACTTGTAAATTATTTTGTGAGTCCTGCTGTGTTTGACTGCTCAGTCTGGAGTTAATATTAAATGCGTGCCTTTGTGTGACTTTGTCGGAACAATCCAGTAAATATTTTAATACTTTTCCCCCCTTCATTTAACAATGAAGACAAAGCCGCTGGGTAATTTGGGTCACGGTCCTTGTGGAAAGACTTTTGGTAAAATATAATTTACCTGTCGACTTAAATGTGCTGCTAAAGTCATCCCATCGGGGCAGAGACGAAAAGACGTGTGGCCGTAAACGAGGGGGACATTTTAAAGTAGAGGCAATGGAATAGGGGAGATGAAGGTTCAAGAGATGAAGATGATGAAAAAAAAGAGGAAAGTAGAAGAGGGCATCCATGACAAAATATAAACATATGTTTTATGAGAATCCAATAGTCCTGGTCTAAGGAGTTGGCATGGATGCAGACCAGTTTTTTCGGGAAGAGGGGGGGGGGTGGGTCGTGATAACTTAGTTTGAATTGAAAAATATAAGCTCCGTGTGTGGCCATAGAAAGTAAACAGAAGTAGAAGGGACATTTCCATTCCAATGCAATCAATGGTAGCAGGATGTTCAGAGCGACGGCCATTTTGTATGTGTAACATTGCAACTGCCACAGTCCTGGTCTGCGGTCCAATAGTCTTTTTCTCTTAGGAAGGTTCCCAACTGAAGAAGTGACCCGTAAAGTAAACAAGTGGCCGCCATGATAAGAGCCGTTCGGATTCTCTAAATGCAAAGGAAAGGAGCTCCAATGCTTCCTTTCAGAGCTCCTTTAGCATCGGATACAACAGACCTTCCTATACTAAAGGAAAGGAGATTACGCCGAACCACAATTCCTTGCGAGAGGAACATTTAGCCGCACACCTCGGCAGTTCATGAAAACATACGATATGCCTATTTGCATATTCAACAATTACTTTCATGCAGCCATATAGTCATTGGAATTGTGTTGATAAATGTGTGTGGACAGTGATAATAATTTAATATTTTTATTTATTTCATTCATGATACAAATGTTTGACAGAAACAAAACCTAAACCACAAACGGTGTAAACAATGTAAATACAGCAAATGGTCAAACAGGAAGGAGGAGCTGCTGGACCTGAAGCCGGTCAGTGAACGTGCATTTGTAGTCCATTATTGTAGTTTCTCCACACCATACCTACGTCACTCACCGGTGCCGATCATCAGCTTTCAATCATCAGCAACATTATAATGACGTAGCTTATTGAAAGTCTGGTCGGATTCTCTGAGTACTGCAGTCAACTTCTCATGAATCCTTTTGAGTTCTCCTTCCAACTTTCCTTGCCCTTGTGACGTTTCCCCCGAGGTCAAGGAAAAGGTGTTAGGAATAGGAGATAGGACCTATTTTTTTTTACTATTCGACCCCAGCCCTGGTCTGCTCTCAGTCCTTTTCCATTACCCTGCCTCTGCTAGCTGCAAGCTCGTCTATCCGTATCTCTGCTTACGTCCTAATCCTCACACAGGCTGTATCCAAAATCACTCACTGCTCACGATACAGCAGGTGACAGCAGCCATGTAATTAACGTAATTAATGCAATTGTAGTGTTTTTTCGAAAAGGATCAACAGGTTTGGTGACCAATAATGGATGGACATCGCATTGAAAAAGACTTGAAACTAGAAATTGAGGCCATAAACTCATCTTTACAATGTTTACTGAGTTAAGAAATCACGTGAGAAGTAGGCTCATTTTTATGGGGTCAGTTCAGTCTCATAAATGATGAATGCACAGAGAAGAATTCACAAATGTATTTTGTGATATATAAGCTTTTCATTTGTGAACTTATTTGCATTTGTGTGTGAACTGATCTGTATTTGTGTGTTGATTTTTGAGACTCTCCTGACATGGCAGGATTCACAAATGCATTTTTTTCAAAAAAGGAACTCTCTGTAGCCAATCAGATGCCTCTCTCATTTTCAGCCAATCACATGACTGCATTCCCATGAGGGGTACCTCACCATGACAGAGCACAGCTTTTTCTCTGCGCATTTTGCACATTTGCGTTAGCTAACTAGTTAGCCATATAATGCTTTTAGACAACAGATCATAAGCTAACTTAGCTAGCATAATATGATCCTACTAACACTAGAAAACAACCTTATCGGTCATTTGCTTGCTAAAGCTTACCTGTTGTTAATGCATGCAAAAATAAGATACAGGCAAACCATAATTAACTAGGTAAATTGCTTTCTACATTGGTTTCAAAGTGCTGACTATGAGAGCTAGCTAATGGTTTAGCTAGCTATGAAAAGCTTCTTGTAAATTCAAGTTAAACAGTTTTTATATATTTACATTTTTGATGAAAATTGCAAATATCTGAAAGCTGAAGAAGTGCGTTGAGCGTGAACAGTAATCTGCTCCTGGTTTCCTGCCATCCTGGCTCGGACACGTGTGGAGCAACACAGATTGATGATATACATCAGCATCAGAACATGTTGGATTTGTCCTTCCACCCCCCCCCCCCCCCCCCCCCCCCCCACACACACACACACACACACACACACACACTCAGTTGTAATAAACCTGGCACTCTGCCACCAAAGCACTCAGAGCTGATTCTTTTGCATTCACACACAAACTCACAAAATAAGGACACAGGGGGTCAAACTCTAAAACCAACAGTCTGTGTTTAATTTCAGGGAGCCACTTTGAGAGTTGGGAGAGTTTAACTGAGTTGAAACAGTAGCGACCACTTCATGTATTCATTTTTTAGTCTCTGTCTTTTTCTCCTCTCCACCTAAGTGAAGCACAGTGAGAACTGCATGGTCACGTTTGACCGTCTGTCTCTTTGTCTTTTGCCTCTTTGCCTCTCTGCAGCCTGAACTACAGAGGCATGTGTCTGGCGTCGGACGCACAGTTCAGTGACTTCCTGGACGGGATGGGACCCGCTCAGTTCGTCGGGCGACAGACGCTGGCGACAACTTCCATGGGTGAGTGAGGACATATATGTGGCACAAAGCTTGTTTCCCCTTTGAGGCACAGGAGCTTCTGAGCGCATGGAAGATGGCTAACGCAAGACTCAAAACCAAGTAACTCATTAGCATGATATCTGCCCAGCCGCTAGTTAGTCCCACCCTCAAAGAAAGGTAGTTAGAGTGGAGTTGAGCGTGGAGTCTATGAGAAAAATGAGCTTGACCAATCACAACCCAGCTGGGCCAGCTGGACCAATCGAAGCAGACTGGACTTTTTGGGAGGGAGGGGCAGAGCATCTGCTGCAGTACAGCCTGATGGGAAAAATACAGAGTATATAACAGTATAATAGGTCCTCTTCAACTATCACCTCTAAAACTATCTCCATAAGTCTGAAAATTGTAAAAGACAAAATAACATTAAACTGAAACAAATGACAAACTGTCAAAATAGTGCCTCATAAATCAGAGCTGTGTCTACTGCAGGGTTTTTCTCATCGTCCCCTGTATTTATTCCCATCCAGGCCACTGCTGGGTATTTATCCTTACACAGCCAACCACGTCTCTTACAAAATCACGTTCCTGTGCAACTATACTGCATCCTCAATTACGTCTCAAGGGGAAATGTATTTTCTCCTGGATTACAGTTGCAGTTTTAAACACGGGGTTCATCTTTTAAATTGAAAGAAAAACGAAAAATGTGACAAACTTACTTGGTTATTGTTTAGTGAATTTAAATGGTTTGGCTTGAAACCAACTTTCATTAACAACATATTCTTAAATGTGTGTAAATAAATACATTTCTTCTGAAATCTAATTAACAACAGGGTTTGGTTATGTGGGAACGTCATTTTCAGGAGAGCAGGCTGCCAAAATATCCAGGACATATGTACTTGATATAAATGGGATGCAGCCCGTCCTCCGCAGCAGTGATCGGCTCTAAGTGGGTCAGTTTCCTCGCTGGCAGCCAAACGGCGTCCTTGGCCCGACAACAGTGACACCGACTGAATAAGGTCCACTCCAAACCTGGTGTTCGGTCCAACGTGTCAGACAACCCAGAATATAACTTGGCCGTCATCGGCGTTCTGTCACTCTCAAAGGAATTTGCCATTTTGGGATATTTAGATGACAAGTGTTGAATATTGACACTCCGCTTTCTTTACTAGCTACCTGCTAACTTTGTTGTTTGTTGCCTGGAAACAACGTTGATGTATTCGTGATGGAAACGTTTCGAATACATCACAAAACTTGATGGTCATAAAAAGTCTGAATTTTTCATCCGTCCAGGTGACATAGAGATCGGCCTGATGGAGAGGAACGGGGGTCTGGAGGTGGAGGTCGTCCAGGCCAGAGGACTCACCATGAAACAAGGTTCAAAGGGACCTCCAGGTACGCTACTCTGCTGAATCCATCCAAACAATCAAAGCTGGGTTTTCTGCAGGATGTTGTTGTCCTCACTAGAATTTGGCCTAGTTTCTTTATGCAAGTAGCAAAATGTCCAACGTTGACCAACAAAATTCAGCTTGAAAGTCAATGCCTTGGTTTGCCATTTTTAAAAAGTGGGTCCCCGGGAAAAGCTTTGGGAAACACTCTCATGGAAAATGGAGGTTCCCACAGAACACGGATGCACCCCGAGACATCCGACGGCATCGGCTGCACACAAACACAACGGCCCGCAGCGGACATCTTAAACTCAATGGGATACATCCTCCAAAAACACAGTCATCATCCTGGACAATATGAAAGATGAATGAGTGAAAAGGAGGGAACGTTGTTTTCAGTGTTTGGGGAGTTAATACACAAAGCAGAGAGAGGTGAGCCACTAAAGTCAGATCCATTTGCATCTGCTAATGCTGCTTTGAAACACGTAATTTTTTATATATTTACTCAAACTGTCACTATAGCATGATAATAGTACATAAGACAGATGTGTGGAAGAATCAGTTTCCTCTTCCTCCTTTTATTCACCTGGTAGAATTTGCTGATTCTACCGTGCACAAAATAAAACAACCAATCAGAGTGGAGGCGTCTCTAACGCAGCAACCAATCAGCTTGTGAATTCAGTTCAAAATGTCAAAACTAAAGATTCTGATACTGCATTGTCTCAAATGTTTTCAGAAACAGATTTCAGTGAACTGCGTAGTGAACGTTGGCTGTGGGCGGGGCTTAGTGAACATGGGTTTTGGGCGGGGTTAAGTGAACCTTGGCTGTGGCCAATGGTTGGGGATTCAAAAGTCATGGCAGCCGGGTCACGTACTTCTTCTCATTTTCCAGCTAAACAGTTCACTAAAAAATGTTTCCAAAATGTTGAGGCGACAGAGTAACAGAATCTTGATTCATATTCGGAGACTAAAAGGAGGCAGAGGAACCTGATTTTTCCACACTTTATCTGTCTCATGTTCGACTATGATCATATTGTGAAAAGGTTATTTCCATCTCAGTGACCAACTACAGCTTTAATTCAATAAGATTCATTTTGCCATATCACAGCAAAAGTTATCTCAGGACACTTGACACACGGAGCAGGACTAGAACACGCTCATGATTTAATGCCACAGAATACTCATTGTTCTGGGCAGTTTTATCCCCAACTCCTCTACTAAATGTTTAAAAGCCTCCAAAATGTATTAAAACCCCCCCGTGGAGTTATTATGTGTCAGTCCGAGCGTTTGATGTAGTGCACATGGACGATATATGCACAGTTTGAACTTTAAGGCTGGCTATTCACAAAAACCTCCAGCTCAGGCTTGGCTTAACGCATCATTGCACCTGAAATACATCACAATCAAAATGCACTTGGAGAGCTGTTAATATAAGCGGCGATCAATCACCCGAGCACCGAATTGATCAGGCGAATGATCAGCGAGTTAATTAACCTTTATCTTTTATTCTATTAGAAATAGCGCTGGCGTGATGTGAGCACGACTGTGCAGCTAGTCGGATCATGTAACAACAAACCATTAACACTGATTGGAGCTCCCCCTCTATGGTTGCATAATATTAAACCAGCCATTGATCCTAATTGCATGAGAATAAAACAGTGTCAGCAAATAAGCAAAGAAAAAACAAAACAAAAGACATATCTGAGAGCAATAAAAGAGAAGAGGATAATAAACAGAGGGAAACACAAACAGCCATCGGAGGAGAAAGAAACAAGCGGAGAGTGATTTAGTGTGAATGAAAGAAAAACAGAGAAATCCATATATAGTATAAAGATGAAGGACAACCTCGCTCCATATTTCAGGGTCTAATCTTTAATCTTGTCATCTCACAAACAGGACAGCAAGCTTTTAAGTTTGTCTGTCTGTGTGTGTGTGTGTGTGTGTGTGTGTGTGTGTGTGTGTGTGTGTGTGTGTGTGTGTGTGTGTGTGTGTGTCAGTTAAAGCAATGTCACAAGTCTATCCTCTTATGTCTCACTTAGGCTTGACTCACTTTTGGTACCAGGTCCTTTTCTTTCTTTATTTCATATTCCACTGCTCACTGTACTCACTCCTCAGTGTATCCTCAGCTGATCGCCATAGCGACGCTGCATGAATCTTGCCTTGACATCATCTTTCACCGGCAACCAAATAGAGGTAGACATTTAAAAAAAAAAAATCTGTGTCTAATGAATACAACAATTGCAGTTGAAGTTGCTGTTGAAGTTAATTTGGCTTTTAGAAAACGCTGGGTTTGTAAACGGTGTCCTGTCGCGCCATCCATGATTCTCCACCAATCAGTGGCCAATCAGATTGCCTTTGGCCGTCTCCCTCAGTCACATGACTCCCTGCTACTGTGTCTTCTTCTTTGTAGAGGTTAATATTAAGTTCAGTTTCTGTCTGCTGTCGTTGCAGCGGCCTACATCAAAGTTTACATCTTGGAGAACGGCATCTGTGTGGCCAAGAAGAAGACCAAGTCAGTGAGGAAGTCTCTGGATCCTCTCTACAACCAGGTTCTGGTCTTCTCTGAAAGCCCGCAGGGGAAAGTGGTGCAGGTGAGGTACACCCTCTGATTCACTCCCGAGATGACACAGCGAATAAAAATAACATTTAACTTGTTTTTAGGTTTTAGAGTTTGTTTCACTCTAAAGTTTGTTTAAAATAAAATGTAAAATACTGTATCTTATAAGGTTGGAAACCATTTTATTCCACCAGGCTGCTAACATGTGCACATTGACAAAGGTTATTGTTGAAATAAATGGTAAATGGCCTCATTTATATAGCGCTTTTGTCCAAAGCACTTTACAGTTATGACTGACATTCACCCATTCACGCACCCATTCACGCACACATTCACACACCGACGGCGGAGTCAACCACGCAGGGTGACAGCCAGCTCGTCAGGAGCAATTAGGGTGAAGTGTCTTGCTCAGGGACACCAGGGACTCAGCTAGGAAGAGCTGGGGATCGAACCGGCGATCTTGCGGTTGCCAGCCAACCCGCTCTACCTCCTGAGCTAAACCCCCTCATAATACTGTAATACTGTAACAATGTAAGGCAGTGATGCAACATAATTGAACATTACGACATAACAATGTAGGGTAACAACGTAATGTAACTTAACAACATCGTGTAACAACGTAGCGTAACAACGTAGCGTAACAACGTAGCATAACAACGTAGCATAACAACGTAGCATATCAACTTAGTGTAACAATGGAGTAATGCATGAGCAGTGCCACAACATCAACAAGTAATGCAACAACATAAAGTAACAATGCAACATAACAACTCAACGACTGTAGATAGGCAACAACCCTGCATTACAACATTACCTAATGAGCGTAAAGTCATCGTTTACTTTTGGTTTCACAGGAACAGCAGCCTCCTGGGTGAAGGTCCTGTTTTTGTGAGACCCTTAGTGAGAGCTTCTCATCACTACGACATCACAAATACAACAATCATCCACTTGCTCCTTGCTTTGCTTCTTTACCACCGTGGCTTCTTTATTTTTAATTTCCTTCTTCCTTTTTCTGTCTTTGTCTCCTTATTGTCAAGTCTTTCTGGTCTCCCTACATAATCTTCTCTACTTCATTCCATGTTTAATTGCCTTCATCTCTTGCCATGTTTGGTCAGAATTATGAAATTCAGATATTCATTGTCCTTCCCTATACGTTGTTATATTTGGTCTGTCTTGATGTTGACGGTTGAATGAGGTACTGAAGCTCCAGCAGCACATATGTTTGAACCTGGATCAGGCTGCTCTGCTGCTCCGCCGCTGTGTAATTTGCCACTAAACGCCTCCTTCTTAATTATCTGCTGTCTGTGTCGCCATCCTCCGACTCTCATCAAACTCATTCACACTGGATAATGAAAATCGCTGAAATCAGCAGCGCTTTTCCAATTTGTCACTTCCTCATTTGGCACGGCAAAATGTTGGACGCCAACCCTCTGGAAATGAATTGACAATCCTTCGTCAGCTGACTCCCTGATGACTGACGCTTTAATAAACATGTCGGGATGTGAGAAAGCCAGCCAAAGCACATGATACTGAACTGACATGCATATGATTACCTCACTATACCTACATAACAATATGACACCTAATCACATTTACACTGCTGCAATGGAAGATACATTCAATCTTTCATTTAGATTTGTTTTCTGGTGTTAGCAAAAGCTAAATGTCTGCTAATCTGGGATTCTGATCAAAGCATTCACTGTTATTTTTCTTTGAAATGTCACACAGGCTTTATGAGTTACAGGATTTGTTGCAAATTAATAATTAATTTCAACCAACAACAGAAAATAATAATTAAAGCTCATTGCATTTACCATATTTGTTCTTAACGTGTATCAGCATATCGATATATCTTTCAGATAATGCTGCTTTTCCTCCCTTCTGTCCACATAAAAAAAAACATTTTCAGAGCATGGGAAAGCAGCAAATCTAGGGTTTATCACTCTTATCTCTCTCTCCCTCTCTTCCCATCGGTATTTATTATTCTGCCTATCTCACCAGGGGGAATTTCTGGTGACAAAAAATATGAGTGGTTCAGATGAAGTAACGCAGAGCATTTGATGTAATCTCTCCATCTGAGATAATACTTTGGGGCTCACTCACACCAGCGTTTATAACTTTCCTGGATCAAATCAATCCATCAAAGTGGAATCGATCAGTAAATCTGTGCAGTGGATTTGTGTTTAGTTGGACTCTGGTGAAGTTTGACACCTGAATTTTCATCATTGATCAACTGAAAGCTGTGTTGGCGTCCATGTTGCCCAACGCTGAAGTCGTCACAAAGCTTCCGGCATCGCCTACCCTGCTTTAAACGTGTGGCGACCGAAACAAAGAATGGAAGGAATAGATTGAAGCAGATTCGACCTCCGAGTCTCGGTGTAAATCACACACACACACACACTAACACACCAAACAAATCTGTATGCCAGCTCGCTCAGACACACAACTGAACGCTCAGGCGGATATTGATTATTTCGTCCGCTGCCTGACAAGCCGTGGGGCCGTGTAAGATGAGCCCCGATGCTATCAGGATGCCAGGAGACAGAGGACACACAACGCACCAACATACCGCCGTCGTCCCCCCTCTTCTTTGACTCTAATTGAAACATCCGCCTGCTCGGTGCTGCTGCAACACAGGCAGAAAATGTCAAGAGCCAGTGTTGCCTCAGAACAGATTTCCTCACCATCTGGATAAATGCTTATTAACCCCGCCCTCTTAACCTCATCACTTTGTCAGTTAAACTTTCTGGTCATCCGCCCCCCGGATTCTTTATGTTTACGATTCAGGGGCCTCTCTTGTCGTGTTTCTAATTCCATTTAGATAAATTGAATTCTCTCACGTGAGTTGTGTAACTTTCCCTCCTGATTCATATCTCGCCTTCTTCTTCTGCAGGTGATCGTTTGGGGCAACTACGGACGGATGGACCGCAAATGCTTCATGGGCGTGGCTCGGATCCTACTGGAGGAGCTGGACCTCAGCACAATGGTGATTGGCTGGTACAAGCTCTTCCCTACCTCCTCCATGGTGGACCCGACGATGGCGCCGCTCATCCGCCACTCCTCCCAGATGTCCCTAGAGAGCACCATCGGCCCCTGTTGTGAGCGATCCTAAGACTCCAGAAAACATGTGTTGTTGCGACTACGATTCCACTGCTGTCTCAACCGAATTCCCGAAGACGGGGTTTTTTTTTATATCGGCTGCAGCCCTGCGCCCGGGTCGGCTGAGTCCAACCACACTTTGCTGAATCACTCCCCTGATGGGGAAAGGACTTCACTACCTAGTAGGTCGTTTCAGCACTCATTGGAAATGTACTGTAATTCTTTTGATATTGTTTTCCCCGAGAATCATGGGAATCAATTTTCTTTTGTTATTGCAACCGACCGCTGCTCCCCCCTCTCCCCCAGACTCACAGGAAAAGTGTTGCTCTCCTTGGATCTCTTTAATGAGAAAACAAAAAACCCTACTTAATGAGGATACTTCAAAAGGAGGGAGGCTCGGTTGCCGACATTGATCAGTCCTATCGGGACCACAACACACACCGCGGGCTCAGCTTCGCTTCAGCTGCATGCCTTCGCAGTCCACTTTCGGTTCTCATTCCCAGGACTGCTCGTTGTCCGTGTTATCCGTCTACCCACGAGGCCGGCCTCCTATTTTACAGGAGCTTTGGGGACAGCAGCTTGTAGGTGAATGGATCTGTGCGCAGCAGGACTAACGAGGACTTTAAAAAAAATAATTATAATGTAGCTTTCCAGCTATGTATAGCTTATTTGTTGTAACCAACCAAGACACTCTTGAACTATTTTTTGTTTGGTTCTTTTTGGCCCTTCAGTGTTCAGTTAATTTGGTACTATGTGTATATGAGGCAAGAATGAAATTATCTTCTGGAAGGATCTAGATCTCAACTTGATCTCGGGGATCCAGAGTGCTGCTGGTGCCAGAGGTGAATTGGTCCCCGAGTGGATTAATAAGGTTTAACAGAAGAACTAGCAGGTTCCGAGTTGGCATGAGCGAAGAGCCTGAACATTTTCATTGGAGTAATTTGAAAACATTGAGCTGATTGCACTGATTATTTTGTAATCTTATCAGATAAATCAGCCAGTGTTGTGTTTGTTGGGAAGGAAAACATGCAGCCGTGTGGCTCTTTTGAAGAAGTGATCTAAGAACATCATCTCACCTGGTTGTTTCTCGAGCATGTAGCAAATTGAATGTGTCCAAAATGATTTCCAGTTTATGCAGCTAGAAGTTCAACCCAAGACCTATCAAAATCTGACTGCAGGAGGTAATTACATGTTAGCAAGATGGGAGCAAAGTGTAAACATATTTGTGTCAACCAGAACACGTCATTCCAGCCTGGGCTCTTACAAATGAATTTCACACACAGCAAAACTGCATTGTGATTTAAATTTGAGGGAAACCGATGTTGGATTATTACGATTAATCCAATTATGGATTATGCTGGATCGCAAATTCCAACCTGGAAAGGGCGGGGTGGTGTACAGGTCGAAAAATAGAGGGCTTCCACCCAGGACCTTCTGTCCGTGTCCCGGTCGAACCAAATAGTTGAGTTGCCTTACCACGACCAAGTACGTCTTTTGCTTTTTTGTTTTGTTTTGTTTAAATTTTGGAGTTTTAATTTTTAAGGTAAAATAACAAGAAATGGACAAGCCAACCCATAATGTTTCTTTTACTAAACTAACCAAGTAGTTTTGTTGCCTAAATCTAGTTATGTTGTAGCATTTTAATTTTGTTTTGTTGGTTAACCAGAAACAAACAGAACAAACTGCGACTGCTTGGTCTAGAAGAAATGCTTTTCTCTGGAAATGTAATTGAGAGTGCAGGAAAACAACATTTTTTAGGAGACCAGTCTATGTTGTAGGTATCTGGTGTCCCCATCCACACTACATTGGCTTTTATGCAATATCTTGTATTTTATCCCGATTACAATGGAACCATAGAAACACGTGACTGCCACGTCCGAATGCAGTGTGGTCACAGCCAGGTTGTTAAAAATGATTGTGAAACAGCCAGGTGTGAGTCGGGTCTGAAATGTTTTTACCGCGTTTCCTTCAGTTCTGTTCTGTGTTGCTCTAAATGTTCACATCCACCTGTTAGTGCAGGTCACATCAAGTTCATGGTGGGAGATACTGTGCCAGTGTCGTTGCTGATCCAAGAAGATGGACGTTTCCAAAAGCATTGAGGACAGTTAGCCTGGCTGATAGTGTAGTTGTAGTTGGGGGGGAAATGCTCTTAAGGTAGTAGAAGTAGATTTTTAAGATTCCTCCTCTCTTTTTGTTTTTGTTTTTAAAGCTTTGGCTAACAATTGTCGAACAACAGTTTCTACCGTGCCAATTTCTACCAGCAAGTGTCTTCTCCTTCCTCTTCTTCAATTACCTTGCGGCAATGTTTTATTGTGAGGGAAGAACAGAATCAACCACTCACAGCGTCTGACAGCAGCATTCAGGCAGTGCAGAGATGTGTCCCTTTTTATTTTAAATTACAGCCCTGATCTGAAGACAGCAGAGGCACCTCGTGATTAGCAGTGACTCGCTCTGGAGAGAGGAAGAGAGGAAGGAAAAAAGGAAAGAGAGAGGAAGGAAGCATGAAATGTACTTTACATCATCCAAACAAAGGATGTGTCTGGAGTGTCGTCAGGTTTTTGCAGATTTAAAATAAATACATAAATAAAGGACACACAAATAGGATGAATTTAAAGGGAACACAACGTGCACACTATAGAGAAATGTATAGTTTGTTAAATAACAAAAAGTATCTGTATTTTATTTGGGCACTTTATGATCCTCAATGTCCTTATTTCTTTTGGTTTGGTGTAAATACTATGGTTGTTGCCAAATTTAACCAATAATATCTTAGTTGATTAAAATGTTAAATCTCTGAGGGAGGGAAGGGATATCCTCGCTAGTTACCGTAAGATTGTAGCATTAGCTGGTAGCATCCGCATGACTGATTAAAGTGTTCTAATTAATTAGCAGATTACTTGATAAGACTAAGCATGAGCTATGTGCTACACAGGAAGCGAAGAAGTGAAATGCAGTACATTGGGTCGAGACCCAACATTAGCTGAGGAATACGTACATATGTAGCAACGTTATTCAGATTCAAAGTTTACTGTTTACTTTCACAGACAGATTTCAGAGCAAAATTTATCTTATACGAATCAACTAATATTTTAATTAAATCATACAAATTGGAGTGATTTTACTCTTTGAAATAAACTTTTGCAAAAGTGGCCTGTGTTTTTGCCAGTAGCAGTGTTGCAGGGATATTAATACTGTATTTATTTCCAAACAAATCAGCTACATTCTGTAAAGCAATAAATAAAAAAAGAATCATCCGGTCATTGCAGTTTTTCAGTTGTGCAGTTAAAATGACAAGCTTAGCCTGGGGTTTCCACTGCAGTCAGATTTATCAATTATAATGTTTGTATTATTTATTATATCATGGTATATGTTTTATAAATATCAGGACTTTAAAAACATTGATCCAAAAAATGTTACTGCTCAAGTGGAAATGGTGCAAAATAGATTTTTACAATTTAAAGAGGACATATCGTGCTAATTTTCTGGTTCATATTTGTGTTGTGCATTTCTACCACAACATGTTTACATGCTTCAATGTTCAAAAAACACATTATTTTTCCTCATACATCCATCTAAATGTAACTGTTTCACGCTCTGTCTGATACACAGTGTTTTGCACCTGTCTCTTTAAGAGCCCTCTCCTGAAAAAAAGTGCAAGCTGCTCTGAATAGGCTCGATCGAGATAAACTGTGCCTCGCCTGGAAAGTAGACAAGCAGGAGGCAGAGCCTGAAAGCTGCGCTCCAGTCAGACAGTTTCCATCTGCCTTTGAAGATTTGACAGGAAGTCAGAAAAAGTTACATCCTGTTAGACGCGATCTGGAGGCTATCTGTAGTTTGTGAACACATTCGCATTTATTTATATTTGTTCATAAATATCTGTGGAAATCAGAATCAGAATACTTTAGTAACCCCTCGGGAAATTGTACAGCTGCAGTTATAAGAGAAAGAGAAGAAAGAAAGTGTCAAATAAGTATAAAAATATAAAGTATAAAATCAGGCCACTAAATATCAATACTGTATGAACAAAATGTATGTGTATATATATATATATATATATATATATATATATATATATATATATATATATATATATATATATATATATGCACAAGCACTGAAAAAGAAGTACATATTTCATGATATGTCCCCTTTAAACAAACCTTGAAAATCTGAATGCAGGAACCAAAAATCAATTGTTAAGTTGTGTCATTTTAACTAGCACATTCATGTTTGTTTCCCATAACTTATTCCAGGGAGTGTCGTGGAGTCTCTGAATAATCTCTTTCAAAATTAGAAGGAGTTGAAATGTAATACCCCATGTGACATAACAATTTCTGATTTGAAAAATGCAGGATCATTTTTCACAACCTCAAGTGACGAGCAGCATGGATTTTAATCAGTGTAGTTTGAACAAAATGGGGGTCTGTTTTTAACAAAGAGGTGATATTAGAAAAGTTGTATACAGCGAATATATATATATAATATAAATATATATATATATGAATATATTTAAAATCAACTAACTTATCCTACTGTGACCCAAGGAATCTGGTTTTGTCAGTGTTCTTTTGTGCCAAAACCAAGGAAAGAGGAAAGTTTACGATGAAATTGTCTACTGGCAACCTATAAGCGTGAGTGCAGTCTGGTCTCAAAAGTGATGTATTTGTGTCCAAGAAGAAGAATCCAACAACCAAAAGTAACAAAATTAATATTGCATGATATTGATTCTAGTGATATCACAAAGACGGTCATAAATGTAAATTTGCAGCGGTAGCCGTCATAGGTCCCCATCTATCTACATCCAACCTGCAGCAGCTGCCTGCACAACATACGTGTGCAGATACTTTATAAAGCATTAAGCAACGTTAACAAAGTGCTGATTGTTCATTGCAGCATTTCAAATCGTAAAAAAACATTCCCCTCAAGGGAGGAGCAGCATGGCAAACAGTGATATGGCATGCAAGCAGTGCATGATGGGGTTTCTTATGACGGCTACAGCTGCAAGAAAATAGTCCTCTTTAATTGTTTGGGGGGAGAGATGAAATATATGCCCACATTCCCAGCAGGGTTAAGAGTAATTAAATGTTTGTGTGTTAAAATTGATTGGGTAATTTTGCTCATCAAAAGCTTCTTGTTCAACTGTCTGAATCTATTTGTGACATTTTGTAACTTTGAAGGAAAACTGAATGAGCTAATAGATGTTATAGTCGACATATTCAACACCAAAAATGTAAGTTTTTTTGCATTCACCCATGTTTTGATTGTGTCCGCCACACGAATGTTGATTATGTACTAATATCAATTGTAATGTAAGTAGAGGCCTTAAACACACCAGTATATATTTTTTGTCAGGGCTAAGGACTAAGAATTGTCACGTAAAGTAATCAAAACTACGCAAAAAAAAGTTTTACAATGTCACCATTTAAACACATTACTGAGGTGTCAGCTACCATATGGAAATTATATTTGCGTATGTTCTTAATGAATTTCTGATATACTGATATTTCAACAGACTATTTGTGTATTCTCCCCACTCCTTGGCGTGGGCTTAATTCAACAAACAAAAAAAACAAAAAAACTTTTTTGCAGAGTAGATATTCAAACATTCTGACCTGTTTCTTAACGAGACTTATTTTCTAAACTTGGAGAAATTACACTGTTGTTTCTTTGTCAATGTTTGAATGCATATTAACGGTTCTTTGTGGTTTCAATTGAGCAGAGTAAAAATAAAAAAGGACATTTGCGATCTAGCCATCTGCAACATCTGTAGGAATCGCACCAGAGTCCTGATGAGGTCCTTTTCCACCCTAACTGGCTTTTAGGTTGACATTCTGCAAATCCAGACATTTTATATTAGTACTTCTCAATTTTACAGCACCATCAGGGGCCATTGTCCAAGATAGACAGAGAAAACTTGATGGACGGTTGCATCACATTATGCAATATTCAGCAGCAAATGTGTTTAGCTGATAACTTTTAAAGGTAACATGACTCTCCCTGAAATGTTCCCTCAGCCGACTCAGAGAATTCAGGGACGGAAAGCCTGTTTTCTTGATCTTGAGTGATGTTGGCGTTCCAGTCTCTTGGTCAACTTGGCTATATTTACATGACAACAGAAGATGTGTCGAGGCAAACCAAAAAACAAACAAACAAATGTAAAACAGGCAGAACTGTAACTTATTTCCTTTCAAGCTACAGTAAGGCTTTAAGGAGGTATTAAGACAATTGAATACCATGTTCCAAAATGGCGTCCCAAATATTTCAATGAAAGTTGTTCACTCACTGAAACGATCTTTCAGGCTTCCTTGCATTTCCAGAAGTTCTGGCCCATAAAGCTGAGCTGACGTTTCGCATGAACACGTTGGAGCTTTTTTTAGTTTGTAATTCTGAAATTATGAGAAAACAACAGAGCAGTTGGTCGTCTCTGCTTTTCTCAACATTGGGCGACTTTTGAGTCACCAGGATCTTATTTTAAAGTTAATTTCACCTCATTTGCATCCTGTTGTGCCTCTACTGATTTAACTCACATGTGCTGTTACATTACTGCAACACGGCCATCTTTGTGCGCATGTTAATGTGCTCACCGGTGTTATATTTTGTAACCCTGATTATTCGTGAAGAGAATAACATACATAGAAGTTTGTTTTTGCAGAAGATCAACCGAGGAAGTGAATCTGGGTAGAATTCCCTTTGAAGTTGTTGAAAGAAATCCTTCTGTTACCTGAGCTTAAATTGTCCATATCTCTTTCGTCTTAAGTACGCGGGTTTTACTGATTAAAAACAAGACGGAGAGAGCACTATTTATGTCCTTTTCTTTTTCCTATGTACATTTCGAGACACATATCATGTCCACGCCAGGGGAAGGGGTGGGTGAGTGGGAGGATGAAAGTGTATGCGTTGCTTACGAAACGGTGGCTGGCGGATCCCCAAAGCTGCACCTCTCCTCCAGTCTGCTTGTGCTGCAGAGGCAGCGGTTTCCAAAAGTTTCCCTCAGCGCCCTTCCTCAAACCCAAACCTCCTCTCCATGCCATCTGCTAGATCCTCTCATTCAAAGCGTCCCACGTCACCTCAAGAGGATTCATTTTTTAGGTCTGCTGACCCCAGTGTGAGTCAAAGAGCCTGTAACCATTCCTGGTTCAATGACCTCTCACCTATGAGTTCACATTTAGACACATTTGGGCTCCAAATCTTTGAAAGAAATTTTTATTTCTCCAATAACGGTTGACAATAAAAAGTTGTTCACAGCCTTAAATCCTCGACTTGAAACCACCCAAAGGCTACATATAAGAAGGTGACAGTAACTGTAGATTATTTTCCTCAGCTACATATTCCTCACCTTCATTCTTCTGCCAACTTCATCGGAGAGACAACTGACATTGTGACATCTCCATTTAAGTATTTCAAAGCAAGTATGAAGTCTTTTTTTTAAGGTTTTCAATACTTTCCGTACAATCCACCGGATATTAGCAAAAACTAATGCTAGCAAAGCATTAAGCAGCAAATCAGCATTGTTTTCCAGTCGTGTATTTCTGCCTTGAGGTCCTGAACGTTATCAGAAGTGTGACAAAGTGGCGCAACATAAGTTTTATTCACTGCGCTTGAATCACTTAATCATCATTTAAAACACGAGCACATTTAGCAGATTCTTTGGCAACTGTTATATTGTTGATTAAATGCACAAATTTGGTGTATTGTTATTCTATTCCAGCTGTCAATAAAATAGTTTATCTCCATCATCTGATGCTTGTTTGTTTGTATGTGTTTGATTTATGATGATGCTGCCCAGTCAGCAGAATTAGATGTTAGCATTACATGTTTCTGCAAACCACAGGTGGGTTGAGTCTCATCATTTTCTCAACCAAAAATGTGTCACATCAACTTGTCTAGATACTTATGAATGTTATAATGCTTTTGTGGTTTTGAAACTGCATTTTTAATTACTTTCCTGTGTTACTTTTGGTTTCACATGGGACACAAAGAGTGGTCTCCTGGGTGAAAGTCCTGTGTTTCATCCACCCAGAACTCCTCCCTACGCAAACGTACATGGATTAAATGTATTTGTGATAATGTCATATACAAACAGTTAAGTGTTAAAGTCATCTTAGCAGCTAACTGCATTGGTAGTGTGGTTTCGACCTGTCAATCACAAGGTAGCCCCGCCCTAAATCATACCTTGCTTTATGGTCTGTTTGACTCTAAATGGACCATAATTTACTAAATATACATCATGCTGGATTGAAGAAGAAACTAGAAGAACTAGAGATTGAGACCATAAACTCATGTTTACAATCAGAGAGAAGTTGCCCCCTGATGGCCAGCAGAGAGAATGCAGCTGTAAGGCACTTCAGCGTCACTTTTCAGAACCGGAGGTTGCTGCCTGTATGCTCCTTTCTACCTTGTTCTCTATTGGCTTTTTTCTCTTATAGTATCTGCTCTCTTTCTATCTTCCCCACTATTACTCCCTCCCTCTCTCTCTGGCAGACGGTCAAAATCCCTGGCGACCAAACTGATCATCTTGTATTAAGGTCTCTCTCTCTCTCTCTCTCTCTCTCTCTCTCTCTCTCTCTCTCTCTCTCTCTCTTTCTCTCTCTCTCACACACACACACACACACACACACACACAAATCAATTGCGTGACAGCAAGGCAGGTCACACTAGGCAGACACACACACACACACACACACACACACACACACACACACACACAAAGGCATGACTTGCATACACATGCGCAGACTGACAGCCAGAGAAGACTCCCCATCACACACATAGAATTGCTAGCGTGACTTGCATACACAGCGGCAGAAAAGACAAATTCACACACTGAAATTGGATGAAGCAGCAGGAGGCCTTCAGATGGTGCAAATGCAAATTGAGACATAAATCATTTTTTCTCCACGGGGGAAATCATACTTCCAAACAACGGCATGGCTCGGTGAAAAGGGGACGGCGTACACTGTGGTAAAGGGTTGTGTTTTGACGCCGATCCGCCTCGACAGACTGCCGCGGTAGCGCCCCCTGCTGCATTCATATTTTGAGTTTTTGTACATGGATAGAAAGGAGGAAATAGAGTGACATGGAGTGGAGTTTGATTACATCCAAAGGTTAATTTTAAAACATCCCTCTGTGTCCTCCTCCTGTCACTTATAAGGGGTTTGGGGAAAGAATGATGCAGCTAAGGATCGCAAGATCTTGTGTGGCAATATCATATCAATACACGGACACAAAGTTATCAATCTTTGATTATATAGATTATTAATTCTGCAAACACAATTAAGCCGTACAAATATTCGGTCTGAAAAAAACAATACTTAAAATTCAGTACTTATCAAATACCGAGTACTGATATGATACTTAATAATACCATTATAGTTCTAACAATATGTTTGAAAACTTTGTGTTACCCTGATACAAACACATTATCCCAAATGGCCTCTAAAAACCACTCACCAGTCCTCTACTGACACCATTTCCATTGCTTCCTCCAAGTGGAAGAGGGGGATGAGGCGATGGTGGACGGCTGGGAGGAAAAATGAAAAAACTTGCTAACAGTGTCTGGACTGAGAGCAACAGAATCCACGAGAGCTTAAGACCGTCTCACTGCCGTATCAGCAAGTGCTTAAGGGCTCTGGCACCAACTTCTGGAGACTTCCCCAAGGATTTTTCAGCAAGTCTGCAACCCTGTAGACTTTTCAGTGTGAACAGCCCATAATTCATTGCAGCAGTGTCATCTGTAAGTGAGGACACTGGGGAAGCATCCAAGAAACTTAAGCATATCAGGACCCCCAAATAGAATATGCGGATCAGTATTCTTAATTTGTGCTAACACACCTAAACCGTTGTATTTGCTCCTCTAGTTACGATTTGTTTGCGCTGATCTGCCTGTTTAACTCTTGTGCAGTCATTGTGAACAGGAAACAGACCACAATGTAATGTTTTATGACAACCATGTACATTTTCTACCCAGGCAGCGACCTCTGGTTCTGAGAAGTGAAGCAGAAGTTCAAGTGCCTTAACTGTCATTCTCTTTAGTGGCCATCAGGGGGGGCGATTCAATTTACATGACTCCGGTGAATAAATGTCAGTGGTAATTATTTGTTTTTGTTTTGACAAGGTTTTTGTGGTGGCTAAAGGGACTATGCAGTTGCATTTCATTGTTCTGTGGTGTAAAATGTCAATAACAGAACGTTGGTCTTTGAAACGTGTGTTGGGCTGCAAGGAATCCAAATATTTAGTTGATAAAATAACGTACACGCCTCAATGCTAGGGGGGAAGGTGCTGCTTGTCCTGCCATCCCTGCTGTAGAGGTAATCTGGGACCCTTAAAGGAGAAAAAGATAATCTGCATTTCAATTTCAGTCTTTATTGACTTCCATCTAACCTATGTTTAACCTCTTACCACAGCAAATAGGACAAAAGTTCACAGTGTCAATACTAAATAGGTGTTCTACTGACACATGTATATTTACAATCATTTTGATTGTGCGTGGTACACCACACTGCAAAATCGCACTTCTGTAAGAAGACATAGGCTTTCACTTCGAAAGAAGAAAATGTTCAAAATGTTAAACATGTCTGGGGGCCTGATCAGGCAGAGCATGTTTTGCAGGAGGAAAAATTCATGGCACACCGCAGTGCCTTTTGTTCCCCGATCACACAGAGATTTTTTTTTAAATTGTTGCTCAGCAACCATCGAAAGAGTGCTAATGTTAGCTTAAGGCTTAATGCATACTGCACACTTACTAATAGGGCCGGGAACAACCATCAAGTATACGATGAAAAAAGTCCCAATTCGTTTCCAATTCAGTTCAATATCAATTGGATCAGGGATATCTCAATTACAATACCAATATTGCTTAAATATGAAAAGGACTCTCAGAGAACTATTGCTGTACACAGACCCTTCTAACCGGGTGCATTATTAAAGATTTTTAAAATATTTATGTTTAAATTAAGATTTGAGCCCAAAGCAGTTACATTAATGCCTTGCCCAAGTTTACAGCTCGCAGTAGGCCTACTGCTGTGAGAAAGACATAAGTTAAAAACAAAAACCAGCATGTTGAACGCTTCACTCCCATTGAAAACGCTTAGGAAAACCTGCTCCTGTTCCTGTTCGTCTAACACAGCTCAGGCAGAACATGTCACAATTAGGTAAAACAATTTTCACTATACAATAATTTACAACTATCATTACACAAGACTTTCTGCAAACATAAATTAACTGTTAACATTACTGAGTGTTCCTTTAAAAACAAAACATAAACAACTCTGCAAACCGCTTCCAGCATGTAGTAGCATAATTAGCAAGGCGAGCATAGTTAGCATGCTAAAGATAGCTTCCCTTCATCGGACGACCTGTCAGGTATATGAGAAGAACTAATGAGTCTGAGCTGAGAGACTGTGTTTGTCTATATATACTCTACTCACATGGCTTTTAAATATGCATGCACATTAAAATGTAAATAGGGGCATATAATGCTCATTTTCAGGTTCTACCAGAACATGTTTACATGCTGTATGTTTCAAAACACATATTATTTTTCTGAATATACCTGTAATCACAGTCCAGTGACCAGGTTTGGAGATTTTATGTCTGTTCATTCCACCATTTTTCTTATACGATGTGGTTAGCATGGATAGCACTTTTTCTCTAGACAAGTTGAGAGGTGTGTGTTTGCTGTCCTCAGTCCGTCAAAGTAATGATGACGTCATCGTCCTGTCCTTTCCACAGCATTTCCCCTTCAAAGTCCAGCATCTTGTGTTTGCGGCAGCGCAGCACGATGCCCACCACCTTATCCGAGATCTTCACGTAGCGGTCGAAGAGCCGGCCGAAGGTGATGACGGTCCGCCCCTCTTTGTCCTTCAAGCCCATGTCTCTGATGATCCACACCATCTCCTCCATCTCCCTGTGGATGTGTTTCTGGGCCCGGTCACCCCTCTCCGCCGTCTTGGATCCGTCTTTGGGTCGGCCGTAGCCGAGGTCGCCCTTCTGGAGGCGCTGGGCCATGGCGTACTCATGGTCAAACTCCTCGCTGAAGGGGTTGAGCTTCTGGCCCTCCATGTGCTGCTCGGACCACTGCTGCCAGCGTCGTTTGATGTCATTCCCGGTGGCGATCTTGATCTGGAGGTAAAAGATGGCCGGAAAGGTTAACAGCAGAGTTTAAAGAGTATCTGAGCATTGTCATATGAACTGAGCAAAGCAAAACATGTTAAGTAAATGAGGTTCTTCATTCAAGATTTAATGATTTTACAATGTGGAAACATACTTAGATTGTCTTTTGAAGGAGTTTGACTTGTGAACTTGTTTGAGGAATGCTTGTGTATTTGGTCTGACCTCGGTTTTCTACAAGATGATTTTGATTCCCTTACCAGCCTGACCCTTTAAGAAGAAGGGGTTGTGTTTCCCCTTTAAAGTAAGCAGAGATTGATGCCACCTGGTTGAAAGGGTCGCTAATTCAAGAGATCCTCCCTGATTGGCCACAGACAGCAGGTGACAACCTATAAAAAGATCTTGGAAGATGGCAACTGGGCTGGTCTGTTGTTTCCAGTGTTTTGTGTTCCAGCATTGGATTTTTTTCTTCCCCTTCTTCTTCTGCCTTAAGAGAACCTTAAAAGGTAAACTTGTTTGTTTCTCATTTTTTCTGGAAAAACCAATGCCTGTATGCTGGTTCATTCTTTCCACTAACACTACCAACCATCCACAAGTACAACGACTTTAAAAAGTGACTCATGCATTTAAGGCTTGCACGTCGTTTTATGAATATTAGAACCACATGTCCCATAACCCTGACTGTTTCCTGTCTATCAGACCTGCTAAAGATTGCTCATCAACTCTGGGCCGCCGCCTATATATTCTAGTTGATAAATGACCCTCCGTCTCGAAATACACGCCCCTCTAGTTGGAGTAATTGATCTCCATCTTGGCCTTTGCTAACCACACAGACATATAATCAAATGGAAATTCTGTTTTATAAAGTATTTTACAACCTGGAGGATCCACTACATACTTTCTTCAAGGTCCATGAGCCCCTTTTTCTTGTCTTTCTTGCGACTTTTAATGTTCTCAATATTGGACAAACATTTCTGGTTATGACAATTTTTTTGAAAGAGCAGTAATAATTCTAACTTATTTTAATTTTGAATTTTAACACCTCTTTCCTCATTTTGTTTTTGTCCCCCCCCCACTCCTTCCTCCTCCGTGGGTATTTCCCTCAGCTGGCCAGGCCTTCATCAGTGTCACCGTATCTCTTTGGTATTTGCTCTATGGAAAGTGAAGACGTATCACAGAGGGACCTTTTTACAAAACTCTGTGAACCCTCAGAGCGATATTAATCCTGATCCTAGTTCACAGTCTTTTCTCTATTTTACCTCAATCTTTGGTTGTCACCATTTTTGCTGTGGTGTTTCTAGAGATCGTCCGTCAATGAAAGATTTTGGACAGGAATGTAACAAATAGTACTGTGTACTACTGCACACCACTTATACTTTGTACTCTACTTCACTACATTTCAGAGGCAACTATTGTACTTTTTATTCCACTATATGTATGCTACGACTACAGTAGCAAGTTTCAAATTAAAATGTTAATCATGATAATATAACCCTATGAAAGGAGCCATTGACTATTCTTATTTTGGTTACATTTTGAATTATGAATAGAGTATTCCATGATGGTCACTTTTACTTAAAGCTGCCTAATCAATATTTTAACAAGCATGTCTTTTTAGCTTTTTAGTGTCTTTTAGCTGTAAATATGCACCTTTGCTGTTTTGGCTCAGGTTGATAAACCAACCTGTAAGTTCTTATGTTATTACTTAACATTCATCAAAAATACCGATCAGTCTGTCTGTTTTCTCTAAATTATTCTTGTCAGTGTCTGCCTCTTACGTTACCACTTCTGGCCCGAGTTCTTTCACCTAACCTTCCTCTTCCTGGCTGTTCCACCTGAAGGTCAGGTTTGAGAACACGTTGCAGAACATGACTAGATTTGTTTACATATATTCCAGCTTGTGGTTTTATGAGTTGGCCTCGCTCTCCGGCGACCCCCCTCAACAAGTCAAGGGGGCCTCCGTCCGGCTCCTTTGCCTTTTATAGGAGAAGGTTCTGGTATCGGAGTTATGCAGCTGTTATGCAGTTTGGGGTCCACAGGGGAGTTGGGTTTCTTCAGGTGACATCAAAGGGACCTCTGCTTAATCTTGTTTATTCATGCCGTGTGACTTCTACAGGAAGAGTTATGCTCCAATGTAGGAGACTTGTCCCCGACTGTGTGTGACTCTGGGGTAAACATTTTTGGTAAATGTATTTATTGAAGAGAAAGCAGGCCGGAGAAAGTCAAGTGTCTGCTCACAGCAATTATGCATCTCTAACCTGTTCACACTAGGTCTTCGGTCACTATCAACACTACATGTGCAATGTATTGGATGGGGGCTTTAGACGGAGGTCTGAAGGGTCGGGCTGTCAGTTTTGAGATTTAATGATTTAATAATAAATAATAATTAATAATTAGCTTCTGACGGAAAGAGTTGGCAAAGCATGGGCTGGGTTTTTCAGTTGGACCTTTTTCGCTGCTTTTTCCGATGTTTGCTACGCAAGCTGTAAATGTACAGTATGGGCTGCAGGTTTCATACTTAGGCATTTACCATTCATAGTTTTTTTTACATTATAACCGCAACTTCTAAAATAATAAAAATAAAATTTAAGGGATGGTCTGAGAAATAAATCACATAGCTTACTATAACGATATATATATAACAATATAATCTAATATTGTCTGAAGTTTCCCATATCATAAATCTTTTTCATTGGGTTAAGTTAAAGCTGCAGTTGAATAAACCTTACGACCTTATAACACCAGTAGCCTGTTTGATTAATCTAGCAGCCATGGAACTATATTATGATCCATTTTGAGTTTTGTTTCTGGCTGCAATACTGATATTAGTTCAACATTCCCTCTCACTCTAACTCTTGTTTTGTCTTTGGTGGTTCTATTTCCAAATTGTTCACCAGCTGCTAATTTGGCACCGGGCATTTTGGTTTATGGATTTAGCATCTTTGAGCACCTGCAAAAAAGCGCTATATAAAACCTATGTATTATTATTATTAATATGAAAGGTCTCCTGTTGCTGTGAATGTGTTTTATTAGACTGAACCAAACAGCTTGCTGTAAAACCAAAACATTAAGATAAAGGAGGCTAAAAGGCTCTGTTAAGCTGAGAAGTTTTCTCTGTGAGTTCATTGCTGCAAGTGACATGTCGACACAGTTATTAAATCCATTAATATCAAAGTACTGACTGCTGTAGCTTAGCATTCAATCTAAATTATGGTGAACATTGAAACCCCTCTTTCCATCCATTTCCATTGTTTGTGTTGAACCATGCTACCTTGGGCCTGTTGGTCTGTGGCTTGGGCTGGATGTGACCCAGCTCAGTTTTTGATTCGCTGTTGTCGCTGAGTCCCGCCTCCTCTCCGAGCCCGCTGTCCTCCGTGTCCACACTGCTGCTCCTCGACCCCAGCTTCTTCTCCTGGAGTGAGAGCTTCCGGTCCTGGATGACCCCGCCGCTTGCCGCGCACTGTAGAGCCCTCATCTGGCGCCGCCGCGTTGGCGACTCGTTGCCAAGGAACGGCCTGCTCTCCTCAGGACCCGACTCCATCTTGCCTCGGATGGCGTTGACCACATCACTGCTGCTGCACTCGCTGCGTTTCGGCTGCACCATCTTGGTCACGGAACCGGTCCGGATCTTACTCCCGCTGCTGTCGTTGGCGTCGTTGTCGATTACCCGCGGGGTTATGGCAAGTTTGACCGCATGGCTGCGCTCTTTCACGTTGATTTCTTCAACAGAAGAAGGCATCCAGCCACTTGGGATGGAGTCCTGCTTGTCGGAGTGTTCACTGGCCCAGCCCTGCCAGCTCTTGGCCAAGTTGGCCACCATAGCGGCGCATTTTATCTTCCTTACGGCCCGCTTGAAGGCCTGAGGCTCCTGTGGGGAAACTGTGGTCGTCCCGCCGCTACTCATGGTGACGAGATACCAGAAGAAATCGATATTATTCCAATCTTAGAAACTCCTTGAATCTTGGGGGAGGGGGGATCTAGTTGAGTTAAGAGAAAAAAAAACTTTTTTTTCTGTTGGATCGAAATTCGAACTCAAATCTTAGAAACTCCTCACTCTTTTCCAGACGATAAAGCACAAAAATGTGTTAGCATCAGCCTTTTTTTTTTTAGCCAACGCGGGTCTTTACAGAAACATCGGGAGCCTTCCTGGCTGTCACTCGGTCAGTAGGTGAGCCGCTGTGGTGTGAAGAGTTTGCTACGACTTCGGCTTTAATCCCCTGCTGAAGCCCCTCTGGCTCCGCACCGGCCTTTAAATAGGGAAGGGTCGTAAAGGAAGTGATGCTGGGTTGTGTCCACATGCGATGGGAGTCCAGTTTCACACACACGCACACACACACACACACACAGTGACTGAGGGGGGGGTTTCTCCCGGTGCGATGCAGCAAACAGGTGCCCAGTGTTTTTAGCGAAGTTTGTTCTGACACACAAATACGCTGAAACATAAACATCCGAGTCAGCCTGCTATACGCAAACGTGTGTGTGTGTGTGTGTGTGTATGTTCATTGTGTATTTATAGGGATGTTTTCATTCATATGGGCAACTTTCCTTAATGGCACATGATGAGTTAAATGCTTTGATCCTTTCAGTGGTTGTGTGAGTGCAAATTCCTGACTTGTGTGTCACGTACAAAACATCCGTGTGTCCGTCTAGCTGGAACTATTTCAGCCTCAGTGTCTGTACTTGTGAGTATGTGAGTGTGAAATTCTTGATCATGACTCATGTACTGTCCGCAGGGTCCAAAATTAACTTTTTGCTTAATGTGGCACGTAAGCTGAAAAAAATGCTACTGGCCAAAATGTTTTTGTTTTTCTTTTAATTGTAAAATGCTTAAGATAAAAAGGGACATTCCACCGCATCAATGCCTTTTCATTCCCAGGACATTCCAGCAAAAATTTTAAAGGTTTGTACAAACAAGAAAACAAATGTAATCAGTATAAAGTTCATGCTAATAAAGTTTTTTTTTTCTAAAATCCCAGGATTTCGTGAAGTAGCTCTTGTAAACATTAAGTCTTTGTGTATCATCCATTTTGCTGTACTAATCAAGGATGCCGACTCGAGACTACTCAAAACCGTAGTCCACAAAGCGACGGGTGATGTCACCATGACTACGTCAACTTCTTAGATCTGTGATTGGAAACTTTGCCACAAACTAATGATAAGTCAGGGTTTATTTTACATACATGTGTTCCCCATTGATTTACTCTCATATATCTCGTTACAACGTGTGAATTGTCATGTGATGTAAGTTTCCCCTCGGAAAAGCTCATTAGTGACAGAAGTGCATCAAATCCAGAGTTGTTACCGCAGTGACAGATTGATTGTGTGATCAAGTGATTAATTAGCAGTGTGTTTTACATGGACTTAAATGAGAGATTTCTACAAAGAAATCTAAAATCACTTCGGACGATGGTTCTAATTCTCTTCCGTTCCTGCTTTAATCGTTTCTTATTGCTGCCGTCGGCTTCATTCGTTTGCACATCAACGGAAACATGTTGATATCTGTTTGAAAAGCCAAAACAGAAAGAAGTGGTCGTATTTTATGTTGATCGTGCTGTTTACTTAATAATGAGAGTGAATACCATCTTTCAGTCCGACACGTTTGTATCTGCGTCACAGCCAGACAAGGAACCTGGTGAGTCTTCTGAGTGTCTGTGGCCTGAAATAGCCAACCGGGGGGCCGAGCCGTCAGCAGCTCAGGTTTCTGGCGTGTGTGTGTGTGAGTGTGTGCCTGGTCTTAATCCAGCAGCTGCCTCGCGTGCACGAGCCCACTGCCCGCTGTGCACGGCAGGCTTGAACAGAAATAGACATGGCTGGCACTTGAAGGCTATGAGAAAGGTGTGAGAGCGGCGTGTAAGGATGCTGTATTTACATGCCACCAAATCAGAAAAGTACGTTTCTGTGTGTGTGTGTGTGTGTGTGTGTGTGTGTGTGTGTGTGTGTGTGTGTGTGTGTGTATGTGTGTGTGTGTGTGTGTGAGAGAGTCACCAGCTTTCTTCACCATCACTGTGCATTACTCAAAACAATATTATTAAAACAATTTGTTGTTATATTTTTGTCAAAAATAAATTGTGTAAAAAAGATCTATTATTCTTGTACTCAGTGTATTTTAAAATGTACAACTTTTTGCCCTAAATCATAATCAAAATACTTTGGAACGAGAACAAATAAAATGTGTGTACCACATAAGAATGCATATTCAGAAGTTGTGGACAAAGATGTTCAGGTACAGAACGTATCATTTCAGAATCCCGAAATTGTATTAAAATATACATTTGAACCCTGAAGAACCCACAGTGACACACGTTTCATACACTTTAAATATCCTGGAAAGTTTCATCCAACTCATAAAGTGACATAAACTCGCTGATTTGACAAAATAAGCTCATTTGAAAAAGCTTGTTTCTTTTCCTGAAGGTAAGTTTCCACCCATTTAATAATTCAAATGCTTTAATAAGACGTATTCTGTTACATTTAAATTGTTCCAACCACATTTCTTGAAGACATTAATATAAAACAAGTTATGTAAACTACGTAAACAAAAAATTAAAAATAATAAGATATTGTCAACTTAACTGAATAATTAATAATAATATATTTCCCTTCAAGGTAACATGGATCTTGGTTCTTAATTTATAATTTTATTTTATCATTTTATTTTTTCTGAAATGTTTTTACTGCACCAGTTCAGCGTTCAATATTGTGACAGTTCATGTAACTTCCTCTTTCTGTCAGACTGTGGCAGCGCTGATCGCTGTCTTCACCTCAGCGGGAAGAAACAGAAGAAACACATTTTCTTAACATCAGAAAAGTGAGGAGGCGTTTTTCACTTTATGAGTCGCACCATGTTTCAGCTCAGCTTGTATGTCTTTGCGTGTTTGTGTGTTTGTCTCTTGCATCATGGGTATATTTGTGTCTCTGTGTAGGACGTCTCTTTCCGTGTCTGCTGACGTCGCTGCAGGACCGCAGCCAGAAGTGAGTTCTCAATACGGCTCGGTCCTGAGTGCCAATCCTGGCGGAGTGACAAACCCACTGCGACCGCACAGCCTGTGCCACACACACACACACACACACACACACATTTAATTTAATTTAATAACCTAAATGATCGCAGCTACACGGTTAGCTTCAAGGCTACCTTTAACCTGAACTTAATCTTTAGTTTCAACCCTCAGACGTTAAACTCGTTGCTGACAGATTGGAGTGTGTGTGAGGTGAGTGCGTTTTCTCTGGCTTGCCCCATGAGGCTGATGACATCATTGCACAGCCGTGACCATGAGCAACGTTTTCTGATCTGTCTCTGGTGAAAAGAGAAAACTGTCCTTGGCTCTGAATCCTCTTCAGTCTGGACCAGCAGAGGAAACAGTCACTCAGGACACACACACACACACACACACACACACACTTATTAATCGTATTCAAATTCAAAATCCAAGGTGGCAACGGCCCAAATGCCAAACCCAAGGCTTCACAGCCGTAGTCCACAAATCAATGGGTGACGTCACCATGACTACGTCCACTTGGTGGGATCTATGGCTAACTATATGCAAATGTCTATGTGCAAAACTGGAGGCCAAACTGGGGGTGAGGCTGAGCAGCAGCATGCTATCCAGTTCTTATTATACATTCACAAACACATGAATAATAATAATCATAATTTTGTCTTGCCAGGTTTGGATGGATCCAGATTTACTGATGGATCAGTTAATGTACAGTGAATCTACATATCACACTAGATATACTATTCACAATATAAATAATATAATAAAATAAACTATAAATATACCAAACTATAACATCTAGGGCCTAAAGTTTTATAAAAATAGCATTGGACGGGGAAGTTGGCCAGTAGCAGATCAGAGCATGAAGCTGCGTTCAGAGCCACACCGTCGCCCAGGAAAGCTGCCTGGGACGTAAATAAACCTGACAGGCTTTCAGCTCCGTTCCCTCTCAGCTGAGTCACATGAACACACAGATTGTTAACGTTTTATATTCGCTCAGCACGCTAAAAAACAATATACAACATGGACGAGATGCTTATACAATTACACTTTTTTGAGTTGCACATCCTCTACAACCTCTCCAGCATGGCTTAGTAATATTCTTATACTTTAAAGTAATAAAATAGTACTTACCGGTAGTTTGACTATTCATAGGTTATGTCCTGCTTTGAATGTTTCCTTCCATTTTTCATCTGATATTACATTACATTATTATTTGTTTTCCCCTGACCTCCATATTTTTCTCCTCAGACTAATTTTGTAATTTTTTGATAGAAAAACGTTTTTGTTTGTCTCTTCCTCCGTAAATGGCATTTACACTTCCTCCCACTCGGATGGAGTTTTATAAACATGTGGATCTCTTTCAGGTTGGTGTTAGCTAATAGGATCAATCAACATCAATCGCACGTGTGTGTCCCTTATCATTTACCATATCGCCTTTACATCTCCGACACAAAGACACCACCGATGTGATCAAACACGCGTAAATGTATTCACCTGTTATGAAATTCTATTACATTTAGAGCATCAACTCCATTTTTTCTCATCACAGTGTCCTGTTCTCTCTCCACCTCCTTTTTTTCCCTCTTTTTGTTGTGATTGAATCTGCATTCTTATAATGCAGATTAATAAGTGATATTAGAGACAGTATTGACAACATTTATAACTTTGCAGCATTTCCTCTACGCTTGCTCTCTCTCTTCCGTTGTGATAATCAACCCAATAAGTGAGTCTGTAATGAGGGACGATATTTGATGACACACAGTGTTGTAGCCGACTTGATGTAAGTGCAGCAGTGCAGTAATATCCAAAGCCATTAGATAATGGAGCTAATACTGTGATGGAGCAGAGAATGTTACCCTCAGCTAAACTTTCTTTACAAAATTTGGAATGTATAGATTTAATACATTTCCTGGACACTCAGTTTTAATTGGCAAAAAAAAAAGCATCAACGGCTTTTCTGTGTTATTACAAACATCCTACCATTGCAAATTCTTTGAAAAGGGGACATTAGAAAGCAAGAAAGACTTCTGACTCATCATCTTCTCACAGCTGCAACCTGCCTGGTTCTCTTGAAATGTGATGAGACTGCGTTGGCTGTATACACATGCACAGATTACGAGACAGTGGGCCCTGTAAGAGCCCTCTAACCCCATCTACATAGGACAAGACACCCAAATTCTAGTCTCAGTCTATTTTTGCCTTCTTAGTCGTTTTGCATCTCTGTGGTTGGTTTGCATCTATATTTAGTTGTATCGCATTTCATTTCTCATGTTTTAAGCCTCTACGTGGTAATTTTGGGTCTATTTGCAGTCATTTAATGTCTCTTTGTAGTTATTTTGCATCTCTGTAGTCATTCTTCAACAATTTGTAGATGTTTTGGGTCATTTTGTGTATGTTTGTGGTCATTTAGCATGTCTTTGTGGATGTTTTGTTTATGTTTGTGGTCATTTAGTGTGTCTTTGTGGACGTTTTGTTTATGTTTGTGGTCATTTAGCATGTCTTTGTGGTTGTTTTATGTGTATTTGTGGTTATTAAACATCTCTTCATGTTAGTTTTGTTTTTTTCAGTGTAATTTTATGAGTGAAGCCCAGTAATCCCCCCCATGCTAATGCAGAACAGAGGCAGTCAAATTCACAAGTGAGGATGTCCGTGGCTCCGTATACAGTAAACAACACATATACCCATATATGCAGATTACATGCATGCCAGACAATAGCAACTGCTCTTGTTCTAACAAGCTGCGTAATAAATGATCCCTTCATTCTGTAACAAGCTCAAATCCACAGAAAAATATTGCTGCTGTCAAACGTGGTTTAAATATATTCATCATGTGCAGCCTCTTCTTCTTGGCTGCTTATTGTTCACCATCGCTCAGTTTTAATGAGGAGCTTGTGTCAGAAATGGACAATTGCGTCTTCTGCAGCGGCGCTCTTCCTCATTGTTTCGTCGCTTCATTTAACAAGCTCTGAGGTAAATTATGGGTTAGTTTTTACATCGATAGAAACAAATTGCTGCTGTCACGTGTTGTTTGATATATAACCAATGTCAGATGAGAAGCAAAGTGCGATTTTAGACACACTCTGGCTCTGTGGATGACAATGTCGGTCAGTCAGGCCAACATTTGATCGAGACTGAAACGTCTCAAAAACGATTAAATGTATTATAATGAACGTTTCTAGAAATTTCCTCGAAATGAGTTTCACGTTTGTGGTTTTGAGTGAAAGATTACAGCAATTGTTGGATGAGGTGCCATGAAAAATGGTAGCTGTCAGGATGAACTGTAGTATCTATGGACATAATTTCATTTAGCACCATCATCACACTTAACGTACCGATACTAAATGACCAAATCCCTGCATATCGAATGGCAAACCCATCAGCCTCAGCTGTGTTTCGACTTTATTCGCAAATTTTAGCATAACGTGTTAAACTTAGATGGTGCATACAGAAAACATTTTAAATATTAAATTATTTTGCTGGAAAAACTGGATTTATGTGTTATTATTTACTTCCATGGACTGAAAACAGTTTTAAAGGGTTAAGTAGAAAGAATGCAAGTTTAAGGCACTTGAGTTTTCTTGTCCCTGGAAGTGAAACTGACTGACCACTGCATCAGAGAAACATATTTATGTTTCAAAAGCAGAGTCATTTATAAATAATATCGTCGCTGTTACCGGTTGAAGCTCAGTGATGAATGATTGTGTTAGCAGAGGCACTGCTCCGTGGAGACGTACTGCTGCTGTCCATTAGTTTTCATTGCGTCATCCTCCCGGCCAATAAGAAATGCTGCTTGGTCTCTGCCGCTCCACCAGCTGACACTGATACATTAATTAGTCTGGATAACAGGACGTTCGTTGTTACAAGAGACACCTCTGAGTTTGAGTCCCTGTACGGTGTGTGATGTATTGTGTAGCATCAAGGGTCCTCACAAGCACAGAAACACCAACAAGGATACAAGGATGTTTACTGAGTAAATAAATGCAGCAAAAAATTGCAATTTGCAATCCCATTTTTGCTACATAAGCAACTGGTGGTCAGATTGGATAGCAGTCTATGAGACAATTAACCTATTTGTCACTTGAATTGTAGTTGCAAAAAACAGAAATGGCTAATTTCCTCTTCCCCCTTCTTCGTTAATTTCCCCTTCCTCCTCTCCTTTGCTCTCCTCGGTGGTACCGGAGATGTAGCCTCGTGACAGATAGCTATCATTTCTGTCTGCTCTAATTCACATGGCTCCAAATAGCCAGCGGTGGGTCGCAGCCTAAATTGCTGTAACTCCCCTTCTCTGTAATGGGTTTCTGTCAGAGAAAGCAAAAGGACACTAATTCAACCAGAACTTATTCTGGTGCAGGAAACTTCTGTGGCACCAATGTCTTTTTAATTCACTTTGCTGACATGTTTAGTAGAGATGAATGGTGTTAAAAAATTATCCAATGGGCCATCAAGCAGGGCATGGTTTAGGGCGGGGCTACCTTGTGATTGACTGGTCGCTACCAATGCAGTTAGCTAAGTTGACTTTAACACTTAGCTGTAAAGTTGACCTTGAATTAGGAAGCTAACTTTGTTAGCAGCTTCACACCAGAATCCAGATGGACCCAGATCCAGAAAGGTGGCCGCTCTGCTGCTTGTGTTCATCAGATCCACCCGTCGCTCCTCCACAGTCCAAATATGGTCACCTCCTTCACTGGTTGAAAAACAATCCAAGATGGCGACGGCCAAAATGCTGAACTAACTGAAGCAGTAGAAGGTACTTGCTTAGAAGATTGTAGTTTGGGTTAAAATAAGTACATTTGTTACCATTATAAGGACTTTTGTTATGTGACCTGTTAAGTATGCAATTCACATAAAAAACAACGTCACTATAACTCAATGTTGACGACGGTCTGCAGAGAAATAAGTGATAAAAGATTAGAAATGAATATATCAACACATGAAAAATTATTGATAGAAACGTCAAACACGCTGTACAATACGTTTCTTTCCCCTGTTCACCATTTGTGTCTCTGCATGATTTGTTGCTGCTGATTTGATACTCATCATCAAAGGGCGGCGTTATTTTATTGCTTTCTTTTCCATTCTGGAGTGAATAATGAGAAGTTGGATGTTAATGGATCATGCAGTCCTCTGCAGGCCCCGGCGTCCTCATCTCCTCCTCAGCCTGTGTTTTAAATAGATCCTGTAGAAATAGCTACAGAGACACACAGCTCTGAACCAGCTCTCTGAAAGTGTGTGTGTGTGTGTGTGTGACTTTGTATTTTTCACCAGTGCATGTTTTTAGCCATGTGCACGTGCACATTCCCCTGTATTTCAGTTTGCTCCATTGACTTTATCTTCATCCATAATTTAAAACCATATAAATCAGCTTGTCAGTCTCGGCTGTAATGCGAAGGTCTGAATGACATTTTAACGACTGCAGGGCTATTCTAGGGTCAAAGCGACCTAACAGGTACATGCATTTTCATTACTCATTCTGAGCAATTCTTTATTATTATTCTATACCACCACCTCCATTTTTCGACTTTCTCCATCCTTGCCCCTCTTGTCACAGTGTAATTTTAGATTGCCGCATAGGGGAAAAAAATCTGAGATGTAAATGTACAGATAAAAAAACATCCTCAACTGCTCTCAGAAAATTCAGTGCAGATGGGACGTTATGTCAGCTTATGTCTACCCGAAAAAGTTACCGAACACTATCAGCTCTTTGTACAGCTAATTTAATTTACTTATTATTTCTCTCTTTATCCAGGCATATCACCATGCGTTCACGAGGCAATCCTTATCCCGGGACACCTTTCATTTGTCCTCTCTAACCTGGGGTTTAGTATTACGTGGCAGGAATTTGGTTCAAGCTTTGATTCTTCTTACGTGTCAGCTAATATTGGCCACGTCTCAAGCATTTGCATATTATGGGAATATCTGAGAAGACGCAGATCGGTCTCCAGAGTTAAATTTATTTAGCAAAGGCATTTCTGTCCCTGGATTAGAGCATCAACTTTTATCTGACAAAGGTTAAAAACCACCTACAGCCAGCATAGAAACCTTTCTTTTGCAATTGAGGAAGACATAACACATTTTTCCGTTTCCATAGTGCATTTCTAATGCAAAATGCTGAGATAAGTAAATAATAGGTTAGGTCAATGAAGAAATGCTTTTTAAATTAAGTTTGGTTTGGAAGAACTTGACTGGCCCGAAGCCCTGAAGTCATCCCCATCACACACTCACTAATGCTCTTGTGGCTGAATGGAGCAGGCAGCTTCCAAAGTGATGTGGAAAGTCTTCCCAGACAAGTAGAGCTGTGTGCAATGACTTGTGAATTTCACTAAGCTGGTTTCACTGAATATGATTTCAAAGTTCCTTTTCAGTGGAATCATTCTTTTATTGTGGACATATTTTTAAATCACTGCTGTATTTTATTTGTGTCTTTTTAATCTGTTTTTTAAACTGCTTCCGTCACTTTATTTATTCCATTGCACATATGTATATATGCACATATACTTTTACCAAACTTTGTCGGAGCAATGCAACGAAATTGCGCTCTGTATACACCCTGTGGATACTTGAATGACAATAAAGTATGTCTAAGTCTAAGTTCATTTTAGGCATTTGGGTGTCTCCACTAATAATAATGTTATTTTCTTTTGCACTTAAGATGACTGGAATAGTTCAAATCTGTTGTCATACCGACAACAGAAACAGACTGTCCAGGAAGAGGAACTCTGAGCTTCTGTTGTCCAACACTGACCTGCTGTGGACGTACATGTTATTACAACAGTAAATCAGTTTTGCAAATACATCATTTCAAAATAAATGCTCAGTTGATGGTTAAGCTGTACATTTTTAACAGTTTGATAGTCATAAAAATAACAGCTATGGTTTAATCTCTCCGGGCTGTCTTTTTTTAATTTGTCTGGGAGTTTTTACTTATGTGTTCATTTTTCACATCCAGCTCAAGATCCACTGTTTCAAGGGAAAGATGTCTGATGCACTGATGTCTTAAAGCCAGTTCAGTTATATTTTATTTGGTTATGTGATTCTTAGCTGCTGTCACACGTTTGTCACCATAGTAACAATCAGTGACATCTGCTAACCACTGTTTCAATAACAACAATCAAATCAGTGACAGCTGCCAAGGTTTTCAGTGAGACCTGCTAACCAGTGCTGGCATAGTAACCAGACACGTCTGGTAACCAGTGCTTCCATAGAAACAATCAATTGCTGACCAGTGTTCCCATAGTAACAATCAAATCAGTACCTTCTGACTAGTGTTTCCATAGTAACAACCAGTGAGACCTGCTGACTAATGTTTCTATGGTAACAGTCAGTGAGACCTGATCAATGTTTCCATAGTAACAATCAGTGGCACATGTGAACCAGTGTTTCCATAGTAACAACCAGACACATCTGCTTACCAGTGTTACCATACAACCAGTGGCACCTACTGACCAGTGTTTCCGTAGTAACAAAAAACAAGTTTTACCGCAGGGGGTTACAACAGTCACCGACAACTCTTTCCCCACCTCATAACTCGCTCCATAACATTGTAAGTTTACACATTGTGATAACATTTTCCACTGTTCATTAATGTGTTCCAGCTTAAACTAGGTGTTAAGTAGCCATGTATCCTTTTAGGAAGCATTTTTATTTCAGGTGTTGTCTATTCTTAACACTAGTAACATTCTTGTCAAATTATCGACACCGAAAGATTCAACAGACAACATGTCAAAGTGCCAAAATAGTATGACTTTATTAACACAGTCTGCATCAAATTGAGATTTAAATGCTCTAAATTCAGATCATGAATACAGCGGCAAACTACTATTAGCTATGTCAATACACAGTGAAGTAGGCCTAATGTCGACCTGAGCATAGAATGAAATCACTCCTTCTGTGTGTTGTAAATCCAAGCTTCTGTGATTTGTTTACAAAGCCGGATTGGGCCACATAGCGGCACCCGCCCTCCGGTTCCCTTCAGGTTAACACTAACTCTGTCAGCACTGCTCACGTTAGCCGCAAGCTGCCGGATCAGTCGCTCCGATGTTGAGAACAGTTGGGAAGCAGTCCCTCTGCTCACAATATTAAATGTTGCACCTCTTAAAAACAAATTCCACTGACAAAATGACAGGACATTCTGCAAGAAAAAGATGTCGCTAAAGTTTCACATTTTTTTAAAGAGAACAAGGTTCCGTGAATTATTTAAAGAATGTTTTTAAACCGTTACATCCAGTGAAATATCCGTCTTTTAAAAAAAATATACACAACACATAATGTAGGGCAGTTACATCTTCTTTATATATTATTCCTTCTTCTTAATGCCAGTATAACTTGTAAAAAAAACAAAGAAAACACACACATGCAATGCTGTAAAAATGTGAAAGTAATTATAAAATAAGTTTTGCTGTATGATCTTGTGAAAAGAGATCACATTTGAATCATCCATAACGATTACTTTACATTTTCTCACTTTCTTTCTTTAAACACAAAAAGCTCTATGACATTAGTGATTTCTGTGGTGAAGGTTTTGTTTTACTCAATGAAACAGTAACTTCTCAGCGATTAAGGCAAGGCAAGCCAACTTTATTTGTATAGCACATTTCATACACAAGGCAGACTCAAAGTGCTTCACATCATAAAACAAAGTGAGAAGAAAAAAAGAAAAAAAAAAATAGAAGAACAATAATTCAAGTTTATTAAAATAGTTTAAACAGATTCACTCGGTTGGACTGATGACCAACAGCAGATGGTGACGTGGTTAACTTCTATCTTCCTGCTGTTTGGCGCCATCATGTGGCCAGACTGCCACAACGGATCCTGCAGAATGTGATGAGGAAGTAGGGAGAGAAAAAGAGAGAGGGGGTGAAGAAAAGGGATACTGGACAAACATCTTATCACTGGTATGTTGTGTTCACACCAAACCCGAATTTTCGCCTTGCATTACTCGCTCGAGTCATTTGCACTAGAAGCGCCGGAGAGGAGGCGGGGCTTCCCTCTATTTAGACACCAACAGGTTTCCTCCATCATGGCTGAACTAACCACCATTACTGCATTGTTTATGTTGTGAAGTCTCAGAAATGCTGGGAAACCAAACCCCATCCTGTCTGGGTTCATGATATCTTCAAGAGGTGCTCGGTGAATTTCATAATCCAGATCAAAAGGATGGTGAAATAACTCCATAATGATGGGGATTAGTTATGTCTTAAATCTTCTTTGTTAGATCTATCTGCAAAACGAGACGCAAACAACTTTTAAAATGCTTGTTTTCTGAATGGAGTCTGGATTCTGGTCCTAGGCATAAATACAGCAGCCACCTTGTTGTTTGGACCATAGACAGTCTCTGGTTTCTCCACATAGTCTGGTCTGGTCTCTGGTTTAATATGAGCTACTATAGACCTCTGGGGGACCACAGACACAGGAAGCAATATTTGTTTCCCTCTATTTAGGATTCAGCAACTTTAGCAACGTGTCTCTAAAGGAGAATTTCTTGCTCAAATTTGAATATTTTAACTCGCACAATTTTGTGAATAACGCAAATTTTGCAATCCTGACTTAAATTCACGACTTTTCATTGTATGCAACAGCAAAGATCATTTCGCGTTCAGTGGGAACACACCTACACAGTAGTAGCATTACTGCACCATTTCTAGGACGCCAACCACTTCTGTGTGAGTTCATAACTGAACATGAAGAATGTAATTTACTTTCCATCCTCCATCTGTCTCACAGAAGCAGAACCACCGACCAAAGAGGAGCAAATACACACAAATCTAGTTCACAATGGGAGAAGTACCACTAACGAAGAAACTGCTGTGTTTGCTTTGTAGCAGGGATCTCTTCCACCACAGAGCAATTCTGCAGCTGAGGGTGGAATGGGTTCGTCCACTGCTCTGCTCTGCCTCCTCAGCCTGCACACACACCCAGTATGTCGTACTGGGCTGAACTGGGAGAGGAGGCACACACACATTCACATTCAACACAGAAAAAAAGAACGCACAGAAATGAGAGAGGATGACAAAACACTCCAAAAAATCATAGCTGCAACAATTCATCTTTATTTGGTAATTTTAACGTCAATTTAAAAAGTTAAAAAAAATAAAAACATTGGATGGTTCCAGCTCCTCAGATATGTGGACTTTATTCTCTTAAATTATACCTTTGGCCTTTTTTCACTGCTGGTGGTAGAAAACAAGACAAATTCTGGACTGTTAGACATTTAAACTAGACATGAGTAGCACAAATCATCAAAAAACAAACAAAAAAAAAACAAAAAAAACAGCAGGCTTATTTAACTTTCCAACTGCTGAAGGACATAAACAAGGCTACAGTCAGAAGAGCACCTCGGTTACTTATTTAAATAATAGGAATAACCTTATAGGTATATAAGACAGTAACCCCCCCCCCCCAAAAAGCCACCTGGATTGTTTTACACGGCTAATGTCGCAGGTGTCACATTGAGGCTGCATTCATAGGCTTATTACAGTATCTTTATCATATACTTAAGCCTGTATTTGTGGTGTTTTACCGTCCTATTTGAACCTGAACTCACAAGTCGACCTTGTCACGCGACACTGTGAATTGTCGTGATATTTCCAGCGACTGTAAAGCAACAACAGACTGTGTGCGCGAGGTCTTTACGTTAAAATTAGTTACGCATCATTACATTTCATCATTAAATTAAATCACTTACCTTTGAGCATTTGTACCACTAGTGTAACTGCGCGGTGACGTGGAGGATGGAAAGGTCTGGAAAACCGGAGAGGAGGAAGAGGAGGAGGAATAGGAGAGCGGTACTGCTGATCCTCACGTAACGGTTGCCAGGTTTGCAGTTAATCCTCCACAAGCACGCATGCGTGTGGCGTCTACATTGTGGGAGCTGCGTTCAAATGGCTGCTTAAAAAAGTAGCCTACAGCAGTTATATCATCATAATGAACAGAAAGCATCAAAGTAAAAGTAGTTGTTCTCATTCACATTCGCATGAAACTAATTAGAGACAAAAAATAACCTTTGTATGAATTGACCACCACACACCAGAGGTGAAGTACTTGTGTTCAAAAAGACGTACTGATTCAACTTCTTTACGTCTTTTACGGACCTGGCAACCCGCGTACCGGTCAAACCACACGACGCAGACGCAAACCTAATGGCGGACGAAGTAGAGCAGGTTGGTGGTGCTCCTTGTCTAATTGTTCTGTTCTTCTGTTACACAGCGTGTGTGAAACGATCCCGAAAGAAGCTCGCATGGAAGTTTCACTCGTGTGCTTGGTTAAGGGGGATTTGCATTGCACTTTTGTTTGTTTTTGTCTGTTAACGGCGCGGAGGGGCCTGTCAAAGCTAGCTAAATTAGCACGTTTAGCATGTGATGCTAACTTCAAAATTACTTAAACGTGTGCTGGGTATGTTGACCATCCGCGCTTAAACCGCGTAGTTTCACAACTGAAAGCTGGTCAAACGCGTTCAACCCCTTTTAAGTTTATCTGTAAACAAACAGAACGTTAAATAAATGCTCAAAAACACTATATAGTGGGGTTGATAATTTAAGTTGATGTCTTTGACTTTTCTCCACAGCTCCACCTTCTTTAATCTGCTTTAGGCCTAATTTACTCCCCCCTTAAAAAGACAAATAATTGAAAAACCCATGCATTGTTAAGCCATTTAATGCAATATATTGGTGTGAGTACTGTTAAACAACTTTCTGGGGTTTTCAAACGTGCAGAATGGAGTTAATGAAAGCCTGATTTAATTTATGGAATTATGGATCAAATTACATATGTTGTTGTTCCTGGAAGTTGTGGAAATCCTTATATGTCACGTGACTTACATGCGTCCTTTTGTGTTCTGCAGCAACCAACTACCAACACGGTTGAGGAGCCACTGGATCTGATCCGACTCAGTCTCGATGAGAGGATCTATGTTAAGATGAGGAATGACCGGGAGCTCCGTGGTCGACTGCATGTAAGATAACCTCCCAGCATCCGATTACACTCTCTAGTAAACGCTGAGACACATGGAGGTGTGTGTGGTTGTGTAGTCTGGTGGGAAGGCTACCGAAAGAAATTAAAAAATAAGGCGGCAACCCGATTCTGAAAAGTGAAGCCTACGCTAAAGCACCTTAAACTGTCATTCTCTCAGCTGGCCATCATGGGGCATCTCCTCTCTGATTGTATAGAAGTCTATGAGAAAATGTAAACATGAGTGTATGGTCTCAATCTTTAGTTTCAAGTTTTGTTTCCTGTGACATATTGTTGAATTTATATTGTGACTTTGACTAACATTACTGTTGATGCTCTCGAAACATCGTTTTGCTATATTTAGAATATAAATTCTGATCCTGGACTGAATTAATTCGGTAATTGCGATGCGTTTCGGTGTGATCGCTACTACGTCTTTTAGTCTGCACTGATCTCAAGTTCATGTTCGCGTTTGTCCCAGGCCTACGATCAGCACCTGAACATGATCCTGGGTGACGTGGAGGAGACCGTCACCACGGTTGAGATTGACGAAGAAACTTATGAAGAACTATACAAGGTACGAAGTGGACTTCTCCCCGTTACACTCTCATTCCTGCTCACTGAAAAACAGTTGTCGTGGTGGCGTCATTCCACTCCCAAAGTAGCATTTAAATGTACATTACGGCTCACATGATACAAAATGTCATGTTTGTATGACGCTTTCCTAAAATAGACTGACCAAAGGAATTCTGGCTCGAGCATTAAAATGAGTGGAAAGAGGATTTGGTCTTTTCAAGATCTTGAAAGACAGACAAACAAAAATGTAGCTTTTCCTAGACTCTTGTAAAATCATTTTCAGAGTTTTTCCTTTCTCTGTAAAGAATAATCAATACGCGTAGATCAATCTGATGCAGTGACCTGGTTGTCTACGTTACCGGGATGAAAACGGCACTGAAAACGAGCTGGTTGTGCTGATAGATGACGGCCAAATAAAATTTGCCCCCTCACTCTCACAGTGGTGTGCCGCGCCTGTAACCGGCACATGACACCGGCAGGCAGGTGTTCATACCCACATAAAGGATGTTACATAAACGAATAACTCGCTTCATCCCTCAGTCAGTGACCTCGACTGTTTCACTGCAGGTAGACTCCACTCATTCACTAATCAATCAATCAATCAATGGAAACCGTAGTGGTTCAGGAAACATCTGGTGGAGGTTAGTGAGATGCTGATGGAGACGTTTACCAAGGCGGAGTCTGTGATTGGATGAAAGACCGCTCACGACTCACCTCCAGTGGGAATACCACAAATTACATTTGTGTGTTTTTGGATCTGACTTCCCAGAGTCAGAAAAAAACGACATCTTCCAGTTATAATCTGGAAGATCTTTTGTTCTCTTTGGCAGCACCTCTGCCAGAAGGGTGTGTTCTTGGATCTGACTTCCCAGAGATCCAAACCGTCGACTTTGTTTGTTAGACACAGTAACCGTTAACTGGCCATGCAGAGATCAGAAAAAAACACTCACTTCACGCGTGAGTTTCACCGGCCTCACATTTGATCACAGTTCACCCGTCAATGATTCGAATGCAGGGTTCTCAACATGTCGCGATATTGCACGTGGCTACTTCATCATCAGTTAATACAAGCAGTCTGACAAACCTGAACTCTTGTTTTATTTAGAAAGTGCTTTCAAATCTGACTACAACAGTCTATAATATATAACCGATGCATGTTTTCACTACTAGTATCTGTGTGAGCCCCCTCAGTACATTAACAGTAGCAAACCAAAACATAAATCCTCCTGTGGCGCAGCACAAGTGTGCTGTAATCGACTAAAGTCTTCACACGCACTTCCTGAATGACTAGCTTTTTACACTGCATGAATTAGCCTAGCGGCTTGTAGACTCTTCATTACTCACAGCTTATTTACTTGGTTTGAGTCGCTACATCTCTGGACAGATCACATTTAATCTGGAGTCAGCATGCAGTTTAATTTAGCCCACATTGTTGAAATAGAGCAGCTAACATTGGTACAATGCTATTAGCTTCTTAGACAACTAACACTCAGCTGTAAAGTTGTAAATAGACGCCTGTGCATCATCCATATTTCTTTTTTCTTTAATGTTACCAAACAAAGGAGTAGGAAATATTGTCACTTCTTTCACCGGTTGCAAAAAAATCCATGGCGACAGCCAAAATGCCAAACTTGAGGCTTAAAAACCATAGTCCACAAACCAACGGGTGACGTCACCATGACAACGACTTCTTCTTATATACATTCTGCTTTTTATGCAAATAACACTATAGATGACAACAATAAAGTAAAATGTTGACATTTGGGTTTTCTTTTGTCCAATTGTCCAAAATCCCTTTACATTTTCTGTCTAATAAAACCAAATATTCCATGATTTCTCTTTTAATACATTTTTAGAAAGTACTCTTGTAGAATTTTTTGAGAATGGCGTTCAACGTGAAGTAAAATGTTTGGTGTCCATTTTAGTCAACCAAGAGGAACATCCCCATGCTGTTTGTCAGAGGAGATGGCGTTGTCCTCGTAGCTCCGCCCCTCAGGGTGGGCTAACCCTGACTGCTTCCCTGGTGTGAAGGAACGTTTGTGCCAGCCGGGAAGTTTCTAATGCCGAGGTTGGTTTAGAACATCTTCAGCCCCCCTCAGATCAGACTCTGTTGTCAACACTGTTACTTAACACTCACAACTTGGGATGGATGCTGCACAACTTGACAAGCCGACTTCCTTTTGTGCAGCTGCAAAGACGTGAAAAGTGTTTTCGCGGGAAAGAAAAGAGGACTTTTGTTTTTTGTATAATGAAGGCCTATTTTTGTGTTTTCATTTGGGCGAATTTGAGTTTTATTTCATTTAAATTTGCTCAATAGAGAAGTAAATAAAATCCTCATCATTTTAGTTGTTAAAATGTACAATTTTTTTTATCACCTCAAATTACCTATTAATAACCAGACCAAGTTCAAAAGTCTCATCGTGGTTTTTCGTACCAGAACTCCTTCAGATGTGTGGATGGAAACTTTGTTTGAAGCAAACGTCATTCCGAACCCCGAATATATGATCTGTTAATGTTTGAGTTTCTCTGGGATGGTTTTAGTTGACCTTTTCTTTCTTTTTCTTTTTTTTTTTATTTACATTTTTTTTTTTTTTTTTTTTGTATTTGTGGGATTTGAGAGTGCATCATGTGAACATTCAGATGTGAACATTTGTCTTCATTTGGTTTCGGTAACTTGAATAAAAAAAGTAATGTGAAAAAGAATGCGTCTTCCAAGTCTCTGCCTACAGTCCAGTTAGTTCTCTGTCACTTGTCAATAGCAATTAAAGGTTGCAATGGTTCGTCAGTTGTCAGGAGATTAATTGGCAGCTACATCTTTTCTTTTTTTTAAGCAGAAATGCGTTGGCTGGTTTCAGCTGCTCAGATGGGAGATATTGATGGTTTTTTTTGTCTTCTGTGATACTAAAGAGATCAAACATTTTTATGTGCAACAATTAATTACTTAAGTCCAGTAAATCCTTGAAAGATTGGATGATTTAAAAAAGAAGGAATCTAAGATGCAGCCACAATAAAAAGAAAAATTATGTTAATGAAAACAAGTCAGAAACTGAGTGTGTTACACTTTAATATATGAATGCTTTATTCTGTGGTCCTATAGTCAAGGTTTTACATAGCTAAATACTCAAGTTAAGTACAAGTACTTTAAAACTGATTAATTCAGGGTACTACTGATTTTCATTCAACCACTAGATGGCAGTATAGTTCTAATAAAACATCTACATCAGTTTTACAGACGTGTTTAGAAATTGCAAGTCTTCCTCACCAGGAATATAAACTTGAGATTCAATGAAAAAAAACAGGGATGCATCGAAATCCATCTCCCTGATTTTTATTTCCCTTTCTAGCTGCAGCATTTGTGTCACGAACCTGCTGGAGGTTCTTGACTGAGAACATGAAACGTTCTGTTGATGCTAGTAGTTCTGGTCTCATCACATCACAGAACGTTATCGGTACACAGAGCTGCCTTCGGGGGACTGTAACTGTAACGCAACATCAGATTCTCTTTAATGAGCTTAACATCTTCTTTCCTCGAAATGTTTGTAAGTTATGTCAATTAATCCAACAACTTGATGTGACAGTGAAAATTATTTTGAAACTGTGATGCGAGTCTTCCGTTTCACCAGATCCCAAAGGTGCTCTGTAGGATTGAGATGTGACTGGAGGCCATTTGACTACAGTGACCTTTATTTTTGTATTTATATATACTGTGTGTTTGTATTGTGACTGGGAGGTGGCTGATCAGAAATTCGGGCCAGATTACACGTACACGCTCATATTTTTATCTAAAATGGTAGCACTTTTGATGTCTACAGTTGCATTATTGTATACTTTTATGTCATCTTCTTGTGATGTTACGCTGCAAAAATAATTTCCTCTTGTGTGTTGATGAAGATCTGATCTGAAATGTGGATGGAAATACAGCTTCTCTCTGTTGCTCGTGCAGTTGGCAGGTGAATTTAGGAGCCTCTGTTTGTATTCCGAAATGATGAGCATGCAGCCGGACAGAAGAGACATGGATTATGTTGCAGGAGTGATTCAAAGGTGGTTTGAATCATTCCTGATTCAAAACATTGAGAACTGCCTCCACAGGGTTGCCAACATGGCGGCTAGGAGCTAACAGTGCTAACATCAAAACCACTCTGCCAGTGCTGATGCTGTTGTTTGCACCATCTTTGTTAACCAGGCACAAACTTCTGGTTCCGAAAAGTGAAGCCGAAGCTGAAGTGCCTTAAACTGTCATTCTCTCTACTGGACCAATGGCCAGTATGATTGTATAGAAGATACAAATGCTCCCTTGATGTATTATCTCAGTAAACATTGTAAAGATTAGTTCATGGTCTCAATCTCTAGTTTCAAGTCTTCAATCCAGCATAATGTTCATTTCGTAAATTATGGTCCATTTAGTGTCAAACAGACCATAACACAGGGTATGCTGTAGGGCGGGGCTACGTTGTGATAGACAGGTCACTACACCAACCTCGTTGCCGTAGCTACCAGAAAACAATATTGTTATTCTCATCGAGTGTACCTCAGCCCTAACTGTGTTTGCTGCTTCACTGAGACTCAACTATAACAGTGTATGTCCATAAAATCAAAACAACGCGCTAAACAAGGCTAATTTGAGCAGAGCGTCAAAGTATTGTTCCAAAACAAATGTCTGGAGTTTGAATGCAGCTGCTGCAGACGTGCTGCCGTCCCCGTGCCATAGACACGGGGCATAACTTTCACAGCAAGGTCAAACTTTGTTTTTTTTCTGGTAACCCTGGCGGTGTTATTGTACTACCTGTTGGTACCAAAACAAAGTCAGAGAGTTGATAAGAGGAACTGGAAACAGTGCAGGTTCGTCACATGGTGAAGCATCGTGGTCAGGAATAACTGCAGACAGAAGGACACGCTCACTAAATCTGCCATTGAGGGCGCCATGTGATCCACAAAGAGAAACGTAACCAAATCAATGCTCACGGACCCTTTGAGTGAGGTGTCCTTGAATAAATAAAGTAAATAGACACGGCTTCTCTTCTCATGGAGGCGTCAGAAATATCACCGGCCACCTAACCGTCTGCTGCATATTTCATCATTTACCACCGCGCAGCGTGTTTAACTTGATACTAAGCTGGGTTTCTGGCGTGATGTTTTGAACCACCCAAATTCCAAATAATTACTGCCTTTGGTGTTCCTGTTGGTGTAACATCAACATGCAGATTGCGTGAGACAAAAACACCAAACCAAATCCCTGCGTATGTTTGGTTTTTTTTGCCAAGTGACGCGAACCCACAGGTGTGTCCTTGAATGCAGCTGCGCCTACCAAATTTTCTTTGTTTAAATGCTGCCAACTGTGACTCTTGGACTTGTTTCCATATTTGCTGTGGCGTACGTTTTAAACCTGTAAAACCTGAGTGTCGTTAAGAAGAGCTTTTCTGCAGACTACTGGGGAAGAAATTTGAGGTTCTTTGTGGGAAGGAGCAGGGTCCTCACCAGATTGTATTCCCCATTCATTCCCCTGAGTCTGTCTACATCTTGGACAGTTTAACAGTGTTGAGTTGTGTGTGTGTGTTGTGTGTTACATAACATGTCACGGCTGCCTGGCAGAACGCACACGTGATCTCATAGCTAAATCCCAGCTATCCTCTTTCTGTCTGGCTGAATTCTGTACATTGCACATGTAGCCGACTGGTTGTGCACGCACAAACGGCAACAATCGAAATGCCGTGATGTGTGTGCAGAGTTTCTGGCTGTGTGACGTACTCTGCCGGTACTCAGCCATGTGTGTTGTCTTTGTGGTTGGTCACAAGTTTGATGCCGACGTGAGGTGAATGTCACAACTCGCTTTTATTCGCAATTTTCTGGAAATTATTTTTGGTTTCCCATGCGTCTCTTTGCAGTCATTTTGATTCTCTTTGTAGTTGTGTCTTTGTTGTTATTCAGTGTCTTTTTGTCCTTGTTTTGCATCTCGTAGTTTATTTGGTTCTCCGTAGTCATTTTGAGTCTCTTTGTAATTATGTTGTGTCTTTGTAGTCGTTTTGTGTCCCTTTGTAGTTTTGTGCATCTTTGTAGTTGTTTAGCATATCTTTGTAGTTGTTTGTGTTTTTTTGTAGTTGCTTGTGTCTCTTTGTAGTTGTTTCGTGTCACTATGTAGATGTTTTGTGTCTCTTTGTAGTTATTTATATGTGGCCTCTGTCAAACTTTCTCCAACTCAATTAAATCAAAGCAACTAATCAGGTCTGCATCCAACAGACTTCTGATATGTTGCTTGTTATTCTGCTCAAACAGGTTGCTGCCTGGATGGTTTTATTTCTAAGGTTGCATTTATTTCATAGGCAAAATAATGATATCATCATATTGGCAATGGAGTAGTTGAAAACAGACATTTTGGTGCATACAGTTGAAAAAGGGCCAACTAAGCAAACTTAGGCCCATAAACAACAAAACAACCTGCTTTCAATGTAAAGATGTGATAATAACAGTGTTTTTGTGTAGACGGTCATAAGGTGATTTTATTTCTACACAGCATACTACACTAACAACTGGCACAGAGAATGTGCATGTGCTTTTCGCGCTGGCAGTTTTGTCAGAGTTCAGGAGCAGTTTGCCTAAAAATGTGGTAATATGATCACTTTTTCAAACCTAGGTGCAGACCAAGAAACTCACTGTTAGATGTGAGTAAAAAAGTACTGCTTCACAAAATCAGAAGAGGTTTAATTTGTGCTTTCTACAAAATCCTTTCTTCTGTTTTCCTTGATTTGTCCAAGAAGGGCATTGCAGCATAGAATGCAACATAAAAAGAACCATGACATACAGTATAAGTAATCAGAGGAGCACTGACTCAGCAGCACTGCATCAATGCAATGTGAACAGACCTGCTGTTTTTAAAGAAGCTAGCGAGCATTTCACAAACTCAGGGCATCCTGTGAGATCGACGGATTCCCAGGTGTTTATGTGCGAAGATGGGCAGTCATGTTGTAGTCTGTAATGGACATCACAGCAGCTTTGGCCGGTGAGGTTGGATTTGGGTTTCTGTCTCTGTCCCAGAGCTCTTATAAACACTCCTCTGGTTACATAAAGGGGTCAATGAGAAAATGATCCTCCTCCTCACCTGATTTATTATCCCTGTTAACATTGTAAACATGAGTTTATGGCCCTTAATCTCTAATTTCAACCAGAGACTATATATGATGTGGACAGCATTATGGTGACGTCACACGTTGGTTTGTGGACTACGGTTTAAAAGCCTTTGACATTTTGGCCATCGCTATCTTGGATTTTTTGTAACCAATGAAGGAACTTTACAGCTACATGTTAAAGTCATCTAACTGCATTGGTAGCAACCTTCAATCACCAGGTAGCCCCGCCCTAAAGCATACCCAGCTTTATGGTCTTATTGACTCTAAATGGACCACAATTTACTAAATGAACATCATGCTGGATTGAAGAAGACTTGAAACTAGAGATTGAGACCATACAACTCAAGTTTAAAACTCAAGTTTATAAAGAGATAATAAATCAAGAGAGAAGTCGGATCATTTTCTCCTAGACTTCTATACAATCAGAGGAGTCGCCCCCTGCTGGTCGGCAGAGAGAATGACAGTTAAAGGCATTTCAGTTTGGCTTCTTTTCAGAACGCATGGTTGCCGGTTCCAAGTCTTCTTCAATTTAATAAATGATGGTCCATTTACAGTCAAATAGACCATAAAGCAGAGTATGCTTCAGTATGCTTTAACTCTTTCACAGTGTGTTTTCACTTCATGACAGTTCATTGTAACATTTTACTTTTCATAAAAACATATTTTTCAGCAGAAACATCATGCTGATGTTGATGAAAACCACATGGTTTTGTCAGTGTTCCTTCAAATGCTGTCATGTCGTGATCCTGCAGCAGCAGCGGTACATCAGTGGTGATATTCTGCTGCTGTTACTAAAGTTGATGGTGACTGTCTAGGCAGGAGCATCCACACTGCTAACTTATTTGTCTGGGATTTGCCTGAGATGCAAAGCCAATAATTCAAATTATATGCAAAAACAACGTAATGCCCTGTGTCCTTTTCCTTTTAACAAGTGATCCATTGTAGAGGTTAGAACTTACAGCCCAGAGGGATCAGTTATACAAGAGAGCAGGACAGATGGCCAGAAAATACCAAGATGCCACAACCGTTTTATGGAGACCCAAGCACAACTGTGTCTTTCTCTGTGAATTTGAGGTGCCACTATGTCTTAGGTCTTAGACGAAAATAAACTGACGTTTGTCCTGAGTCATTTGGTTCCTTATGTAATCCAGATGAATCCTTGCATGTTTTCTTTTCTTATTCCTGGTCACATGCTACAAAAACTGAAAAGCTGAAACGTAGCCATGACGAGTTTGTGAGTGAATGGTGAGCTAACATCTTTTATGTAACAGATGTGACAATCTTGTGGTGAAGAATTTCCTGCACATACCAACCAGGAAGAGAATTGAAATGACCACGAAGATACGTACAACAACTAAAAAGAGACACTGCAATTACAGAGACACAACATGACTGCAAAGAGAGACAGAATGACAACAAAGAGACACATAGTGACTACAAAGAGACACATAGTGACTACAAAGAGACAGAATGACCACAAGGAGATACAGAATGACTATTAAGAGACAGAATGACTACAAAGAGACAGAATGACTACAATGACACACAAAATGACTATAAAAGGGCTAAACAACTTTCACTAAACACTCTTGTGTGTGTAATAACCTATCCATATAAAAAAAACAGTGCTGTTCCTCAATGAAATGAGAAATCAACACATAACCTGAGTTCTTGCTCATTTCACAAAACTATATGAGACCTATTCAGAACCAAAGTCGGGCTTTCGCTGGCACTTTCATACCTGAGCGCTGCCCAGTTTACCCACAGTCTCCTGCTGCAGCTCCGCTGGAACCGTTGATGGAAATAAAATACATTTTCCCCCTGCAGGTCTCAGGATTTAACCCAACAACCTTTTGGTGGGACGCCAGGCTTCTTTATAAGCTCTTCAGCTCATGCCACCGCTGTCTCTCCTCTCTATTATTGTCCACTAATGAAGGCTTCAGTGGCTAATGAGTCTGAATTCCTTTGAAATTGACTACCGGCATGGTCGACGGGACGCAGATGACATTTTATATGGTTTACTTTGGTTCACCAGTGGAATGGAGCTTCTAACAGTTTAACTACTTAACTATAACTGTAATTATGATGTATCTCTCCAGTCATTTGAATGTACAGTTGATGCATTGTTTCCATTCCTTAACTTATCTGCAGTAAGTGTAAGTCTTTGAAAAACAGGTTTACCATCTTGACATCATAAAAGCACTTTTCCATCGGCTCGTCTGCGGGTCTTTAATGCGTCTGGGAACACGAGTCAGCCCTCCTATTTTACATGTGCCTGTGTAACGTGACTTTCGCGTGGCCGTGTTCATCTTGATGTAATCAGTGAGATGTCCTCGCGTTCAGCAGAGGGCCAGCACTGACTCATGGGGGACCGAATGTTCTGTGTAGCGCCGACATTATGATGAATGAGAGTTCTATCCGAGAAATCTTGTTTTTACTTTGGGGAAATCTTAACAATTTGATAAATAACTATTTTTTTCTTTCTTATTGTTTACCTCTTACCTCAGTTTACTAAATTGCTTGTTGAATACACAGTTTTGATTGATCAATTCAGGCATTCTGCAGTCTATTATCAGCAGACTGTCGGTATGAATAACAAATCGTTATGGTAGCATGTTTTGAGTAGGTCATCAAACCTACTTACCTAATATTGTGGGAATGAAGGTCTGATGACATCACTCTGTAATAACTAGCCATGTGCTTCTATTTATATTTTCGAAGCAATGGCCATTAGTTTCGGGGGAACAGACTGTCTGACTAATTGGCTATGGATTTTAAATAATTGGAGTTTTGGAACAATGGCACCTTTGCCATAAGAATTCTGACTGCAGTACTTCGCTTTATTGTTTATTGTCTTTAATTGTGCGGACTCAACATCAAGGCAAATTCCTTGTATGTGAAAACGGCAATAAAGTCCTTTCTAGTTCTTGTTGAGAACCAGTTCCCAGTGTTTTGATTCCTTGGAATCATTTGCCAGTTTTGCAAACAATTCCCTTATCGATTCCAGTGGGCGCAAATGACGTCACCACACATGTTGCGTAGCTTTCGCAAGATACACAACATGCGTGAATTCGTCACTGGCTATTAGAAAAATGTTACTGGATGTTACTGGCCATTCTTGTATTTGCCACAGAATAATTTATGTTTTTTTGTTTATTCCTATTTCCTACATACAAGCATATTTATTTTATTATTATTATACCTCAAGACCTCACTGTTGGGTTTGTACTGTAAGGTCATCATGTTACTTCTAAAGTGAACTAAAGTTGATGCTAATTTACCTGTTTGTTCTCCTTTTTTCCAAATGAGAATCGATAAAGAACCGAATCGTTTAGCAGAATCGAAAATGGAATTGGAATCGCAAAAATCGTATCAATTCCCATCCATATCCAGCAGTATCATGAAGTGAAAGTGTTTACAACTTTTGTTTTTTACTTGGTCTGACGCCTTTGTGAGACTTCAAGATGACCACAAGTGCATGTTCAAAGTTTTGGGCATCATAGCGATGCTGAAGCAGAAACAATGCGGCATGGTTAGCATGTCCCAGCTTGTTAACATATACGGCTCTTGGCTTGTTATGACCACGGCAACAATACTGTACGTGTCTGGAGGAGTTAGTTTCACACTGCTGGCGCCCCACCGGACCCTTTGTCTGACTCCTAAAGGGTTATTGTCACAGTCTGTTACAGGACAATGCATGGGATAATGTCATGTATGCTGTAATTATCAGGGACCAGTGGACAGGAGTTATTTCGGCGTGGAAAAATAAAAAACATGTTTTTGGCGACTGGTGACTTGTGGTTGGTGCCTGCTGACACCACCCACATGAGGATAGGCGTTTCAAAATACCAGACACGGAAGAGCTTGTTTTGCACGTGAGCAGCAATATGCAACAGTTCTGAAATGAATGTCAACGGTAGTTGATTCAGGAAATAGAGGAAAATGATTTGACTCATGTCTTGGCCCAATATCAGGTGGGGTTCAGCTCAACAAAAAAAGAAGAGAGTTTGGTCCAATTCGCTAAACGGGAAATTCAGCAGCAGCATCATCATCAAACTCAACAGAGTTGGGTCTGTCCTTGATCATTCTGCTGCGTCCATCTCAAAACGTCCTCCTCTCACAGTTATTACCGGATCACAATTTGAATTGGAGTTGAAATCTAGATTAAATGGAGATCTGTTGGGCCAAAACTTTAGAGTAAAAACTCAACTTGCAGCATGATTCAAAATGAAATCCTGATTTAATTGAGTCTAAACATTAAGAGGTGCTTATGAACCCCATTTTTCTTTTACAAGGAAACTAACTATTAACTATCTAACTGAGCTACAGACCAAAATACTGCGGAGAGAATCGGCAACTATGATGAATTATGTCACTTCATTATTTAATAAATCTGGACCTTCCTCCCTGAGCTTTGAAAAACGATCAACATAAAGTTAAATTAAGAACTGCGTTTTTCAAGAGAGAGAAAAACATAATTGGTCTTGGAGAAAATAACTTTATCCCCCCAAATGTTCTTGTCTGCATCCCTTTTGGATTTTGAGGTGAAAATCTAATCTTCCAAAGTTGTTACAAAAAAACAAATAAAGAATCCAGATGTTTGAGTGTATGCAGTGTGTTAATTCATCTAAGTAGTTCCCGGCAGCAGGAGACCACACAATGTTGGCACAAAGACTAACCAAGATAACCCGCTGAAAAAAGTGAAGCACGCTAAATCGTCTCATTTTACCAAACAAGAAATCCTCTCGCAGACAGCCAACGATTCGAATTTTCATTTCGGTTGACTATCAGAATCCTGTGGTTCAGCATCTGCACACCACATGCTCTGCTGCTAACTGCAGCTCAAAAACATGCGCTGGTTGGGGTTCAGCAAAAAAAGGGATTTGGTGCTTATTTGTAAAGTGGTAACAACTCACATGATGCTATTTGTGTACATCTGCAGTTCCCATTGATCAAAATGGAAAAACTCACTTACCATTTTTGGTCATCACCACAAAAGACACAATTTCATGACCCTCACTCATTTGCTAAATTGACCATAATTGACTCGATTTTGGTTAATTAAGACAAAGCGTGGTTAGCTGAAAACATGGTTGCGTCACAAGATTTACAGGAAAGTAAGCAGTTAAGGGATTTAGATGGCCACTGGGTTTAAAGACTGTCCTTAAATGTTCTTTTGAGGCACAGTCAGTGTCTCCTCTGTCCCAGTTAAAGATGCTTCACTGACTTAACAATAACAATAGTTTCACATGCCAACCATCTTGGCTATGTTATGGTCATGCCATAACGCAAGCTTTCCTAGCATGCTGGCAATCACCAGAGGCCCCAAACCTTTTACAAATACAATACAATGATTTTCTCAGTCATGCACAGAGGAGTCAAAAGTGCAGACATCCTAAAGTAGAAGTACAGATACTTGTGTTCAAAAGACTTTGGTCAAAGTAGAAGTACTGATTCAACTTCTTTACTCAAGTCAAAGTGAGAAAGTACAGGCTCTGAAATGTACTCACAGTCGAAAGTAAAAAATGAGCACTTTCATCTCATGGATTGTAGAAGTAATCTTTTTCCAAAAATGTTTTTGTATTTGCAATATTCATAATTTATATGATTAAAGATTGATACTGCAGACTTCCATGTACTGTATTGATGCAATATTGCCACATAAAATATCGCAATTTTCTCATTGATTTCTATACAATCTGCGAGGAGTCGCCCCCTGATGGTCAGAAGAGAGAATGCAGATTTAGGACCTGCAGTGTCTACTTCACTTTTCAGAACCGGAAGTTGCAGTCCAGGCATTTAATGACAGATTTTAAGTCGTAGAACAAAATGTTAAAATCTCTGAAGCTTGTGTTAACCACAGATCTTATTTCAGACATCGAACCAAAAACCCATTGTAAAAAAAACCCACTGACCCTGAGACGAGGGAACTTGAAATGCTGACTCATTTCCAGATTTCATGTCCCATTCCTGAAGCACTCTGTTGTCCTTCAGGGACTCAGCCACTCAGCTCTATGGGCACGGTTGTGTTTTCTTCTGAGATTATCTGATTAACCCTGAACTAAAATAGTTACAGAATTTTCTGGAATGTTCAGCTGCTGGTTGATGGAGTTGTTTTGACTGTGGAGCTTTGTGGCAACTGGCTGCCCAGAGTGTCATTGCACCACCACAAGGTCTACGAGAAACAGCCGTTAAGGCTTGGACCGCAGTTAACCATGTGGTCCACCACATAGACCGGGAGGAGGAAGAGTAGGAGAGAGAGTCAGGGAGGGAAGAAAAACAAAAAGGAGAGTGATTGGAAGCACACTAAGGTCTAAAAAAGGCCTTTCTTTTCCTCCATGACCTCAACATCTATTTTAGTGCCTGTCTTTTGACTTAATAACACCAATTCATTATTATTATTATTATTATTCACAGACAGATCATAATTGAGATGAGAAAGAATGAAGAAGTTTACATGCAGCAAATAATCCAGTTTTCCTACTACTCTGTTTCCATGGCTGATGAAAATGTATATTCTGCTAATATTCTTGCTTACGTGCAACTGTGCATAAACAGATTACTTTTTACGTTAGTTGTCTTCATCCCTATTCTTACCAGCATCAGCTGATCCATTCTCATGACCAGGGCCGGTGAATCGACGCCGTTCTCTCCTGTGTTTGACGGGTCGATGCTCGAACATGTCGTTTATCACATCAAAACGTGGAACAGTGAAACGGCAACTGCCATCATCCTTCTTTGCATCAAAATAGTTTTCAAGTGGTGGAGGACCGCTCAAACACAGCTTCCTGCTTTCATTCCTTCTACTCTGCAAACTGTTGGCTAGTTGGTTTGTGTGCAACTAGCCACTGTATACAAAGTGGTAGTCATGGTGATGTCACCTGTTGGGTTGTGGACAACCATTTTGAAGCCTCGGGTTTGGCATTTTGGCCGTTGTCATCTTGGATTTTTTTGCAACCATTCAGTGCTAATTGTGTTGGTAGCAACGTAAGCGAGACTGCATTGTTGAGGCCGTGGTAGTGACCTGTCAATCAGCAGGTAGCCCCACATCACGCTGTATTGAAGAAGACTTGAAACTAGAGATTGCGACCATAAACCATAAAGTTGCCCCCTGATGGCCAGTAGAGAGAATGCAAGTTTCAGGCACTTCAGCACTGGCTTCACTTTCCAAACAGGAAAGAGCCCGTGTGTCACAAAGTGCCATGAAAACCCCAGCTTGATTTGGCTGATTTGACATCATTCAGAGTTTAATATCAGCATTAATGTAATTTGCGTTGAAATTTTAATGTGAAACAAATGACCAGGTATAGCTTTACAAGAAATGATATTTCATACTGATCCAGTGCCTTGCAAAAGTATTTATTTTCCTTTTTTTTTACTCCATTTTATTGCATGGAAGTCGTTTTTTATGTCCATCTGTAATAATAATAACGTAAACATCAGTGCTAAATGTGATAAACGGGTACACTGCATAGTTTTAACTGAGCAGTGATTTCTGGGTAATGCTGCTGTAAAGCTCACGCTCTTAGCTGTGAGGCCACTGTCACCCAAGCTCTTTCCAAGCCGATCTAGAGCTGGCGGTCATGGCTCACTGCCACAGAGGAAGTATGCTCATGCTCAGCCAACGCCAGGTCAAGGGTCTCATGAAGGGATCCTCCGACGCTGAGCCACCATCCCTGGCCTGACCAGTTGAATCCCTCGGCCAGACTGCTGTTGAGAAGTTGACTTTTTTGTTTGTTTGTGAAAAGACAAGTACTAATCAAGGACGTATCAGGCAATAAGACACAGCTGGGCAGCCATGAGGGCAGGCGGAAAACTGATGTAAGAAACAAAGCAGAGGAAGGCTGACGAGACTAAAACAACACAGGTGACACAAAAAGGGAGCAAAAACCAGGACAGGATGTCAAACTAACACATGACATATTAGGCAGGGAACAACAAAACAAAACAGCAAACAGACTAAACCAAACCCCAAAACGCATGCAGAGATGCAGATTAAACATTTTAAACAAACATTTTCTATTATTATCACAGCCAGAGGGTCCCAGGTCTGATTCCCGGTTTGGGTTTCTACTGTGTGGAGTTTGCATGTTCTCCCCATGTTAGCGTGGGTTCTCTCCGGGTTCTCCGGCTTCCTCCCACAGTCCAAAGACATGCAGGATGGGGATAGGTTCATTGATGACTCTAAATTGCCCGTAGGTGTGAATGTGAGTGTGAATGGTTGTCTGTTTCTATATGTCGGCCCTGTGATAGCCTGGCGTCCTGTCCAGGGTGAACCCTGCCTAAGCCCAATGTCAGCTGGGATTGGCTCCAGCCCCCCCGCGACCCTGAATACAGGATAAGCGGTAGACAATGAATGGATGGTATGATCTCTCTGTCATAATTGGTCTGGATGAGTTTGGTTACAATGTGCCATCAGTTGTCGATCATTTAAAGCCTCAGCAGCTCAACAACAAGTTATGGTGAGGATGTTTTTGTGCCGTGGCTTCCAACCACAGATGAATCGGTTACCAAATCCCAGCTCGCATGTGAAAAGTGAATTTGGAGAGTTGTGTGGAACGTGGTTTGGAATCGTTTTTAGCGAAGAGGAAATTAATGGATCAGATGTGTTGTTATAGTCTTCGAGCAATATATCTCCACTGTGAGCCAGAAACCTGAAATGTAATCCGTTGAGTGTGTGCAGCACTTTTTGTAATTAATGAATATGACCACAAACCCATATGAAAAACAGACTATTGATTGAGTCAACAAAAGGCATGTCAAAATATGTAAAAGTGGTTCTTGTCATTATTGTCTCCCTAGATTAATTTCGTCGCCCGACTACGGTACGGCAAGCTGAAATTTAATGGAACTTTAAATTTCCCCTTATGATGTTTATTATCACCAGTTTGTTGCAAATAGTCAGCAGCTTAATTTGATTTAAATTGATATGGGGATGCTTGTGTGAGTTTTTGTCTGACTGGGTTATGAGGCTGGTTGCGGTCTGCTTTTGGTATTTAGTCTATCTTCAGCAGTAACCGCTCTGCAATGCTTCTGGTGGTTTTGGATTCCCTCTGGTAGTCTTTGTGATTTTCTGTTTTTGGTTTCAATGTAATGGTGTTGACAAAGTGTCAGGCTCAGTAAGTGGCTTCACACACGAGACTGCCCTCTGTTAAACTACTGTTTTTACTGTTAATAAGTAATACTACTGTATAAATATGGTCATTCATACACTGACGCTGAGTGTACGCTGGCGCGTTTAGCTGCCGCTGCTCTCGGGCTCTTTTGCAATTTAACTGTGGAATAGTTTTTTGGACGCTCACTCAGCATGTGGATGATTTACCTGACTGTGAGGTTTGTGCTCCTCTGGACTATACTGTCCTTCGTATTGAACCCATCAGCCTTGCTCCAATACACCGCTGCTGAGCTCCTCCAGCTCCGGTTCCATCCATCCAATCCTCCACCGCAGCGCTTCTGCCCGGACACCGCTCGCCCACCGTATCGGAAATACACCCACGGTGCTGCCCGACGAAGCTACAACATCGATGACTCCACTGCCATAAACTCCATCTGGTCCACGACCCGCCACCAACCGAGAAACTCCGGCCGTAAAGTGAACCGCAGTGTGTTAGCTCGCTTACCCAGAGCGGCGGCTAACGTTGGCTCATCCAAGGACCGTAGCAATATCAAAGTGGGATTACTTAACATCCGTTCCCTGACAGGCAAAGGACATCTGCTGCAGGACCTCCTTCTCGACCGCAAGTACGACTTTTTATGCCTAACTGAGACGTGGCAACAACCCAATGACTTTTCCCAGCTCAACGAAGGTATTCCACCTGGGTTTGTTTACACCTGTCAACCACGTCTCACCGGGAGAGGAGGAGGTCTCGCGATAATCTATCGCGACGCCTGGAAGATCTCGTCTGTCACAGTGACTGCATATTTATCTTTTGAATCCTTGGCTCTTCAACTGAATGGTCCAACTCCTACTGTTTTACTCACCGTCTATCGACCACCTAAGCGAAATAAGGATTTCATAAATTACTTTTCTGCTCTTCTCACTCATCTCTCCTCACTCTCCTCCAATATAATTCTGCTCTGTGATTTTAATATCCATATGGACAATGCCAATCAAGCCCTCTCCAAGGATTTTACTTCCTTCCTGGATAGTTTTGATTTTAAACAGTATATGAACTTCCCTACCCACTCTAAAGGCCATATTTTAGATCTTGTTTGCTGCTCTGGTATTACTCCTTTTAACTGTTCTGCTGATGACCTTCCCATCTCTGATCACATGTTAATATCATTCAATGCTAGCTTAACTCTATCCAAAGATAAGCAGTCACGGCTCATTTCTTTTCGCAACATCAAAAATATTAATATTGCAGCTCTCACCACAGGCATTAACAGCCTCCCCATTCTCAGTTATGCATCCACTCCTGATCAACTGCTTACCCACTACAACGACAGCCTCCATTCCCTGTTGAATTTACTTGCTCCTGTTAAAAGTCGGACTGTGTCATTCACCAACTCTGCTCCCTGGTTCACACCCCACCTACGACAACTCAAAGCCAAGGGACGTCAATTAGAGCGGCTCTTCAAAAAAAACAGACTCTCTGTTCAAAAACAAATGTACCACACCCACATTCTTCTCTACAAGGACACCCTCTCCTCAGCTAAATCACAATATTATGCAGGTCTAATCAGTGCTGGTGATGGGAATACTCAAGCCCTTTTCTCAGTGCTCAACAACCCACTACGTCCCCCAACCTCACTTTCTCCTCAGTTCTACTCCTCAGATCACTGCAATTCCCTAATGTCATTCTTCACTGAAAAAATACACAGGATTCACCAGCAACTGTCCCCTCAAACCCCCTGCATTCCCTCCCCTCCGGTTTCCCACGCCCCCTTCTCTCAAGCACTCTCTAGCTTCCAACTGCCCTCTGCTGCTGACATTTCGAACCTCATTCGGAAATCTAAAACATCTACATGTCAGCTCGACCCCCTGCCTACTCCCTTAGTCACTGCCTGTCTCCCCTCCTTGTTACCCCTGATAACTGCCATCATTCACTCCTCCCTCACCTCTGGTTCTGTACCATCCACTCTTAAATCTGCTGCTGTCACACCTATACTCAAGAAACCTGGTTCAGACCCCAGTGACTTCAATAACCTACGACCGATCTCTAACCTACCATTTCTCTCCAAGATTCTGGAAAAAGCAGTAGCTTCACAGGTACACACACATCTTCATAACAATAACCTTTACGAACAGTTCCAATCTGGATTCCGCCAACGTCACAGCACAGAAACAGCCCTCCTCAAAATCACTAACGACCTCCTGATGGCAGCTGACTCCGGACTATTATCCATCCTCATCCTCCTCGATCTGAGTGCGGCCTTCGACACCATCTCCCACACCACCCTCATTGACAGATTAGCATCTATTGGCATCTCCGACACACCCCTGGTCTGGTTTAAATCGTATCTCTCTGGCCGCACTCAGTTCATCCAGTTGAAAACCTTCACATCCCAACCATCTCCCCTCTCCTCTGGTGTTCCCCAAGGCTCTGTACTTGGCCCCATCCTGTTCATCATCTATCTAATCCCCCTAGGTCAGATCTTCCGTAGATACAACATCCATTTCCACTGTTATGCGGACGACACCCAGCTCGACTTTTCTTCCAAACCCACCTCCACCCTCCCGCCCCCCTCCCTCTGTGACTGTTTACAAGAAATCAAAACCTGGTTCTCTTCCAATTTCCTGAAACTCAACAGTGATAAAACAGAGGTTCTCCTCATTGGTTCCAAATCCACTCTCACTAACACTCCAAGTTTCACCATCCCCATCGATAATTCCCCTGTCTGCCCCTCCCTACAGGTTAAGAGTCTGGGTGTCGTCCTTGACAGTACTCTCTCATTCCAAACCCACATCAAGAACATCACTCGGTCTGCCTATTACCATCTACGCAACATCAACCGTCTGCGCCCATCCCTTACTCCCAACTCCACTGCCATCCTGGTCCATACCCTGGTCACATCCCGTCTGGACTACTGCAACTCCCTTCTCTTTGGTCTTCCCCACAAGTACATCCATAAACTCCAATTGATTCAGAACTCTGCCGCCCGCATCATCACCAGGATCCCATCCATCAATCACATCACACCTGTTCTGCAACAGCTTCACTGGCTTCCGGTCAAATCCCGTATTGACTTCAAAATTCTGCTCCACACCTTCAAAGCCATTCATAACCTCTCCCCCCCCTCTCTGACCTTCTCCACATTAACACTCCCTCCCGGTCACTCAGATCTGCCTCATCTATCAGCCTTATTGTGCCCCTTGCCCGTCTGACCACCATGGGGGCCAGAGCCTTCAGCCGATCTGCCCCCCGTCTCTGGAATTCCCTCCCACCCAGCATCAGGAACATTGACTCACTCTCCACCTTCAAATCCCATCTGAAAACTCACCTTTTTAAACAGGCCTACTCCCTCTAACTCTCTATGCCCCCCCCCCCCCCCCCCCATGCATCTCTCATTATTGTCTATTGCAGATTGTTTTTAGTGATTTAGCATTCTTTTATTGTTATTGTTTTGTTATTGTATTTTTGTTGTTGTTGTAAGGTGTCCTTGAGTGCCATGAAAGGCGCCACAAATAAAATGTATTATTATTATTATTATTATTATTATTATTATTAAATATTGATTTATAGTCAAACATGTCAAATCAAGTGTAGGCCAGTTATATGTAGCATGTTGTGTAGGAATTACAGCTAAAAGGTTGTTAATATTATATAACTTCATGAATATCAATGGCATCAAGTTATGATGACAATTTTTCATGTGCTTACAAAGTAGCTGTGGAAATGGAAAGTGGATGCTGATTTGTCTTAGAATACAGTAAAGTAACACACTTAGTTATTTCACTGAGTTACTGAAGCAAGGCGTAACGCATTTTTCCAAGCTTAAATGCGCCATGAATAGGCGGCGGAATACTGATCAGGAGTTGAGACGCGCGCTAGCCGCGCTGTTGTTTGTTCAGTAAACCAGCCAGCAAGAGGACAAAAACCATGCCGTGAATTTGCATCTTTGCATGCAATCGAGGCGTGCGTAAAATTTGCTTTGCGCTTCGCGAACGCACCTTTAGCACAGTTAGAGCCATGTTGAGAGCCGCTAAGAGGCTAAATAAATGCTCCCAAGCTTGCATAAAGCCCCTTGAAGAACCTTTTGCTTCATAAATGCAGCTTTTCACAGCAGACAACAATTACTGTCAAAGCATCTTACCAGTGCTTGGAACGCATCACCTTACTAGCATGTTTTTCTCATCACTCCAACTTGTACTTTATTGAATTAAGTTTTACATTCACTTTGAAAGATACATTGCCAAAGCAAATGTTTAAAGTGGCTGTAAATAAAGGCATCAAGGCATGAATGCACATTAACTAGTCGGTGTGTCCATTCTTCACACACACACACACACACACACACACACACACACACACACACACACACACACACACACACACACCAGCCAGTGAATCGTGACTTCCCTGCAGAGCGCTCTGTGGATCTAACCTCTTCGTCCTGTATCTTATAATATTTAAACATATAATTTAATATTATCTAATACCTGGATCACAGCAGGGAGAGGGCCGAGGAATGCAGAGAGACAGAAGATCTGGAACAATATTTTACAGGAGAGATCAAGTATCCTGGGAGGAGGAAGAACTTTTGAATCTTCCTGATGGTTTTCTATGTGATGTTTCACTTGGATTTATGATTTAATTCAGTCGAGCATTGCATATTTTAACTTCTTATGGTTGAGGAGTGTTTTAGAATATGTCCGCTTCTTAAAGAAAACATTGAGTTGCTTCTATTTTCTCTCGAAACGTCTAGTTCATGCTGTAAATTGTAATGAGGTGAAAGATGCCAAAATGCTCCATGAAGCAGAAGGAAACTGGCAAATACAGATGACTATCACACATCACCCAATGTTACTATAAAAATATTTGTACAGCTTTGCGATGCTGTTTGAGAAAAGGTGTAGGTAACACCATTTGGGACGATTTTTTTTTTTTAATGACAATCCAATTATTTCCATTTCTTTGGGATGGCAGCAGAAATCTCAGAGATGAATACACAGTGTCATCAGCATATAAAACCATTCACATGTGCATGGCAATACACAGCTAGAAGATAGAAGAGGTGTACTTTTGTTGTTTAGGTGAACTGTTGTTTAGTTTTTCACCTGTTATGGCATCGTTCAATCAAACTGAAATAGTTTTTTTGAGTATTTGACTGTGTCAAGAGTCTGCTTTAGTATCAGTGGGTTGCTGGGTACATTTATCCGACATGTCCTTACACTTCAGCTGTCAGTGGACCAGCCCTGCAGGTATAACTTTACACTCAACAGACTGCTGTTCCTCTCTTTTCTTATTCATGTATTTACATTGCTTCAGCGGATCACTTTCTCCAGCACGCTCCACTCTCCGGTCTTGTCCCGCGCCGTCAACCTCTGGTAATGGATAACAGGTAACTGAAGACCTTGGCTGACAAAATAACAACAGTGATACAGACGGGAGACCTCAGGTTCTAAAAAAAGAAAAAAAAAGCTGAATAATGACCTTCTGATTACAAACGTTTGTTTCAACTTGAGTGAACTCAATCGAATTTGACAAACTTGTTGAACCTTCATTTAGTGTCAATGTAATAGACTTAATTAAAGTCCCCTAACACTCAAAGATGTGTTTACTTTATCATTAATTATTGTTTAACATGAATGATGTTCTGGTTTCACAGTAATCTCCTGAAGAGGGAACATTTTACTTTTTACAGCCGAAGTGCACTGAAGAAAACATAACAGAACAACGAACACTGAATATTCAGTCAACGAGCAAACAAAATATGTTTTTCAGAAACTACATTGATTAAACTGCTGATCATAAACCTTTTTGATTTGTCCTCTGCTTCTGTGTTTGATATCAGATATTGTTTTTGAATCAGGAACACAGTCCCACGTCAGTGAAATTGTCATGGAATCAAAATCTTGTGATCCGTGTACATGGACATAAAATCCATTTTTTTCCGGTAAAACTTTGTACGATGGTCATATATATAATGCAATATCAGCACATTTATAACACATTCAAATGCATTTATAAGGCTTTATACAAGTCTTGTTAAATGTTTATAATCATGCATGACAGCTTATAACAAGGTTTATAAAGTACTAAAAGCGGTGGACATAATGTATTATGAGTTCAGCATTCATAACCCTTTGTGCTGTCTAACCCAGGACGACTACTTCTTTCAAACACTGGGGTCACTTGGGCATGGAGGTATAAAGCATTATGCATGCATAACAACTTTTATGAAGCCTTATAAATGCATTTTAATGTGTTGTTAATGATTGTTTAACATGAAAGTTGCCTGAGTTGTCTCCTTTGCATTTGCATTATATACATGACCTTCATAGAAAGTGTTATCGTGCTTTCTTATAAATGGCTCGTATGTAACAGTAAGTGTCTCATTGTGTCACACGGTTGCTATTTGATTCCATTCATCTCTGGATTAGTGGTATCAAATGTATGCTGCTGTTCTCTCCTCTTGTTGAGGAAGGGGGTGTCAGGTTGCAATGAAACCCTTCAGATGTTCAGCTGTTTATATATGAGTTTGTACTTGATTCTTCTACTATTAAGTGTGGGAAGAAAATGCCCTGCAGCATTTGTCCACTCTCTCTTTCCCACATGTATTAGTAGCTTTGCTGCTATTCATCGAAGCGGTGTTTCACAGCTTCAGGGAACTGTAACATACTCATACTGAAACCAATTGTACCAAAGAGGAATTGCTGCCTGTCAGGCACCATTGTACCATTTTATTATAAAAACTGAATTAGCCGTCATTTTAATTTGCTTCTTCTTTCCCACATTTTTTTCTGCAGTTGATTATTTGACTCCCCCACACCAATACGGGGAACAACAACATGATTTAGATACATAAAACCACAGTACAACATTTTTGTACCTCTTGATTTTTGTTGTATTTGTAATTATAGTTATGGATAGCTTGAATGTCCCTCTGGACGAATAAAGTATTTATCCATCCATCCATCCATCCAGATACCTGGTTGCAAGGCTGTGCATTGCAACTGCATAGAGGAGTGCTTTACACACCTCTATGACTTTGATATGTTCAGTGTTGTAGTTGAAGTTTGTAATGTCAAGTTAACATGCAATATAAAGGTAGAATATGAGAAGGCTCTAACACTGAGGAGTTGTGTGTCAGTGTTAGACCATTATTTAGCTCTGTGACAGTTGGTAGGCTAATGGTATCTAACACACAACATTTGCATATCATCCTCCCCGTAGTGCTTCTGCCGAGTGAATATGATATGATGCCTGTGTGGTTACATATATGTGCATATCATATCCAGCGCCTTCATGGTTAATTCATGCAGTTTAATGGGCAAAGTAGGCCTACTGTCTGCTTCTCTTTATTCCTTTTAGCATCCAGTACAACCTCACCTCTGAGACGTGTTAACCCCTTTCCAAAAAAAAGAGTATCATATGTTATATAAGGTTTTTATTATTTAATCCTTGTGTCTAATTTTAGAAAGGAGCTCTACTTTTGCCATCTGTCTGCTCAGTTGAGCTCGAACATTTCTCGAACAGTAGACGTGTCAAACGGCAGGTGGCCGTAATGAGGTGACACTTCGACCTGCCGTAGCTTTGCACCGCTTTCCAACAAACACCCTCTGGTCTACAGGTTTCCTTTAAATAAATACATTGTTTTGCTGTTAATGTCCCGGATGAGAAATACTTTATGTCCTTATTTCATTTTTTTTTTCTTTTTTACTTTCACAATTTAGTTATATTTTTAGTTTGCAGCACCTAGTTTTTTGTTTTATTTTCACATCCATGCATAATAAAACTTCCTATGCAGACTGGCCTCCCAAAAAATTACGCTACCCCACAAAACAACACTGGACTGTTTCACGGATCATGTATGAGAACGTATCACAAGAGAGTTGCAAATGAGTCAGTGGAAGTCTACGTCCAAAAACACAGAGCTTTTACCCAAGAGGGTACTGTTTGTGTCCCGTTCGAAATGGGAAAAGTACTTTCATTGCTGCTTTGTTTGTTTTAGTTTTATAGTCAATTTAATCCAAACCATGATGTCTTTGACTAAACCAAATCAAGTAGTTTTGTTGTTCTGTAGCTTGTTTTGTTCGTTAACCACGTGTTTCAAACTGTGACCTCTTGGTCCAGAAAAACTACATTTTTGCGAGTGCAGGTAATTAGATGGGAATGCAATTTTGTTGTAGTCGAGGTTGCTCAATGATGCCCCTGTCTATTATGTATTACAATCTGTATAATCAGTTTTAAGCGCTCATAAATATTCACGATGCTTTAACAATAATCATGACACATTATAAAGTGTTTTGTAACAACTGAGCTCAATTATAATGATACTTCATAATTGCTGGTCACTCATTGACATTTAGCAAGTATCATAGTATGTTAAATAATTCCCATAACTGTATGGGAATACGTTTTATAATGTGATTATATGTCACTATGAGTGGTCACTGTTTGATTGAGGTAAAGTGAAGTACATTTCCTTTAATTAATTAAACTCATCACAAAACCTTGCAAAATAAATTTTTCACTTCAAGCTGATGTTCTCCTGTAATTCTCCTGTAAGTCACATTAACAGTAGGTAAAGGAAATGTCTTCTGTTGGAAATGATCCATTAAAAACAAATACTACTAAACTAATACGACACTAAACATGAGGAGGCCAGTCAAATGTTCATCTGATTCTATGCAAACAAATAGTTATGACTCTGACTTCACCTCTATCAGGAAGTGATACTCATTCATAGGAATGAGCCTGTGTCCAATCACTTGTGTTATTTTTCGACAAAGACATGCAAGCTTACACGTACTTAACTCGCCCGTTGCGCTCTTGGCACTGTTTCATGCAGGTTTGTCAAACTCGTTTTAGTTTAGTCATGGGTATGGGCCATAGAGAACCCAATTTGATCTCAAGTTTAACCATTGCATGATAACCAATAAGTAACAACACTCATACGAAATTGTTCCACGTTAAAAGGTCATTTTTACCTTACATTATGTCAATCACATTTGCACACTGACTCAAAACTTTTGTCCATCAAAAACTTTTCAGATCAGGTTTTATTTTTTGCATTTTTCACATCTGTCAAACAGGGTTTAGAGAGTTTTTTGACCCACCATAGAGCCCACAAACATCCAAAATATCAACACACAAACTCATCCACCTCGTTGCTCTAAGCAAGGCAATGTACGACTAACGGTCTGAAGACTAGAAAGAATCAGAGATGAAGGAAAGATTGTGGTGAGCGATCACCGAGCAGTTGGGATTGGGGGGACGTACTGCAGCTGCTGTTCAGGGTAAGTTGGATCTTGAAGATTGGTGGTCATCTTTCTGATGTGTGGTTCGAATCCGTTCAACCAATTGATTAATTCCTTTTTCTTCATTTCATTAATGTAGTTCCTTTTAGTCTTCCTTCTACAAATGCACGCTATGCCTGATGTTCTGTAGGTCACTACAGTCATGGGTTAAAAATATCCATACACATGGTTGCAACTCTCATATTACCTAAATGAACTTGCTTTTACATTAAGTAATATGTTTATTAACAACTTTACTGCATTGCTAGTGCATTCTTCTAGATAGACTATTCCCAGTCTTCTCTCTTTTGGCCGAGGACAATCACAACGGTCTTTGTTGGCGTCTAGGAGACGATCAAACACCAGCAGTGGTTTCAGTCACTTGGTCTGAATTCTCGTTCAGTCAGCCAACTGGCTGGTCTCTACTTGATCACCGACTATGGCGAGTCTCACTCCCAAATTCTCCACCCATGAATCAGATTGAGGATTTGTGAGGAAACGTTATTCTTGGCCGTATGCCATCCACTCGAGCTAGGTAGCAGGCTATCACTAGTCACACAGATATCAAGGACCACTGGGTTCCATTTAACTTCCAGTTAAGAAGAGGACACTAGTTCTTCTTTTCCACCACTCTACTCTAGTTCTTTCTACTCTACTCTCTCTAGACTTTGCAAAGTCATCCAGTTGGCTAGATTGGACCCACTGACAGTCCGGTTCTGGCCCTCGGGCCACATGTTTGACACCCATAGGCTAAAGAAACGCAATACTTCATCAAGCGAAAGCTCCTGGTTTGATTGATGGGTGTCTTGTGTTCTCAGCATGTTGTGATGGCTTCAGCTTTCCAAGCGTTGTTACCAGAGACCTGTGTGTCAGCTCAACTTCACATTTCACCGGTTCTTGTTGTCCTCGAAGTGTCTGTCAGACAAACGAATGAATGTGAATGAAATAGACAGGGCAAAGGGGAAGTAGGTAGGGATGAAATGAGATGGGCTATCTTTAGAGAAACAGGAAAAAAACTGATAGAGATGCAGCAGTAAAGCCACCGGTATACCCGAGCTGCATTCAACAATTTCTGTAACTTTCCAAAACCAGGAGGCGGAGATGAAAGTCAGCTGGGTTTGAACAAAAGTGCAACTATGCCGTCCAGGAGAGACTGTCTGATAATGTCAAGTCAGTTTATTTATATAGCAACCTTCTGTTCTGAAAAGTGAAGCCAAACCTGAAGTGCCTTAAACTTGCATTATTTCTACTGACCATCAGGCGGCGACTGCTCTGGTTGGAAAGAGAAGTCTGATTGTATGGAAGTCTATGAGAAAATGATACTTCTCTCTTGATTTATTATCTCAGTAAACATTGTAACCATGAGTTTATGGTCTCAATCTGTAGTTTCAAGTCTTCTTCAATCCAGCATGGTGTTCAATTAGTAGATTTTGTCCATTTATAGTCAAATAGACCAGAAAGCAGGGGAAGCTTAAGGGCGGGGCTATCTGGTGATTGGCAGGTCGCTACCACGCTACCAATGCCGTTAGCTACGAAGACGACTTTAACACTTAGCTGTAAAGTTGACCTTGAATTATGAAGTTAACTTTGTTAGCAGCTTCACACCAGAATCCAGATGGATCCAGATCCAGTAAGGTTGCTGCTCGGGTTGCCGCTCTGCCACTTTTGTTCATCAGATCCACCCGTCGCTCCTCCACCATCCAAATATGGTCACTTCCTTCACTGGTTGCAACAAAAATCCACTCCAAGGACAGAGAAGGAGATCACATTCTTTATGTGCTGTACATTGGAATCCGGTCGTCCTCGAACACCAATATTTGGAGTGTGTTTGAGAAGTCAGACTGTTTAAATGGCTCATGAGTTAACATTGAATGTTTTCACAGCTGCAATTCAGTTTCTGGATCAAGACAAAAAAACAAAACTTTATTTTACTTTCAGTACTAATTTATTACAAACGAGCCAAAGGTTGTAAACATGAAATCACATTAACTGCGGGAGTTAACTCATTCACTGGCAGTCAAATAAATACAGCAGGCTGCACATAATGGTTCACACATGCTTCCTATGCTTTGAATATACCATAATGAATGTCACAGGCAGAAGCCTGATCTGAGGACCTTAGTTCTTCTTTAGCTGATGTTGCACAATTTGGAAATCAACGTGACATATTTGATCTCTGCTCATGTCAAAACATGTCACATCAAATGAGTCACAGCAAAAAAAAAAAAATATTTTTTAAGTGGTCACACTTCTAAGACATCATGGCTACGAGATAGCTGGCGGTGTTAACAGCGGTGACAGTACAAACTACAGCAAAGTTGCTGACAGAGCTAACCTGAGGGTGGGGGTGCTACGCTTCTACATCCCGACCTCCCGACCTTCGATATACATTCACTTAAAGTGTAAAGGCTCAGATTGTTATTAGAAGTGTCTGACAACATTATATAAACATTTTCTTTACCATTCTCCTCCCACTCTCTTTTTTTACTGTCTCTCTCGGAGAAGTCTGAAATCCTTTCTCGCATCAACATTGTATCGTCAGATTGTGTGACTTGGTGACGTAGTGTCAGGACACAACGTTGTCAGTTAAAATAACTAAACTTTTGGTTTTACACGGGACACAAACTTCGGTCTCCTGAGTGAAAGTCCTGTGTGTGTTTGAACCATCCACCGACTGTCCCTACTGCCCTGAACCGGCGTCCGTTGCTCTGAGCTTCTAACAATGTCGCATTTCCTACGAACGCATGTCATGACACCGAGGATGCCACTGCCAAGATTCAGGATTTGATGCCCTGGCAGTGAGAGCAGCAGTGCTTACTGCATATCAGCAGAGAGCAGCCTCTTCCCTTCGTGCATTAATGCCACATATTGGGCTTCAGCCCAAATGTGTAGGCTTTTCTCCATTCTGAACTTTACACCAGAAGAGTTAATGAATTCACACACTTCAGTCTTAACATTTGCCTTCAGGAGAAACAAAAAAATTACATATAAAAAAAACAATGCAAACTATCATCTATCTGAGTTGGACCTCTCTTCAGTTCTGAGAACAATAGTTGGTGCAGAGATACGTTTGCAGCTTCAGGTGCTCTGTGCTCAGCTTTCACAACCTACTCTGGGTTTCCTTCTGGCTCAATATTTAAGTAAAACCTTTGTTATATTTCCAAACAATAGTGCAAAGATGATATTTGGGAAATTACCCAAACATTGACCTGGTAATATGTTGGAAAGGCACATTGTAAGGACTTCAGTGTACTGGATTCTGATTTGAGATTACTTTATCGGAATTTACAATGAAGAAAACACAAACTATCGCTCTGCTAGAAACAAAGAAGAACAATTAGCAATCATCTCAAGATGCTTTTTGTCTGTTTTAATTCTTCCAATAAGTGAGTGTGTGTAAATATTTGAGCTGTGAAAAACAGCTTTTCTAATTTACAAGACACTGCAGATACAGAGACTTGATTCTAGGATGGGTTTATTTCCAAATCACCTGGATTTAATGCATCTCTGTGTCACAATATAAAGAAGAGTGATAACACAGCACAACAATGGTATGCTTTAGGGCAGGGCTATTGACAGGTCGCTACCACAGTGTCGCAAACATAGCTGACTTTGTTAGATCCAGTAAGGGTGCTGCTTGTGCTCCGCCACAGTCCAAATATGGTCACTTCCTTAACTGGTTGCAAAAAGTCAGGATGGCGAAGACCAAAATGCCAAATTTGAGGCTTCAGAACGGTAGACCACAAACCATCGGGTGACTTCCTTTATGCAGTCTGTGGTATAATAACAAGAACAACAGGTAAAATGGAAACCTACATTTCCAAGACCATCTTGTCTCTTTGAGATTATTATGTTTTGCACAACCCTGAAGTATATTTATTTAATAAATTGTCCTGCAGGCTTCAGTCTCTATTGGCTGGAATATACTTTATATTAACATGGAAAGTCCAAACTGAGAAGTAAGCTGTTATTAATTCCTCCTGGGTTGTGCCCAGAACATGAGGGCATTAGGATTGGACACCCTGTCAGGCTCTGGATAAAAGGTTACTCTGTTGTTGGTTTCCAAGATTAAGATTAATAGTAAGAGCCAGGCCAGTTCTCATTTTCCTTCAAGTGGAAAAATCCAAAAGCTCCTCTTAAAATGTTAGATACCTCCTGTTTCCACTGAGAATCTGTTTCTCAATAAATATGATGGATGGAATGGGATGTGAAGTTGCAGAACGACGCTACATTTATCATTTTGCTTCACGTTTGGACTTAAAACAGCATGACAAAACAAAGGCATTGGTTTTTGAAATAACATACTTTTCCCATACTCACTACATACTTCTCAATTGAAACGCTTTTTTCAGGATCTTTCAACTGTAATACATGGTCCTTTGTCGTGGATGATGATTTCTTGAAGATGGATGCTTTGACATCTTTGAAAGCAGCTGAGTAACTGAATGACTTCACCCAGAGAATGTTCAGGACAAAGCTCATTCTTGATCTTGAAAAGAATAGTTAGACAAAGATGGGCTTGAAAATGTAAAGCTAACACAATAAGTAATAGGCAGAATTTACACATTGCTCAATACAAATGATATGAACAGTCTCGATGGCCTTAGAATCAAATGGGAAACAGACCTAGATGAAACGATTCCAGAAGAAATATGGCAAAAAATTATACAGCGAATCTACTCTTCCTCTATGCCTCAGACACACTGTGGTTCAGTTTAAGATGCACCGTCTTCATTGGACCAAGGATAGATTGTCTAAGATTAAGACGGGTATTGACCCTACGTGTGATCGGTGCAGGCAGGCTCCTGCCACACTGCTGCACATGTTTTGGTTGTGCCCTAAGCTATACCATTTTTGGCAGTCTATCTTTGAGGCATTCTCTGGAATATGTGGGAAAACAGTACACCCATCTGCTCTGATTTCACTTTTTGGTGTGGCTCTGGTGGATGCCACTTTTTCTGGGTGCCACCTAAGCATGATGGCCTTCTGCTCTTTGTTGGCTAGGAGGCTTATCCTGTTAAAATGGAAAGATGCTTTCCCCCCAACATATGGCCAATGGATTAGGGAGGTAATGAGTTATGTTCATTTAGAAAAAATTAGATACACTGTAAGAGGGTCCACTAGAACATTTTATCTCATTTGGCAGCCATTTATTTCCTTTGTAGAAGGCACGGCAGCTACTGACATTTCTATGTAACCCAAATGTATGTACGCATCTTGTGTTGTTTTTTAAAAATTATTATTATTATTTATGTATGTTTCTTTTGTAAACCTATATTAACTGTAAATGTATGAATCTGCAAACTATTTTAATATGTATGCACTGAAATCTGTTTGGGTCCAGTACCTGGGGTGGGGGGAGCTGGGAAGTCTGTTTGTTTGTATGGTCAGGAACTAGACTTGACTATCATGTGTGAATTGGGTATTTTTGTTTGTTATATTTGAAAAATAAAAGAGGCCTTGATCAAAAAGATGGGCTTGTCACAGATTACTTTCTGTTTTGTGCTGCTTCATTTTTGATTTTTTTTTAACTATCTAATAATGATCGTACAAATGTAAATCAGCAGAGTAATTTGATTGGCATAAGCAGACCTTTATCAGAAAACAGAAGATGTATGTTGGCATCTGTAAAGCTCCTATTTCTAGAAGTCATAACACTGATATGGTCTGAAACGGTCTGGCTCGCAGTTGATGTTTCGGGTGCATTCCAATGGTGGTTGGGCCGTGGTTGAGGTCAGGGCCAAGCCAGACAAATGCCTCGACACCAAACTGGGAAATATATTTCTTTTGGACTTGGTTTTGTTCACTGGAGCATTGTCATGTTGAAAAAGGGAAGCGACTCATATTGTTGCTATAAACTTAGAAACAGCAGCTTAAATGTCATTCTGTAGCATTGAGTTTTTCCTAAATTGGAAGGAATCTAAAAAAAACATTTCAATAAAGAAACCCAGCTCCAGACCAAAAGTACAGGAAAGTATGAGGAGAGAGGGGTCAGTGGGGTAAGGTAGAAACAACAGGCCTCGGTGACAGGTCCCTAGTGCACTCTGGAGTGGATCTGATGAACACAAGCGGCAGAGCGTAAACTCATGTTAACAATATTTACTGAGATAATAAATCAAGAGAGAAATAGGGTCATTTCCTCATAGACTTCTATATAATCAGAGAGGAGTCGCCCCCTGCCTGCCAGAGGAGAGAATGATAGTTTAAGGCACTTTAGCATTGGCTTCCCTTTTCAGAATCAGAGGTTGAATTATTAGTGGCTCCAAACAGTATTTGTGTATTTTTAGCTATCAGGACTTGCATCGGCACCACCAAGACACTTTGCTGATTGGGCCGCCTTCTTTCATGGCTGTTTTCCAGAATTAAATCTCCCAGTGAAAGCTGAGCCCTCACGATTTAGACTCACTTTACGTAGCTGGTAAATAATGCAGGTATGTGAAAACCCGAATCAGATCTTGTTTTGTGTTTGAATTGTTTGTCCCTGCAGGCCTCCTGGTTTGTGTTTGTGGACACAGCATCGTGTATGAATTCTAGGTGACACACGTGAAGGTTTGAGCCTCACTGATACCACAGAATGTTGTGAACCACACGGGGAAGTGGTTGTGTGCCTGCTTGACAACCTGCCAACATGAACTGTTTTCATTGGAAGTTAAATTACACTGCACTTATACTAGTGTGTGGATGAGAGAGATAGACAGATGAGGAGAGAGAGAGAGATTGAGGGATGAGGAGAGTTTGTTTAGAAAAGAAGAAGTGGTGAGAGTTAGCTGGAGAGACGGATGGAGAAAGTGGTGTGGTATCAGTTGTTTCTCAGTGAGCCAACTGGCTGCCATGATACCTTCTCCTATCACATATCAGACACACATACACACATACACACACACACACACACACACACCCAAGGACTTGTATAATATTCAAGGCTCTCTACTCCGTAATATATCTTTATTGTGGTTATTATTATTATTACCACACAGCTCCCAAAAGTGTGACAGCTGAGCCAGCAGCTTGCGGCTAACAGTGCAAGCAATAGTTCAGAGCTGACAGAGCTAACGTTTCTACTTGAGTGTGTCATCACACCATAAAACGGATGAATTTTCGCCACTTATTTGTAACAGTATAGTATAAAAGTGAAGTCAGATCAGGAAATACTTCCATTCTAGAGGGCGTAATTAGGTATTTTACTTGTGTCTAAATACCGTACACTTTAATTCAATGTTACTTTTTCAGTATGTGGTTCGCTTAAATTTGCTCGGTATTTACTGGCACAGACACATTGCACATTTACTACCATTTAAACAGCTCAAGAGAAATGTGGAAAATACAAAACAATGTAGCTTTTTAATCCTCACAGGAGAGGACCTGTGAGAACCCATCTCACCATGTAGGATTAGCTGCTACACTATGTGAGCTCAGTGTCCCGACTATCACTGTTTATTCGGGTTCTATTTCTGCACCATCCAATATTCGCCAATTACGCTTCATCCAACCGTGCAGCTGAATGAACACGCCAAAATGTTTTAAGCACGGTCATTTACAGTTCCGCTTCTCCGTGCACTTTAAAGCACACAATCCTTTGTAGAAAGCTTTCCTGTAAAACACTCATCACATCAGAATGTGTACTTGTGTTTTCTACGGCTTATCTAGCCGTGAGTGCTGTAAGCTGATTCCTAAATATAGTCCATGTACATTAAACGTATTAGCCAGCAGCATGGGGCTAATACAAATATAATACAAAGAGGACACTTATTGACCACGACTTTTGTTTTTCCTCTGCTTGGCTTTGCCCACTGTAATTCTGGACTGAAATGTAAATACATGTTTTGCACATATGAACAATTTGGTGTTAAAGGCAGATTTTTTTTCCTGTTTCAAGCTTTATTTACCTTAATTTATTTGCTTAATGATAAGCATTTACTCATCTTTGTATAGGACAACATTCAGTGGGATACTAAACAATACAGTACACACATTTGTGTGTGTGTGTGTGTGTGTGTGTGTGTGTGTGTGTGTGTGTGTGTGTGTGTGTGTGTGTATATATATATGTATATATATATATATATATATATATATACTGTATGTCATGTGATTCAGTCACCCTTCACATGGTAGTTTTATATTTCTATGCTCTCTGAGAATTGGGGGCAGATCGCTTCAGTCAAAAGCAATTAGCTTTAATATATAACATGATTTCTTCTTCCGGCTCCTCTTGGTTTGACTTTTAACTCTCGGCATACACCTCGAAATGTGCTACATTTTTAAAAGTGCGGTTGCGAATTGATGAGTGTCCTTTCAAAGTCGGAGTAGACGTGCGAGTGGGTTTGATCTTCTGATCCGTCTCTTGGCGAGAGAGCACATTTTTCCATCCCAGTGATGTTTACGCAGGCGTCTTCTTCGTCTCAAGGCACTTCATCACGACATAGAAGACGAGATCAACGCGACGAGACAAATTAATTCTTAATAATGAAAACGAGACGAGGTTGATCAGCGTGGATATAATTAGATTTTCCAGGTTCACACGGGTCACGGGAACTCGACTCCACCGTTGATAATCGGCGTTGTAGCTGGAGACGGCCGGCCTGCAGAAGATCTGAAGCATGTCGGTGGCGGGCGAAAGGTCTGCTGATCCTCCCGTCTGCTGCCGCAAATCTTCTGTGGAACGCTGCGATGACAGACACCGGCATGTGCTCATACGAGCGGCGTCCATTGAACACGCTGCAGGAAAATGGTGTTCGTGTTGTGAATACCACGAGCGTGCGGTCTGTTGCAGAGTTCACGTTCGCTGAGAGTGAGACGTTGTAGTGAAAAACTGAGATAAAATGTTTTTTTTTTTATCACAATACTGCACTGTGGCTGGCAATAATACGATGGCTTTAGTAGTCTTAATGTTTTCTTGTCAGACAGCATTATTTCGCATCTATTCGCATGTTTGCACTGACAGAAAACGACGGCGTGTGAATCTACAGAGTTTCATGGCCGTGGCCCCTGGAGTCTGTACCAGTGGCTCCGGAGATAGAAATGGGGCTCTGAGTCTCCAGACATGCCAAGAGAATAATCTGTTGTAACGGTTTGAGTGCGTGTGGATATGTACTGTGTGTGTGTGATTATGTAACGCTTCATGTTAGCCCTCAGGCTTTGTCTACCTCTTCATGACACACACACGCACACACGCACAAGGCTTTGGAACACTGATAATTTCAGCATGGTTACATCAAGTGCAGCACCAAGTATTGGTCCTCTGTCCACAAGGGCGTTGCTGTTAGATGTTACATGGGATAATAACTATAGTTTTGCTGTGCATTAGCCATGCTCTATCTGATGTGATCTCATCCTGACTCGTCATATTTCGCCTCCTGGGCAGAAGCCCCCCTGGTACTTCGTGCTTACTATCCTGATGCAGTAGTTTTGCGGTGGTTAACGTAGTTAAGCAGTGTCATTTAGGGTTATATCAAATCAGGAAGTCTTGGAGCGTAACTTAATCCTCAGTCAATTTGAACACCCATTCAATATCTCTAAAAGGAGGGTTTACATATTTTTTTCCTTGATATTCAGTTCCTAATTGAATGGCGGCAAATAGGTGAACATAAAATTAACACGATGATGTGTTTTTAACTATTTTTCGATAGTCACATAATACGTATTCTAGATTTATAAAGGTGTGCGAGGGCGGGTTATATTTTTTTTTAATGGGATTTCATTTTTACTCAGATTACAAGGACAGGAATCGGTTTTCTTATGAAATATCTTCCCCTTTAAACTGTTGCCAATATTTTAATCCTATTAGGATGACACACTGCTAATTTCTGTCCAGTTAAAGAGCTTCTGAGTCATCTCACACTGGTTCACAAGCACAGTTTTGCAAGTAAATAAGCAGAATGACCATGACCCAGATATGTAAAACATAAAGGTTCAGACCAAATAAAGCAAAAGCTATTTCATCATTCTGTTTCATCAAGACGATCCATCGATCCGAAGGCTCCTTCCCGTTAACTGAGACTATTTTCAGCCGACCCAGCTGAGACTAAGCCTCTCTGCTTGGTTCTTCCAGAGTCAGGACTGTAAACAGGAAATGATTGTTCCTTTGCCAGCAGGGGTCTTCGACTTTGCAATTAGTCTGCTTACATTTTTCCACCAAAGGAGTGTTTATTTCATTACTTTGGAACAATTAGTTCCAAGTTTTAAAAACCTTGAAGACTCTGAAGCAGTCAACTGCTCAAACGTAACCCGTGGAGGATTTTTGCAAACAAAGTTGTGAAGAAGAATTCGCGAACATGGTTTTCGTCCACGTTTGTTTGCTGATCGTCTTCTTCTTTGCATTTGTTGGTGCATTTTGTATTTCAGCGGTACCTTTTCATGAAGACGGGCAGATCAAACCAGAGACAAACCTTCTGGCCCATCCTGCTGTTAAACCTAAACTAATAGGCTACAGTAAAACACACACCGATTTCCAGGCAATGACTGATGTTGCGTCATTGCTCAAGGCCTCGAGTTCAATGAGCAACGAGTCTCTTTCAGCCTCGCCGTTCCACAGTAAACAAGCCGCAGAGCTTCTGACTCCATGCATGTTAATTCAAGCTATGAGCACCACGAAAGGTCAGTTTATTATGTAATTTTGTTTGAGCAAAACTGAAAATAGAAGCACATTCAGAGCATGTGGACAGCTCACAGTGCTCTTTCCCTAATTTTGCAATTTTTGTATTTTTTATTGTCTCTTGCTTTTGTCCTCTTGACATCCTCATAAATGTTCAGAATTTCCGTCTTCTGTTGCTCACATGGTTAAAACAACAGGACTCTCCCACCACTGGTCAGGAGATCAGTTTTATTTCCTTATTTGACTTCTTGTTTTTTCTCTCTGCTTGACTTCTCTAATTCTGTCAACTGACTCCTTTCTGTCTCCCATGTGAAACTAACGTGGTGGTCATAGTGAAAGTGGCTTTAACTTTGTTGTTGTGCATGTAGTGGACTAGTGGATTATAGACTATAAGGTGAGTTTGCCATGTTGTAGGGCTGTCCGAATGTATAGTGAATTCAAGTCTTCAATTCATCTTGAAAAGTCATGTACAACCAACCGTCATCAACCAAAGCATCTTAACACAGATGGTCACACAGTACTTTACATTTATTTATTAATTTGGTAAACTATGCTTATTGCATCTACAACAGCGCTCCTTTCCTTCTTTCCTTTCACAATAAAATCCCTAGACAAAAACGCTGCATTACGGGAAATTAAATTCAATCATTCAATAAGAGGCAACTCAACAAAATAGCCTAACATATGTATATACTAATATCTAACATTAGTATATTAAATTATGTCCGTATTTATTCAAGATGGTCCACCAGCCACAGTTGATCTGACATTTTTTAGGGAGGAGTGATTGCGGCGCAACCATTGTCTCACATTTGTCCCTTGTGGCATTTTTGTTTATGTCTAACTCAGCTACCACAGTTTGCTAATGGCTGATGCATGCTGGGTAAACATTGTGCGCTGAAGACTTATTTCATGAAGTTGGTAGAAAAAGGTGTTTGAGCCAGTGAAAATGCTGATCAGTGAATCCACTAAAACGATACGATACAGGATTAACTATCACAAACTTTAACTTGAATTTAAAGTTGTACGTTGTAAGATTTGAGATGCATTTCTTCTAGCGGCCTCTCTGGCAGTAGATGTAACTGCAGGCGAGCCTCTGGGACCTCATCTCCCAGAGTTCCTGTGTCGACTGTATGACATCAATTGTGATCCTCGTTTTCCCTCTTTCGCGGTCACTTTGCTTCTTGATTACTTGCCCTTCTTCGCTTCGATTCGTTTTGTGTTTCTTTTTCTTGGGACTGCAGGTTGAATGGTGTTCTTTCTCAGCCTGTTGACCCTCCATTGTGAGTGAACAGTTATGAAATGTACCTGCGCTTCAGACTAGAGGGAGCCTGACTCAGCAGTTGGAAGTTACCGATTTCCGATTACAGTGAAACGCAACATACGCTTCCATGAGTCGCTCCACCTGGGCAGACCAACCGCTGCTGACTGGCGTAAAAAGCGTCCCTACAAGAGTGCCTTGTCCCTTTTGATTTGTATAATCTGGGTTGAGCATATAAAAGAAATTACAGTGGCATTTAAAAATTATGGGTTTTTGCAGGATGTCCCTCGTCGAACTAGTGATGATCCTTGGTATCAATCAATGATGCATGACGTCAGTGTGTCCTGTCTCACCTCTCCGCCTGTGACTGAGGACAATATGAGGTGAACAGACGCTTACCTCACAGTCAAATAAGGTAATATTTACAAGTCAGCAGATAAGCGTCCAGACTGCTTCTGATCTGCTGATTCGTAAAATAGACTCAGTCAGTTTCTTAATTTCCTAGATCCCCAACAAGCTAAACAAGCTTGATTTCAATGGGATTTTTTTTTAAGTATTCATAATATCATACAAATGTTCCTGTACATTCACTGAACACGTCCCAGGAAAACTGAAAAGAACTTGGAAGTGATGTTGTAGCCACGGGACCTCTTATCTCTAACCCCAGTGATGCAGCATGTCAACCTTTTTCACCTGCTATCTGCGGGGTCAGGTTGCTCTGTATAAGGAAGTCTGGGCTGTAAACTTGCAACAGCAGCCCCCGTGAAACGGTGATGTTCAGATGAGCTACATTCAAAGCTTTATAGGTTTATAAAAAGCACATCTGCCCATTCTGCATGTTTTGTTCAATGATTTACAGCAATACAAATGAAATCAGGTAAAAGTAAATCCTAATTTAGAAATAATAACTGACGACAAAAAAGTGTTTGCCCCTCTGCTGTGACATTTATTATTTCATGCATTCCAATTAGTTTCCAATCACTGCCGCAAACTTCAGCATTTGCAGATTTAACACTCATTGGAAGAGGATTAACATTCCAGTGGGAAGGACGTGGGCAATTAAATGTATGAGGAATATCATGTGACTCAGTTGGTATGCTGCTCTTTGTTCAAAAAACTTTGCACAAAGAGCATTGGACTTAAAATCAGTATTTATATTATTTATTTTATTATTATTTTATTTATATTTATATATATATTCTGTTTTTTATCAGGCAGACGTTTTGTTTTAATTCAGGATGAATTAGTGGCAGTATTCATTCTATTTATAATTTTATTCTGTATGTCATCAGTGATCAGGCACCCACAGGATTTTAACAATACTTCTGGTCATTTTTTAAGTAGTTTTACCTCTTAAAGCCCTTAAAACCATTAAATGAAACAAAACAAAAAATCTGTCCACACACTGTTGCTATGCACCATGTTATGTTGGGTTAAGAAAAGAGGGGTAAGCTGTGAATACAGTACTGCACCTGAGCAAGGTGAACCATCAGTAGAGTTGTATATCAGCCATCAGTGATCTTGGAGGATGACATATGAAATTCTCATATGAGGACATGTTTTAATTACTTATTAGTGTCTCTTGGTTTAGTTTCCTCCACTATGAAGAACTACAAATTCACCGTATTGAATATCAGTACACCTGGCTTTCAAACTCGGCTTCCAAAAGGATTCAAGAATTTCAGCATAGTGTCAATTAAGAATTGAATGTGATGACGATGATGATGTTTTCATGGTGATTTTTGTTTTTGTTTGATGTGATGTTAAGTTAAGTTTGTACCCTTAGTTCAGTTGTTGTTCAGAACACACAGTTTGCATGCTCACTAATCCGACTTTGCCAATGCCACTACATATATTACACTAATTACACACAGAAATCTGGTCTCAGACAGCCTTCCTTACATTCTCCAGCAAATAACTTTCCCCGCTCTCTTTAACTAGACCACACCATGACTACGACAGTCAACACCAACGCCAGCATTGCATTGTGAATAAACCCCTTTTGGACATACTGCTGTGTTTATTAATACTGCATAAGAATGAATCCTATCAACTTGGCTCTGCACAGGATTCCAAATTACTTCAATTGCTTCTACTCATATGCTAATAGTTAAGTGACAGCATCACGGAAAATGATGCCGCTGGAATTCAACCAAAGGCATGGCGGCATTCTCGACTACATTTGTGTCCGCCATCACCACCACGCAGAGAGCATGGCATCCAACACTCAGTGACACACACAGTGGAGTGGCAGGTGGAGATTTATTGTCAGGACCTAGCTTTCCCTCCTCCTTCTCCCTCCAGCAGCTGTTAAAACCTCCCACCAACACACGCCATATCTCGATTTTATTTGATTTATAAAGGTACAAACCTGAGACTGACGAAGGGCCCGCTCACAATAGTCAATCCGTACCATAGCCAAGCACGTTTGACCCCCAAAGTCTGGATTTGTTTGACTGATGTGAGTGCTCCATACCGAGCTCAAGCCCGTTTCCACTTCCATGGCTCTGGCACGGTTGGGAGAGGTTTGGTTTGGCACGGTACAGATGCTCATGCATGAGCACAAGCACAGGTATGCAATGTGGGTATGACGTATAATTGAGAGGCCGTTCCGCTCATTATCGCTCAGGGCTGAACACAGATTTTTGTTGTTCTCCACTCTGGTGACTCTGAGACGGCACTTCTTGGTAACTATTCAAAGCCAATGCATCCGTCGTATTACGACTTGATGATGTATGTACAAGAGGTAACCGTGGTCAGGGCTGGTTGGCCTGGAGCAATGTGAGTGCAAGCCGGTGGGGGGCAGGGGAGGTGGGGACAATCCTGCTAATACAACAAATAGATAGCTTCTAAACTACAATACATCATAAACGTAACATTGTGCTAATAATCAGATCACAGAATTGGTTAGCTTGAAAAGTTCCTCATACCAACTCTGAAGTGGGATTGATTGGTTTCCAGTACTAATGCACCTTTTTTCAACCCCCGTTCTCCGTCTTTCCTGTGTAACACTTTCATGACCTCCACGGAAGAGTAAAAACATCACCAGCAACACATTTGTCTTCTTTATGATTCTGGTCAAACCGTCCCCTAACTTCCACTCCCCAATGCACTTGTTTCCTAGCAGTAATATTCACTCTCTTCTTTCAACACTTTCCTCCAACCACACCCGACTGAGATAATATCAGGTAATTCCCTCTTTCTTTCCTTCCAATTCTGTCTCCTCCCTCCTCATCTGGCTCACTAACCCCCCTCCTTTCTTCCTTATTAGCCTTTTTTCTCCTCTTCTCCTCCCATCACCCTCTCTGTCCTCATTTTTACCTACACTTCCGTTCTTCCCTCCTTTCCTCCATCATATGCTTCTCTCCTTCACTTCCTTCCATTCTCCTGGAACAATGACAAAAAGTCCTTTTGTTTTTAGTCCCTCCTGTTGTTATTAAATAAGCTATACAACAAATCTGACATATTTTGACTACACTGTGCATTAAAATATCCACCACTACATTAAGAAATTATATTGTGCAATAAAACCTGGATTAAAATGATCTCATCTGACACCAACAGTCCAATTCTTACCTTCAGAGCAGTTTAAAAGTCCCTCTACATATAAAGTTGACTTACAAAGTAATTTTCGCAGTTTCATTTACTGCACTAACTCGCAATGGCGGATGGGACCGGTTCTTTTTACGGTCTAAGTCACCACAGCTCTTGTATGGCAAGGGAGTACTCAGTCGAGGTGGTTCGACCGGTTGTTGTTTCGGTCTGATTCATGGCTCTGGGTAGGCAAGTGAGTGAGTCGTGAGCAGCAGTTCATACGACCAGTTGTTACTTCGGTCTGATTCGGCGAAAGGAAAACTATATTTTAATAAGAACCAAGTCATTTGCTGCCGACTCGATTCCACCGGCTCAGTGAATGTACTTGGTTCAAAGAAACGACACTTCGGTCGGACTGTCATCTCTACCCTCTACCTTTTGTGTTTGTCAGATCCACCCGTCGCTCCTCCACAGTCCAAATATGGTCACTTCCTTCGCTGGTTGCAGAAATCTGCAAGCGCGTTGGTTAACTTAAAGATGCTGTTATTTTGTCATAGTAAGTGCCATCTTTTGTCAGGTGGTTGGCTCCACATTTTGGAAGGATCTCCTTTGACAAAGACGAGCACAGACACAAAGCAAAGCTTTGTAATGAAAGCAGGACAATCAACACACATCCACACTGTACGTGTTCTACCTCTCATCCCATCTGTGTATCGGGTATTATCCAGGCTGTCAGCCCAGGGATCTTGTCTGTCAGGAATAGGATGCGAGGTCTCCCTGGGCTCTGTAGATACCGTGTTTCCATGCCAACCATCTGTTAGCTCACATCCTTCAGCTTGCTCTGACTCTCTCTCTCTCTCCCTCTCACATCTGATCTGATGGAGATGCCGCTCCCCAAACAGTCTCTGAGCCTGAACACCCCCCCCCGTCTGTGACACGTATGCGTGACGCTGTTGTTGTCGTAATAATAATTATGGTTATGCAATTAAACTATGTAAAGTCGAGCTTAGTGTCTTTTTAACCAATTCCTGGTCACATTGTGCACCTATTTAACAATCATCAATCAGAGCTAGAGAAGGTCGCTAATGTTTTCAACGATCAAATAAAATTCCTTCCAAACGTTATGACCAGCTTCCTCTCCCATTTCACTCAGAAATACGTCACCATATGGAAGATGGATATGGTTGAAATGCCGTTTCAGCTCAAAATGATATTGTCCACTTGTCTACGTGTCCTTGAGCGAAACGCTGAATGCCAAGTTGCTCCGCGGGCTCTTTACAGCAGCTTGCTGCTCTGGGTTAAATGCAAACGTCCAAAATGTATGTTTCTGTTTGTATGTGACGACTGAAATCATTCAAATGAGTGTATTTTAGCCAATAAAACCACTTTGTTAGATTTCGGAAAAAAACATTAAAGTTGGCCTTAAATCAAATTTGTAAACCAAGTAAAAAGTAAAATATGTATGTAAAAAACTTAACAGGAAAAAACGGCATCGACTTAAAAACAACAAGATCGTTTTTTGGGACCCATCCACCTCCGCTCCCACCTACCTACCATAAGCAGTCTCTCATACTTGTTCATGTGGATGCATTTACATCGGACACAGTACAGACTACATGGCCTGCAAATTACACACTAAATGCAGTGTTCTTACTGCAGGCAAAATGACTTACAAATGTTTTGTGTCATTTATACACCAATTAGTGAGAGCGGGCTGGCCATGCTGTCTTAAAAGGAAAGAAGATGCATACCACTCAGCTGAGAGTTGTGAGCTAGTTGCGGGTAATCTGACCTCTGGAGCCATAAAAGCCAGATGAACTCAGCTTCATTTATTAATTCAAATTTTTATTGAACTATTGCCATTTATGCACATTGAGGATCTGGTGATGCATAAAGATGATATATTTAGGCAGCGGCAAGCACAGGATGAGCCAAAGAACCTGCCGGCACTGATGGCGATTTATGTATTAGCTTGGTCGATGAGCTGACCACTTACATCAACAGGGTTGAGGGTTCACTTCCACCTGTTCTGCTTTTACTAAAACAACTGAATGCATGCTTTGAACATCCACGCTGTCTGCATAAAAGCATCCAACTAAATGATGAGGTAAATGCTTCAGTATGAGAGCGAGGAAAGCTTCCAGGAAGGCCGACGGGGAAAACATTACCAGATAACTGTCCATCAATACCAAGCTGGACATGATGGCTCTCTACATCCAATACTGCAACAACAGGAAGCTCTGATCTTGCTGTTATTCTGCCCACGCAGCACGTGTGTGCAGTGTGCACACATCCCAATCTCAACCGTGTTGTTTTCAGAGTCCCGGATGTTGGTTGCTCAGGGTCATCCGTGTGTTAAATTATCTTGAGCTTAAAAACAAATGACTTCAGACCTTAAACATCCGAGGAACAACACTGGTAACAGCTGATTAGACTCAGTTTTTTCCAAAACCTCTGCAATGTTTCTTCTCTGTGGTGTCTACAGAAGGTATATGTGTATGTTCATGTGTTGTTGTTGTTGTTGTTGTTGTTGTTTGCCTATTTGCAACAAAAGAAATACATGAACCGTTGCCATGGTAATCGTCATCCATATGCTTTAGGGGCGAGGCTACCTTGTGTTAGCTACCACGCTAGTAATGCAGTTAGCTATTAAGATGGATTTAACACTTAGCTTTATAGGTGTCCTTGAACTATGAAGCTAACTTTGTTAGCAGCTTCACACCTGAATCCAGATGGATCCAGATCCAGTAAGATTGCCTCTGTTGCTTGTGTTCATCAGATCCACCTGTTGCTCCTCCACAGTCCAAATATGGTCACTTCCTTCACTGATTGCAAAAAATCCCACATGGTGATGGCCAAATTGCCGACCTCAGTGCTTCAAAACCGTAGTCTACAAACGGATGGGCGTCGTCACCATGACAACATCTACGTCTTACATCCAGTTTATGGCTCATAAGGTATCAAAACAGAATTTTACAACTCTACAAAGTAATGTCAGCCAATAACCATATCCTCCATAAAACTGTAGATTAATGCCAATCACATCGCAAAGTAATTGGACACGAATGTGCACTTGAATGATTTCAATTGGCCGACCCATCTGGATGATGTCACAATAACCTTTGACCTTTCTTGCCGGATGACCCTTTTTTCACCCCCAATGAACTGAATGAGAGAGCTGTGTTTTTGATGCTTTATGTCTGTCTGAGCTTTAGTTTACATCAAGAAAGGGGAGAAGCCTGAGTGGCAGGAGGAGGAGGAGGAAGAGGAGGAGGAGGACAAGAGGGAGGAAGAGGAGGAGGACAAAAAGGAGGGGGAGGAGTTGAGGCAGTCAACCGAAGTGACACACCAACCAGGAGGTCGTCTGGATCAACACATTCCAGAGGGCATGTGTTGATCCCTGACAGAGAGGACGAGAGATAAACTGGGAAAACAGATTATTTAGGTAGAAAACAAACGTTATTGAGAACTTCACTGTCATTGTCCAAGAACAACAAGCCTCCAGTTGCGTCAGGATCAATGATACATTGAATGAAAAACTACCACCAAAAAATATATTTAAATCCTGTCTTCTACAAAAGTACATTGCCATACAACTAAACTGGACTCTCAATTACAAGGCAAACATATTTTTTCCAGACCAAACAGTCGCAGTTTGAAACACATGGTTAAAGAACACAAATCGTCTTAATACATTACAAAACAATATAGTCAGTCAAGAAAACTACTTGGAAAGGTTTAGTAAAAACATAACGTTGTCGCACAAAAGGAGTCTGAAATTGAAGCAAAACAAAAACGTGATTATGTTTGGGCAACAAATCCACTTGGTTTGAATGGGACACAAACAGCAGTCTCCATGGTGAAAGTCCTGTGTTTTTTGTCCTGCCACCAGGCCTAACTCCTCTTTATGTAATTTAAGACCAACACGGGTATTTACGATGAATAGATAAGGCATGAATAAGATAGATATCACTGCCGAAAAGTGCAGAATCTAAGTCAAATACAACATATAAGCAATAATAACGATGAAATATATGTGCAAAGCTTCAGCAGCAGTAAAAGTCCAGTAAAGGTGCAGCATGAAATGCGCATTATTGGTAGCACATATGTAAATAACGGTGGTAGTGACAGAATTGAGCAGAGTGCCGCAGCTTTGCATCACATGCGTGACGACAGAAAACAAAGGAGCAAATGTTTTTTTATTCCTCAGAGAGTTAATCTGTAGGGAAAGAAGAGGGAAAAGGCGGGGAATGCGCTTGAGAAATGCGCTTATCCCTTCAACTCAAGTGAGGAGGAGATTTGACGTCTGTTTCTAAGGAGAAAAAAATAAGTGACTCAGAGCGTTTAATGAGCGAGTAGCAGAACAGGAGCTCAGCCGACTGGATAATGCTTCGTTAAGGAGACGCTGATTGGCCTGCCGGCGAAATCCCCCACCAGACGCACACGAATAATGAGCTCTTTTGTTGAGTAACAAGTGAGGAATCATTAAGATACAAGACACACACTGCAAATATGACAGAAATTATGTTTGTTTCACTTTCATTTAATTTGGAGCAACGCGTTAAAGCTGAACGGGGAAGATGTTTGTGCTTGTGAACGCCGGCCCGGCTCCCCGATCGCTTCTCAGTCAAGAAGGCACCGAATTCAAAATGTATTTTACATGATACTATATAAACTATATTGTAGTCTCCAGGCTGAAGTAGGTTGTACACGTTTACGCTGCATGTGAGACACCTCCTTTTAGCCCAGAAGCTAACCGTGTTGCTCAAAAAACAACAGCTGAGATTTCAACACGTAATTTTAAGAGCCGCCGATTTTCGCAGTTCTTGAAAATCCTCTGTGGTGTTTTTTGAGTCCCTTTGGAAAACCGCTAGTTTTACTGCAGCACTTATCTGAAGTGTATTTCCCAAAATGTCTAATGATAAGTGGTCAAAATGCACATTCTGTGAATCAAGAGAATGATAGATTATTTCATTAATTTGTTAAAAATGTTTTAGTTTTAGAGCAGAAACTTCTTAATGCGGCGATCTAAACATTCATGATTTGAACACCTTGAAAAAAGAAGAATCAAGTGTAACAAAATGCTCCGGAAATCCACGGTGTATGAATAAATCCCAGCTCTCAGGTGTGCCGGTGTGTGTGGCTCTGCTGCTCGCCCCCGATGGGCAGAGCCATGGATATTTACCGTGAACGGTCAGTCTAAAGATCAGCGAACCGTAACACACCTTTAAATACACAAGCAACAACGGGCATTAATACACAGCAGAAATAATGCCAGAGGGTCATCACACCATGACAACACATTACCTTCATTGGCGTGAGATAAACACTTTGTTATGCATCGCCTTCACGAGCACAGCAGCATAAATCATTTTAAATTGCCCACGTTTCTCAATCTTTAACTCTCTGTGGTGCAGAAGAAAGTTTTTCATAACTTTAGGTCATGACACATGTTGCCTCTAGTTTATACAGTTGGGACCACTGTTCCCCCTCTACGTGCTGCAGCAGTTTTGTAGGCCTACCCTTTATTCTAAGTTTTCTCACCGGAATAAAAAGACAAGATGTGATACAGATACCCTGTGTACATATCAGGAAGAGACAGATCAACTTTCTGGAGGACATGGCTCTATTCCAGAACGTTCTGCAAAACACGGCCTGCCATGGTAACGGATAGACATGCAGCCTTGCACTCTGCAGCAATGATTATTTCCACGGCAACATTATCAAACGTTGCATGGCAACAATCATAAGCGTGCCAGCCAGATCTGAACAGTGCCTTTCCTATCCTTCCTCTTATCATTTTCATTTTGTGCAGAGAGAATAAATAATGCCACGGTCCTCGTACTGTTTCTTTATTGTTTTCAAACTGCTGCCTGATACACAAACATGATGTAAGAGCTTGACTGAGTCATTTATTTGTATGTGAGAGAGAGAGAGAACGACATCCAGAGTCGAGGCTTTAACAGAACCATATTATTTTTGCCTTTACATTACTGCTTAGATTGTAATTATATCCCCAATAAATCATGAAGATGATATAGCAAAATTAAACAGAATCACCCCCCGGGACACATTAACTACAACTTTGCTGCAATGTTGAATTAAGATATTAAAACACATCTCTGCAGCAATATCACAATGGGACATCCTGATCCTTTCTGTTTGATCAACCATCAAACTGCCAACTGCACTGGCAGAACAGCTGAACTCCTTTCCTGTTATACTCTTAAGCTGTGTACACACCGGAAGAACTGCCCGACTCGCGTCGGTAAATTCGGCGTCGGCTACTTAATATGGCCGACTCGAACAACGACATGGGCGGTTCACACCTACGGAATTACAGCCGACACCATACGTTCCGCGCTTGCGCGAGATGTAATGTCTCCAAAACAACAGGCGGCGCTAATCTGTATTGTGGGCCAAAAAACACGAAAACCGGAAGTAGGCGGTCCTCTCTAGACCACCTTCTTCGATTCCACTGGTTATCTGGTATGTTTACCATCGTCACTTCCGGGCTTCACTGATTCGCTAGTCAAGCTGCTAGCCTCCACCAATCAGAATGGTAAAAGAATGACCGACTCGAATGGCGGATTACACATTTGAATCGGCTGAAATGAACGCCGACGTGGGCCGATTCGAGCGACCACACCAAGTAGACTCATGTCACGGACGCCGACTCTCTCAAAGACGCCGATTTTCGGTCCGGTGTGAGCCCGCCTTTATACTTGTATGCTAACATTACATAACATTGGTTTAACAATCTTCACTGACACATTACATGGAATATAGTCGCAGTTACGACAAGGAAGGAAGGTGTTGATTATGGGAGGAAAAAGCTGTAATTTTTCAGAGCAGCAGAGTCCCTTTAGAAAACATTTTATCATCATTTTACTGCAGAGTCTGAGCTGCATGAAAACACGCATGAATGGAGAAAGAGAAGCAGGCCGACTAATGAAAACTGTGGGAAGAGACATGGATTTAGCCCCATGGAGGATATTTGCCTGAAACCTTTAAGCAACGTTGAAAAGAAAAAAGCCAAGTGCGGCTTCTGTGTCTATTAAAGGCCGGAAAACCGCTGTTCATAGCCGCTCTTTGTCCAAGGATCCGATGAAACTGCAGATGAGCGATCAATCAATAAAAAGGGAAAAAAGTGTGGTTGTTTCAATTGAATACTTCATAGTCTGACCCGTAATAAGCATCCTCTCCTGTCCTTCATTTCGGTCGATTATTTTGTCCGTGTGCCAGATCCCGAGTTGGCTCCTTCAGGCTGTGATTCGCTCTTGTAAATTATCGTGTATACAAGAGGCTACTTGTTATTCTTCAAATCTATTTTGGTTCAAAGCAGTTTTAAACATTTGTTTTTCATGTAATCAACTCTGTCGCCTGCAAACACTACCGACCGGTTTCGGAAAGTAACTTCTGCAGCGTATTCATTGTTTTTTAAGTAGCAATTGAGCATTTTGTGTTGATTTGAAAGTTACATTGTATAATCTTGAATGTATCTTAATGAATCACAATTTTTTGTGATTGTGTGTCCGTCTTACTATAAAGAAATCAAATAACCTTTTTTTTCCCGCTCAGAGCCTAGCTTGTAATGCCGGTGTTTACTAGGAAGTGGTGCATTTATTTCAGTTTAATCCCTCTCCCTGGCCGGCCGGAGCGGTCAGATGACAGGCGTTAATCTCTGGACTGCCTGCTTACTAATGTGGGATTAAAACCTTGCACGCCTCCATCACGTAGCTTCTCAGCCCAACAAGTTGAGATGGTGAAATGGAGCAGGCAGGTGAGGGGCTGCATTAGTGGGTGTTATAATGTTAAAGAATACAACACCATAAACACAGCCTTGCATTTATCCTCCCTCTTCCTGCCTCTTTCAGGGAGTCTAACATCAAGATGTTTGTCACGTTTCCTGTCACATGACCTCCGTTCCAACGACACAAACGCAAACTCTGCAAACCCAATCTGCACATAGAGCTGGCGGACGGAGAGACACACTGAAAGAAAACCTGGCTGCAGTTAGGACACTACGTATTACATATCGTCGATCCTAAATGTAAATTACCTAAATGTATATGTTTCTCTTTACACGGTACCTTTCCTCTTCACTGCCAATGGAGAAACTGCGAGTGTTGACTTAAGCACTGAATGACAGACAACCAATCAGGACGACGATCCGTCACCAATGCTGTTGTGTTGGGTGATTTGCTGTTGTGGTTTGCACTTCAGGGCCACTGTAGTAGCCGTCTTGAATTCCCAGCAGTTACAATTGATTCCAATAAGGTCCCAGTTCAACCCGTTCTCATCCCCAACACGTCAAGTACCGCAGCTTGGTCAGTGCTGCTCGGTGTCTGATATTGACGCACTGATGTGTCCTTTAGCATCTGCATGAGACTTCAAAGTGAAGCCAATGCTGAAATCGCTAACCGCGTTGGTAGCATGGTAACGACAGTAGCGAGGACAGGGTAGTGACCTGTCAATCACAATGCAGCCCCGCCCTAAAGCATACCCTGCTTTATGGTCTGTTTGACTCTAAATGAACATCACGCAGGTTTGAAGAAGACTTGAAACACGACCATAAACTCATGTTTACAATGTTTACTGAGATAATAAATCAAGAGAGAAGTAGGGTCATTCTCTCATAGAGTTCAATGCAGTCAGGAAGAATGACAGTTTAAGGCACTTCTGTCCCTACAAGCAAAAGCTAAATTCATATGGGAAAATAATAAATACAAATAAAGGGATATGGATAAATAAATTACATTAAAGTAACAATTTTATGTTACTTAATGTTATTATCTTTATATTTCTTTACTTCTCATTTTACAGACTTGCTCTTTATCATGGCAGTCCTATGACTCCATAAATTATGACTGCAGATGTGAACCAAGAAGTCATTATGGGATCTGTGGCGGATGTTTACAATGAATTGGGTTAATAATCTTGTACTGTTCACCTTTGTTTACAACCTGCATGATCATGTGACTGCTCTTGTTTTCCTCCCTGTCTGACCTACTTTTAGCAGTTGTGTTCCAAGGTCAGCGCATTGTTATTATTTCTGATAGAGCTGTTGATTAGAACCATGACAAAAAAAGCAAGGTCCCTGTCAGGTTGAACGGTGACCTCGGTAACCACGGTGACCATGGCTTTCAGGCACGGACGTAATTTAGGGGGGGGACACAGGGGACATGTCCCCTGCACTTTTTCAAAAGGCCGTTTTGGTCCCCTGCACTTTTTACCGTCCAAAAACAATATTACGCTATAGTAAACAGAGACGCGTCAAGTGCTAGGACCAAGCGGAAAACGGCCGCTAAAGCTGAAGCCTGTTTCCCTTAGTTTATACCGCCCACAAGCTCCTCGATTGGCTCTGCCGTTTCTTGTGTGATTGGCCGTCCCCGCTGTCACTCCATCTTGCACACCGACGGTCTGCTAGTCTGCGGTCAGGAGTCCTACAGGAGTCCGCTACTAGAACTAGTTCACGTCAGCTAGAAGGATTGTAATATCAGAGGTTTTATTTACATTAACGTTTGAATCGGTGTCCATGTGCGTATGTGCGCACGTGCGTGTGTGTTTGGTAATTAGACGCAGCCAGGATGTCTAAAAAAAGAAAAGTGGACATAAGAGACTTCTTTAGAAGTCAAAGTGTAAGTTACTCAAAGAAATGTGTTACACCCATCCTGCAACACCTTCACTGGCTCCCAATAAAGCAGCATATCCACTTCAAGATCCTCCTCATCATTTACAAAGCTCTCAATAATCTGATCAATAAAATATTTTATTATTATTGTTGTTATTATTACTATTGGATTAGAATTGGGTGATAATGTTTTGCTACGTGATTTACAACCAGTCAAACCAAAAAAGCAATAGCGCTACTACTAGAAAACAGTGAACTGAAAGAGTTAGAGTTTTATTAAAAATACTTGTGTCCCCCCCACCTCTGAAATCAAAATTTCGTCCTTGCTTTCAGGTCTGTGTCTGGTGACTCCTCTGGATTCAGAAGTTGCCTGAACTTGGAATTTTGTTTTGCATATGAACAAGGTGCAGCCGGCACGTTTGCATCTAAGGCAGCGATTGGACAGCCATCAACCGTTGAGGGAGAGGAGGGGGGGCAATTGTGCCAAAGCACGGTACGGATCAACTGGCCCTTGTGTGAGTGTGCCCTTAGACACTAACCAAGTTTCCTGGCCGTTTTAGCCGTGCGAGTGCAGGTGGCTCACAGTGCATAGTATTTCAAATTGATTATTTTTTCATTTAATGGAACCAGCACGTTCAAAACAGAGCTTTACTGGACACGTTAGAGACTCTGATTGGTTGATTTTGGTTGAGTGTTGTGAAATCTTGCAAATGTCATTAGGAGCAATAAAAGGAGGCAGAGGCCCTCCGTTCTTCCGGCCAGCTCCTGTTAGAAATCCCAAGGTCAAGACTTAAACAGTGGTGCGATCGTTCTTTTGCTGTCACAGCTCCCAGGCTATGGAACAGATTGCCCCCTGACATTCGCACCATTACTGACCTCAGCCTTTTTAAATCAAAGCTGAAGACACACTTTTTTAGATTGGCATTTAACTGTGACTAGGGTAGTCCTGCTCTTAGGCATACTTATTTTGCCTGTTTTTACTTTAAAGGGATAGTTCAGAATTTTGGACATAAGACCTATTTTCCAAGTGAGCCGGTGTGTTCGAGACGTCTGGAGACATTTTCAAGAAATTTCATTCAGTTCTTCTAGTTGCCGAGTTCGCTTGTGCTATGGCTAGCGCAAGTCAATCGTTCTTAGCTAGCATGGCATTAAAAACAGTCTTGCCCACTCCACAGTGCACCCGAGGCAAATCCATTGTAACGGCAGACTATCGATGTACATATCTGTTGATAGAATGTTTGAAATAAAACCAACCTTGCATTTTTAAGGATTTATGTCTCAGCAGCAGCAGCAGCGTGTCATACTTCCTAGTAGGCTATGGCAGCGGCGGAATGATATCACCTAGCACTTATAAGTTACCGGTTCTATAATAGTTTGTTTACCTGCTGTCATTGCTACAGACGCAGAGTAGCCTGCCGTGCTAGTTTCTCCAATCTCACAGAAATGGACACTTTTGGAGAATATACTGACACTTTTGAAGACTCTGATGAGGAGTTTTTTTCCACCCAAACCCAAACATACCTGTACGAGCCTGAATATACAGAGGAAGAATTGCGCGAGAGGGATGCTCAAAGGGCAGAAAGTGAATGAGCGTCTGTGGAGACCGAGATAGCCCCCGCTGGAGCTGAGAACCGGGACTGAACAAACGGAGACTGGTGGTGCCAGGAGGGAATCCCCCGCAACGCGTCCAAGGGTTTACGGGTCTACGGACGGAGCAGAGGTCCGGGTTCGTGGTGCGTAATTGTGGGTTTGCGTGGCTGTGGGCTGCCCGATGTTTGCGTGAGGTCCAAGCGCTTTTCAACCAGGTCTGAGGGCATGAGTCCCGACAATTCGTCCCGGTTCGATTGCCTATTTACGGGCAGTATTTCGGGTGGCGCGTCTTAGAGTTTTGAGTCCGACGGGGAGTCCGCATGTGTGGATTCGCGGAGCCGCCCGCTGCCCGGTGTTGGTCTGCGGTCCAAGGGCTTTTCACCCAGCTCTGAGGGCACGAGGCCCGACTATTCGTCGGTGTTCATGTGTCTATTTACCGGAGGGAATCCCCGCAACGCGTCCAAGGGTTTACGGTTCTCCGGACGGAGCAGTGGTCCGGGTTCGCGGTGCGTAATTGTGGCCGTGGGCTGCTCGGTGTTTGAGTGAGCTCCGAGGGCTTTTCAGCCTTGGGGATATAAGTGCCGACAGTTTGGCCCGGTTCGATTGCCTATTTACGGGCAGTATTTCGGGCGGCTCGTCTTAGAGTTTTGAGTCCGACGGAGCAAAGTAAAGTTCCGCTGCTGAGAAACTAGTTCCTCAAAAAATGGATGATTCATGCGATGCAAGGTTAGTTTTGTTTCAAATATTATTCTATCAACACAGATATGTACATCGACAGTCTAGTGTTTTAATTGATTTGCCTCGGGTGCACTGTGGAGTGGGCAAGACTGTTTTTAATGCCTGTCTAGCTAAGAACCATTGACTTGCGCTAGCCATAGCATAAGCGAACTCGGCAACTAGAAGAACTGAATGAAATTTCTTGAAAACGTCTCCAGACGTCTCGAACACACCGGCTCACTTGGAAAATAGGTCTTATGTCCAAAATTCCGAACTATCCCTTTAATGCACTTTAGAGGGCCTCAAACACCCTGCAGCACTAGTAGCACTTTTCTTGTGTTTTCTTGCAGCACTGGCACTTTCTTGTGTTTTTATGTATTGTTTTAATGTATTATTTTATTGCTTTGATGTAAAGCACTTTGGGTACCGTCTGGCTATTGTAAAGTGCTATACAAATAAAATTTGATTGATTGATTGATTGAGAGGCACTTGTTATCTGTCTCATGAAAATGTTTTTTTTTATCAACTGTAGCTTCAAGGTGAGGATGAAAAATTGCAAAGTGAAGAAGAAAAGCCTCACCGCCTTTAAACAGTATGGCACCAACCATATAACCTTCTCACTGTTGAAAACACGAGAGCAAAGGTCACACCACATCAACTGCTTCACTTTTGGTTTGTCGATATTTACCCAAGCCATAAAACTAGTCATATTCTTATACAGCACACGCTGCACAGATGTAAATTTCCAACGGTTGAGGTGAGTCTAAACCCCTATTTTGCAATTTTATCAGCCTTTTATGAACCGTGTGCTCTAGCTGAATGACTAATGCAGGATGATCATGATGGTGTTCCTGTCATAAAGTTTTGAAACTGACCCACTTCTCTGTGCCAACGGGATCTGATAGTACACTTTTTTTAAAGCATTCAAATGAGCCTGCTGTGAAACAAGCCACTAAAAAGGTCCAGGGCAAGTTTAATTGATGAGGATTAGAACTAAACGAGGAGGGAGGACGTCTCCAGTGAGAGCTCCAAGGAAGTTAATAATTAATCTGAAATGGCTTTAAAACTTGATATAATTTACTTACATCCAGGGACACAAGGTACACAACTAATCTGAGTCTGCAAAAACAGTCATAAAATAAAGTCACTCCGCCTTTTTGTCTATCCCCATATAAAATCATGGGTCTCTCTAAATTATAACCTATGGATACGCATCTCGGAATAACTTCTACTATGTTTTTGATGCGATATAAATGAATTTAATTGAACTGCATCACAGCAGAACACTTAAATCCTTGAGTGCTACTTTGTCATCCAGACCACTTCATTTGATAGGGAAGTAAGCAGGATGTTTGGTTCCTCAGAGAAGATTTCAGTGGTCATCCGAGTCATTTGAATGATGCAAACTTGCCTTCAGGAACGAGCGAGTGTGTGTGCTTTGTGTCGTATTTTTATTGCCCTTGTGCTAAAGGCAGGGTGGATTTGTTTGCGAGTGTGTGCTTATGGGGATCCTAAACAAATCCCATCCTTAGTGCTTATATAACAGGCAGCGAAACAATCCCATAGCGATATGATGTGCTCCACATCCGCCTGCCAGTTTGACTGTATTCGTGTGTGTGTGTGTGTTGGTGTGTAAAATAGAATTAATTGCAAACCACTGAATGTTTTCTATGGCAGCATTTAATACCAACAGTACAGTTACAGTATTTAACAAAAGAAACGTTTGTATGTTGTTTAAACAGAAAGAGCCCAAAGGGAAGACATTGTGGCCTATTTAGGATTTGACAATGACCCATTTATATCAATGTACCCTTGCGGTTACTGTTGGCAACAGCGAGTCTGTTTTAATAATTGAATAAGGGTCCCAGAGTTGGAAACAACACGTACCAACCACTGGGAGTAGCATACACATGTGGTCTTATCCAGAATCTCCGTTAAAAAGCCAGACAGAGCTGCAGGGGACAAAAAGGGCTGTTAAGTTGGATATGTTGCTGTCGTCTCTGTGACGTCACCCACCCCAATGATGTCACCATCGGAGAGTGGAGCTAAGTACAACCCGACGCTGAATAAGACGTTTGTAAGCGACCAAGATGTTGCAATTAACTTTAATGAACTGAAAACACACTCGAAAGAGTTAGAGTTGTAAGACGAAAAACACGCCGTGGTAGAAGTAGGGCTCCTTTCTTCATAGACTTTAATACAATCAAACTTCTTTTTACAACCAGAGTAGTTGCCCCTGACATCCAATAGAAACAATGAACTTTTAAGCCACTTCCACATTGGCTTCACTTTTCGGACCTGTAGGTTGCTCTTAGGTTAACACAACAGCCTGACCTCACAGGAAACTCACACTATACAAAAAATAGGTGTGCAGCAACTACGTACGGTGGCAGGTCTGCTTGCCTTTTGACAAAACATTTTAATCAATTATCATATGGTCAGAAATGGTCAAATTGAAAAAGAAGGTAGTAAAAATATAACAGACCCCAAAATTGCAAAGACGTATGAGAAAGTTAGCATGTCCTGGCCATCATATAATTCCATCACAATATTCTATGCCCTTATATACTGACCAAAATTAGTTTTCACTCATTAATTAATTAAGATTTTTTTATTAATGACTTTAACTAGCAAACATACTTTGCTGAGCTTGTCAAATTAATCTTCAGGTTCCCAGAATTGAATCCATCCCTAAAATGTTTTTGAATTAAGAATGCGGTAAATTGGTTCAACCATTTTAAAGTGTATGTTTTGGAACACAATAAAACATTGACAACAATATGAAATCAAATGAATAAATGCCCTGTCCTATACCGTACTCATAAGTGTGTTTACATTTGTGGGAGTTGGTCAATGTGCTCATCGTTTAGGTAATGGAAATCTACTAGGTACCCAAGCTTCTTTGTGTACCTAGCAAAGCGCAATATAAAACCTATGTATTATTATTATTATTATTATTATTATTATTATGACTGTCCCTGCCCACTGCCATCCAATGACAGAACTTTATCAAACCACTAGCTTGTTTTGTTTCTTTACTCTTCCTACATATTATGAGGTATTATTTTATTTTTACCAAGCAGTAAAACAGGCGTCATCCTTATCTGAACCCGGTTGCTTCGTGCCAGCATCTTGGTTAACTTTAGCAACACATTGAAACTTACCATTTGCTCTGAATAGATAACGTTCATTCTGGCTGCATGTGGCAGATCTGACTCAGAGTGCAGGTGGTGCATGAACCATGCGCATGAACCACTACTGGAAATAAACAACAACTGCAAAAATAGTAAGTAAAGTATTTGAAAATGCTGTTCACAAATTTGTGTTCCTCAAATATTTAGGTTTCGACAGAGGGAAGATTTCTGAAACGAAGCAAAACTAACTTCCCATGGTATACTCGCTCCTGAGAAGTTGTTGATTGCTTATTAATCTTTGCCAAGTCACGAGTCTGTTTTTATTGCCCCGCCCACAAAGTAATTTTCCGCTAAACAGACAGGACACATTTCTTACTTTCAGCTCTCTTCCTTCCTTTCAGCTTTTGCTGATTCATGGATAAGCTCTCCTTGTATGTATTCCCACGAGAAACAACGAGACTGCTTTTTGTTGTTTTTGATTTTGGGAATTACATTTATATTCAGAATAATGACTCAGTCACTGTATCTTCATCTATTTTCCTGTTACTTTTTGCTGATGATACTAGCTTATTTATTTCTAAATGCTTTCAAGTGAACAAGCTTTTGTTAATTGTCAAAGCATTTCATAAACATTTTATTAACCGCAAAAAAAACAACAACCAAAAGTTAATGTATCTAATTCTCATAATTCTTAACCAGATGTCTTGGTGTTTTACTTGTATGACAGTTTACAGGTCTTTAAAGGGGATTTCAGATTTATTTTTTGGTTTAGGTCCTGATGAATTTCAACCAGATCGTTCAATGTATCTTAACCTCACTCAAGTGAAGTATTTATACTATCTCTGGTTTATGAAAACATGTATACATCTGCAGTTTTCCTGGCCGTGAGCCGGTTCTTTGGCTGTTGAAACTCAAAGAACTGGTTCAAGATTAGGTACTGGCTCTGAACAGGCCCTATAAATGCCTTGGTGGAAAAGGGGTATCAGTCATCACCTACTGCCAGCACAAACACAGTAGTAAAACCAGGGGAGGGGGGACATTCCCCAGCAAGATAAGACAGAGGTTAACACTTTGTCCCTTGGCCATATAAATGGAGTGAACTGGACTAGTGGAAGGGTTTCTGACCAAAAGATCAAGAAATGACCCCATCATGATTCATGGCCTTGTTGAAATGCTCCTCAAAACCGCCTTCAAGTGAATACGCAAAGACATTTGGTAAAAGCCAAGAGGCAGAAAGGCCGAGCTAAATGACCCTCATGTCGAGTTAGATCTGAAACATACATTTGTAAGAGAAATGTTAATTTACATGTGATAAAGGTAAGTTGACTCAGTTTGATGTATCATTTTTATGTGTTTCATTTGGGGTGTGAAGCACCAAAGTACAAATACTGTGTGACTGTCATTAATTTAATTCTCAGGTATCTGTACTTTTACTTGAGTTTTTATTTTTCTTATTTTACTTGCTACATTCTAAAACTAATATCCTCACATTTTCAGGCTCGTTACTTTAGTTCGAATGCATTTGAGGGGAATTGTTGATTATCATGTTCCTTATAAATACGATGCAAGATTACGTATCACAGCCAGTAGAAATGTCCTTCATAGGGACACGTTTTACTTTCTAATGAATAAAGAAGTACAATCAGTACTTCAACTTCTACCAGTCTTTTTGAACACATGCAAGTAGAGATTGTCTGTACTTTTGACACCTCTGCTTATTTGCATATCAGATACTCTGTTTGTTCTCCTCTTCAACAGACACATTGTAAGTCTTAACATTACCATGTCGGTCCAAGCATTCGAATCATTCTCCTCTTATTTCTTTTACATTGCCTGCTGGGCAGCAGGGTGATCAATGTACCTTCTTTCACTCTAATTGTTCTGTAGAGTGCTCTCAAAGGACACAAGTGTGAAGCTGGCTTCTCATGAAAAGGGACGCATTTGTTTTTGAATCCCTGCAAGACTTTTCAAGGAGGGTTTCAAAGTAAAAGCCTTGACTAACCAAACAGCTGAGGTGAAAAGGTTTTATTCCACCAGCCTACAAGAGTTTCCTGGATTTAACCCAGATTAGGAGTTGCAGCACTTGAACATAATTGTTCTCAGTGAATTTAATGGCAAACTCCCCATTAGACTGTAAAGATCAGGCCGAGGAACCTGGAGTTCAGTAAGTGTGACAAAAAGTTACATTTATTAAAGTGACTAACTGCAGCTTTAAGTGCAACAGAGACTCAAGCGACCAGAGGAATATAATAGACATATTAGGACAAAGTGTTTTAGCACCTTGGACAGAGTCTGTACAGGATGAATCTAGTGAGAGATCCACTGTTGGAGGGAACAGTGAGGCTTGTTGAGAAACCAAGGGGTGGACAAAATAACAGGAACACCTCACCTCCAATAGAAGCAGTGATCAATGCTATTTGGGCTGCAGGCCAGCAGTGATGCCGTTTTAAGTTTCTTGTTCAATGACCTTAACCAGATGCTTTACATTGAATACTCAGTGAGAAACTGAGCTGCTTCCGTTATCTTTGAGTCACTGCACGTGTGCACCCCGGCGCTTTGCTCACGGGCACGCGCGTAAAGGGGTTGGGTGGGTGACAATTTGATGTGTACTGTGTACCCGCGAAATCCGGTGAAGAGACCAGCCAACATGTGAAATGAGTAGGGGGGTGGAGGGGGGACTTAATGCTGCGTTCACGTGCAGCTCGTAAATCTCCCTCTTCCTACTTTGAAAGCTGAGGGCATCTCTGCATCTCTTGGCGGAGGCTGCTGCTGCTGCGGGGCACATCAGGATAACACGAAACCTGGAGCGGAGCTGCGTTCTTGTTTGGCGGAGTGATGCGGGAAGGAATTGGAACGATTTCAGCCGCTGGATCTGGAAGGATGCACACAGTCCGCATCAGTTTCTAGTCCACGTTTCGTTGGTGTATGGGGCGCACTTGACAGAAATCAGAGGCGGTCCCTAACAGCGTCACGGCGCTCTCCTGTTGCTCTGAGAGGAGGCAGGCCGGTGTTTTTCCACTGCCGCGGCTGTCTCATGTCCCCCCGTTTTCAGAGACAAAGGTCAGAAAGAGAGGCTTAGAAACGGGCTAAAATATAAGCTGCCGACGAGTCCAACCCTCAGTCGCACTCGCGGACACAGGAGGACACGGACAAGACGAGACGCACACGGGACCGCGCACAAAGGACATTAAAAGGACAAAACAATACACAATATTGCATCAACAGAACAGGTAACGGAATGAATGCAACCCTGGTTGCATGCCTCTAAAGCCGGGCTGGGAGGGATGACCGGGCTGCTCTTTATCACAGGATTGTCATTTTTACTCTAATTCCGATTTTAATGCGTTCATTTCAACCCTTTTTTGTCTGAATGAGATTTTTAAATGTAAATGTTTTTATTGGGGGTTTGCGAACCTAGGGGAGCAATTTAGCAGATTTCTGCCTGTAAAAAAATATAAATCAGCAGCGTTTAGTTGCATAGTGATGGTTTTCCTGCTGAGTGTGTTCGCAGGTGGTGAAGCTGGGATGAAGGTTTTTGGATGCAGGCTGTTCTCTCTCTTAATCTCTCTTTCCTAACCTTTTAATGAAACTCGAGGTAGTTTTTTATTCATGTGCTCTTCACGTGTTGGTGCAGACACATCCGCGTGCGTCAGATGCTTTTTAAGTTATATTGCCTTTCATTATTTCCTCCCAGTGAGGGGATTGTCGAGCATTCTGGTGTTTAGTGGTTATTTTCACATAGTCTGGTCGAGAGTATTCGTGTTATTGATATTTGACAGTTTCCTTTCAGTTAATTCCGGTATAAAATCATGGCAGAAAGGGGAAGTGAGGCGCCCAGAGCGGTGAGAACGCGGAGATGCTCGTCAGTCGCACGTTGCACATCGCGCGCTGCTTCTCCGAACCACGAGCCTCCTCTCTCTCGCTCTCTCGCTCGCTCACTCACTCACTCACTTTAATTCAGCGGGGCTTTATTAGCACTGAGAGCAAACGTTTGCGTTGCCAAAGCAAGTGTGAAATGAGACCTGGACCCAGTAGAACACATATCTATCTTATTTTAAATTGAGATATATTTTTAAAAATGTAACTTAAACAGATAAGTAATGCAAAGAAGTGATACTGTGTTTTATTTTACTGTGTGTGTGTGTGTGTGTGTGTGTGTGTGTGTGTGTGTGTGGGTGTAGATCAGCACAGTGCAAATGCTCACTGTGGGAATAACTAGATGATTGACAGTCTTCATGCTGGTTTTATTCCACTGGACGCCCCTCTATCTCTCGCTCTCTCTCTCTCTCTCACTCCCATTTTGCCTCTCTCTCTCTCTCTCTCTCTCTCTCTCTCTCTCTCTCTCTCTCTCTCTCTCTCTCTCTCACCCTTTCTCTCCGTCAGATCTCTTAGTCAAACTGACGACGTCCCCTTTTTGTTTTTTTCCATTCTTCTTTTTCTTCTACTATTATTATTATTAATAATATTAGTATGAGTATATATTCTATTATAGCTGTTATGTGCTATTCTTTGTATTGCTGTCTAAGGTTTGGGCGGTGTCTGTTGTTTACCTTCCTGAGATGTCACTGAGTAAATGCTGGATCCCAACCAATAGGGGATGTTTGGGGCTGATGCCCATTCGATTATTATGGATTAAAACCTTTTTTCTTATTGATATATTGGCAAATATTCATATAAAAACAACAGCAAAAGAAACAAAACGTATATAAGTAAAAAAAAAAAAAAAAAAAAAAACTCTGCTGGCCAAACTATGTAATGATACCATTCGTGAATCATCAGCAGCACATAACCGTGTTAGATTCACAATTTATATCTGCGTATATCAGCCAGCCTGTATTATACTGAAACTAGGTGAAAGGTACGCCTGGATGGTTTTTATCAAGCTGTTTCAACACCACACAATGTTATCAGATGCTGTGTTTGGTGTCGTAGTATATCAAGGTTAGACATTGGCATTTGAAGGGTGACACTGTTGTTTTTTATTTTGGCATCATCCTATGCCTAATAATCCCACTTCTGAAACAAAATGTAACGTCACATTTTCGAGTTTGTGTCTTTGCTGTTGGGTTGGAACCTTCTGGTCGGATCTCACTGGCCCCTTCTACGCTGTCTTTTCGTTATGGGATTCTCCATCCTTTTTTTCCACAACGTCATTAGTGTAAAAGGCCAGAGACAGAACGGGGTGTCAGAGTGGGTCCTCCTCTGAGCAGCAATGAAGGTCGTCTCAGAGGAGAAACGACCTCAGTGTGAGGTAAGAGCCAGAACAGGAAGTGACGTTTGGATGATGTCACCGGGGGATTTAAAAAGCTCAGAATGTTGATCCGAAGAAGAAGATGATGATGAAGATAATGAGGAAGAAGAAGATAAAGATAGAAATTAGTCAGTAGCCAGTAGTTGTTTGCGCGAGGCCTCCATTGTATGTATCAACATTGCATATGAGGCGATTGAAAAGTCATGTGCTCGGCGTAATCTTATTTCCGGTGCTTATTTAATACCTCGCACTACCGTCAATGCCGATGTGTTTCACGCCACGCTCTCTTGTTCCGTAAAACCAGGATGCTTCTGTGATTGTGGCATATCGGGGTCTACTTTCCATGATCACGGCGGAACCTCTGTGTAAAATCGGCTACTGACTAGTTGGCAACTACTACAGGTCCTACGTTGGTTACTGCTACGCAGACACAAAGCTGTGTGTGAGATCTGTTTGACTCTAAATGGACTATCAATTACTAAATGAACATCATGCTGGATTGAAGACTTGAAACAAGAGATTGAGACCATAAACTCATATTAGATGTTTAATAAATCAAGAGAGAAGTAGGATCATTTTCTCATAGACTTCTATACAATCAGAGAGGAGTGGCCCCCTGATGGCCAGCAGAGAGAATGACAGTTAAGGGCACTTCAGCTTTGGCTTCACTTTTCAGAACCGGTGGTCACCGCTTGACTTGATTCATCACTTCCTGTGTACCACAGTTGGGGTCAGGGTGTATTTTCAAGTGTCCAGTTGCAAATTTGGGCATCAGTTTAAGTGAAAACCTGCTGGAATGTTTGTATTTATTGAAAAATGTTTGTCAAAGCAGCCCTTAACGCTGCTGTTTTAACTGCAGGCTTGTTTCCTGTTAAATCATTTATTAAGCCAGTACCCAAAGGATAATGTACGTGTGTGTGTGCGAAATCTCTGCTGCAAGCACGTCAGCATTCCCGGAGTAGTTTCTACAAATGGAAACTGAGAGAGGAACCATCACCCGGTTCAAGCAGACTCTCAGTATATGACTGGGTACCCTTGACCCTAAACCTTCACCGTTACTATACATATTAACCAGCATGAACCACCGACCCACAAACACCCAGACTTCTCAGGTGAATCAGGTCAATATGTAAAGAATGAGTTGGGGAAGTTTCCCAAGGACACATGTTGTTTGTATTGTACATTTTTGTGTGTATGTTTATATTTGCAAATGAGAGTATCTGTGCTTACCTGCTAACCTGCTCTGTTCTGGGTTTAGAGATTGTGTCAGCCACATGCAAACCAAGATGGTGGCGACCATACGCTATAAGATAGAATTGACTAAACTGCAGCATTTACTTTTTTATAACTGAGATATAAAACTACAATTATTATTTTAAAAGTAAAAAAAGGATATGATCCCAATTGATTGATTTTATTTAATTCTGCATGAACTGCGGTGGAAGTGCCATGACACCACAAACTTTTCTGTTCATCTCTTGAGAATCTCATGACTTAGTGGCTGTTGACTTTGTTTTGTGATCTGACTTGGTGATAGTGTTAATGGGAAGTTTACAAGTTAAGACTTATCACACATCTGATGTGACAGGAATGTAGGTTTAAAAATGACAAAAGCTGCCACCACGTACTGTAATTCATGATTTATCCCAATTTAGTATTAATCAGATTTTTTTTACATAGTAAACTAACTTTTATATATTTTCAACATACTATACTATTATTTTTATGTTATGTTAAGCCTTTCTAACGTTTTACTTCAATACCATACTATCATTTTGTTTGCCATACTGTACTATGAGCTTTTTCAACATATTATCCTGTGACCTTATTTATATAGTCTTGACTTTTTTCAGATAGCTTCGTGGATACCAAGTCATATTCAGTTATGATATTTCGGCTACAAATCATGTGATACCGTCCTTGACGTTTCGTAAATGTAGAAAAAACAAGAATCTGGTGTGACAGTTGACTCGATGAGGCTGAACAGTAAATGCACCTCTGTGGAACCTTTACACTTCCTGTTATCTCTGTTTGTGCATCTGCTCTTTGATGTTCCCGTCTGTCATCTTATTCTCTCTAGTCTCGCTCACTTCTTTTTATCTGCCGTCACATCTATATTTGTCTTTATCTACATGTGACTCACTTTTCTTTGTCACTCTCTTTAGTCTCTAGCTGTATATATATTTTTAACCACCATGATCTTAGTTCACTTTTAACAGCTCTTTTCCTTAACCCTCTTTTTACATTGTTCCTCTGCCCTTCACCCACTTCTCCCTTTTGTTTCCCCCTCAGTTCTCTCTCTACGTGTTTTTACCCGGAGATTCAACCATAATCACGGAAAGAAGACCACTCAATGTGCCACAATCGCACCATTTATACTGAACTTTGGTTTGCGGCGTAACCCCCCAACAATGTCTCCTTTTACAGAAGGATCTCTGCTTTGCAGAACCAGAAAGGTTGTGACATGGGACACGTTGGCGGTAGTGTGAAGTATTAAATAAGCGTCGGAAATATGAATACCCCCTAATAAACAAATCATCAATGGCAGGGGAACAGGGAGTTGAGTTTCTTTTGCCAGCCCTGCACATTTACACAACTCTAAGCTCTTCATGTTGATGATACAATGGCGGACTCATGCGAGCAACTACTGGCCTTCTGTCTTCTTCGGATCAACGTTCTCAGCTTTTTAAATCCCCTGGTGCACATAACGTCATCAAAGTGTTACTTCCTGTTTCGGCTTCCTGGTCGTCTCTTGGTTTCTCCTCTCAGACAACCTTCATCGTTGCTCAGAGGAGGAACCACTCTTGCACCGCATTCTGTCTCTGGACCTCCCTCGTTTCCTCTCTAAATCTCTCTCTCCATCTCTTTTCTCATACATCACAGTTACCCCCAAATTTCAGTTTGTCTTGTTCTATTTCTCTAAAGAGGCAAAGGATGAAATAAGTATGAGTATAGGACGAAAAGGAATGTGCAAAAAGGAGATACAGGTCAAAAGGAGAACAAAAGAGGAAATGTGAAATTTGATGAAGAGGGGAGGTAAAAGAGTTGGCGAGAAATGTGGATAGAGAGGGAGTATTTTGAAAGCGAGTGGGAGGAGGACAACTGGGAAGAAGGGAGGAGGAAGAGGGGAAGGGAAAATTATGATGGGGATAGATTAAATTAATTTGGAGATGAAAGAAGAGACAATTGGTGGGTGGAAGGTGGATTTGATCAATATTGTACCTCTGTACTGATGATACTGCTTTAAGAAAAACAACCATATAATAAATTGTCATCCAAAAAAGAAAAGCTGAAAATAACTTTTTACTGGATTTGTTGTAATACCCACAAGTGGCCACAATGTGTAGGCTAGGCAGTTAATGCTATTTTAAACAAAGGCATCCAAGGATCAATAACTCGGATCAATCAACTGATAGTAACTGCTGTGTCCTCGTGTCTGTAATTATCTCAGTCCAAAAGTCAATATTTATTGAAAAAAGATTTCCAAAATTCACAACATGTTCTTACCGAATGAAATACTCACTCACGGTTATGCTGGAGTTTATTCTTTAAAAATACCCTAACTTTCCATTCACTGTAAAACCTCACATACCTGTATCAACGGGCCAATCTTGATGTGCGCTAACAGCACCATCAATTACATTTATATAACCACAATAACACAAAATCAGACATATGCTAGCATGTTACTTTTGGTACTTTTTGGTAAACTACAACAACACGGTGAAACAGAAAGTAAGGGGGAAATATAACAAAATTCACAACAGATGTTGCATGGTTGAACATTAGTCTGTTATTATTGACATGTGAGGACCATTATCGTGGCCAAGCAATATCGCATTAAACATTAATCTTATCATATCTCCTCATGCCTAGTTGGAGGAGTAAAATATCAATTATGATTTTCACTCAGCAGGAAAATAACATTTATCATCAATAGAGGAAGAATCCAAAATAAGTCAACACTGTTAATGAATCCATAAGTAGGAAAAAAAATTGCGCAATGCAACAATAAACTAGTATTTTCTGTTTCTTTTTTTTTTTTAAACAAAATAATGGAAAATGAGGGGATTGGACTTGGAATAGAAGCAGGAGGATGAGGAGAGTGAAAGAAATGTGAAGCAGCGGAGGAAGAGGAGGATTTAATAGGTGGTCAACCCAGTGGAAATGTACATGGTCTTAAAATAGGAGAGTGTGTTATGTAAGTGGTTAGAAAGAGTGTGTGTGTGTGAGAGTGAGTGAGTGAGATACTGGTTGGGTTCTGAAGTCACTACATGAGTCTCACACACATACACACACACACACACACAAACCAGACAATGATTCTCTATGTTTTACACCAAGCTTTTGGCCAGAGCTTTAAATCGTCCCACAGTTCATTGTTATTCCCACGGCCGGTCTCTCTCGCTCTCTGGAGGTCATTTTGTAGACAACCGTGCAACACCCACATTTTCTGGTCCTCTATTGCCGCCATCTTCTGAAATTTTCTGATGGTAACTCGGATGATTTGTACTGCCTTTGTGACGACAAACGACTGTCTTTGCCTGGAATGTGAATCTGCAAGGTCCTCCTCTGACGACCAACCTTGATGGAGCTTCTGTGGGTGGCACTCTTTCCTTTGGCAGATTAGCCACGGCAGCTACATTTGGTCATGCTCACTACCATCCATTCTCTGCTGCCTATCAGGGTCCGGGCTGGTGGCAGCCAAGTAATCAAGTTAGCCCATCCGACTCAGCTCTTCACACTGAGGGTCAGGATCTGCCATGAGTCACCACCCTCATTTGTTGGTCCGGAGTACCTCCACATAGAACCATCCAAGAAGGATTTTAATGTTGTAAAGTGCTACCAGAGGGTAGATGTGTTACACAATGTTGAAGGAGGATGCAGAAACACAAAGTAACAAAAACAAACATCTATTTATAATAACACACACAGATGTCTTCTTTCATAATTGATATTAATGTGCATCAGTATTGATTGTGGATCTCATTAACTCACATCACTATCTCCCATTTTTCTTCTGTTTGCTAAGCAACATAGATATTGTGATGTGTTGTTAGATGGCTGAATATATCCAAGAATGCATAATAGTTTGATGTGAATATAAGGCTCACGTCTTGGAGATTAACCTTTTTTTTTAAATACTTATTATTTAAACGTTCTGGCATCTTTTCTTTTATCCGATTGTTTTCCCTTGGAGATAAATGTATTAAAGATGGGTATGGGGAAACAGGAAAGGTGTTTTTTCTGTCTACTGTTACATGTTATCAAGCCTATGGAAATCTATTTGATACATTGCACTCGTACCCAAGTAGTAGCTGTTATACACTGATTAAAAGCTACCTTGGAGTGCCACAAGCATCGACTGGAGGTCCACTACTTTTTAATACCACTGGGGATCATCAACTGCTAGGATTAGGTTTTTTTTTCTGGGTTTTGACAACTACTTATTTGCTGATGACACCCAACTCTATAGTGGTGTGGTGTTTTCAGTAGGATTCAGTCTCAATTATTTCATTTTCTGTGGTCAAAGAGCATTAGCCAGCATTCCAAGATCTTCTCTTATCTCATACATATTTGTTGCCAGTTTTTTTTATTCACATCAATATGTCAGCTTGTCTCTATACTCAAAGTAATGTGACAACACTCATGGCCTTTACTATCTACTGCTGTTTACAGTTTGTCACAGACATAACAGTGTCCACTTTATCTCCAAGCAGGAAATACTAGGAAATACACACACAGACACACAGTGAGTGCTTTTCCGTGTTATTAATTAACTGTCTAGGAAGTTAGTCATGAAGACAAATGTGTGTGTGTTTGCCAAATCATTAACTAGTTTAGGGGTCCTTAGACAGGCTATGAGATAGATGGCAGATATGTTTTTCAGTTGAACATTGGCAGAAAAAGTACATTTTAATGAGCAGATTTGGACGAAAATCCACTAAAACAGTGGAGAGAAGGAATAGGCTGAGCTATCGGAAATCAGAAAAGTAATTTTCACTCCCATTTCTTTATACAAGCACATTTTAATATTTTCTCACTAAACAGAGCATTTTATTATAAAAACGTTTGTGCATTTGTATTAATCTAAAACGCAGTATTGTCCCTATCCGGTCTTTGGTAAACATCTTGCAGGAAGTGAGATGGAGGGTGAGTAAATGAGAGAGACAAAGGCAGAGAAGCAGAGGCTGCAGCCGTCTGGCAGATGGAAGCAGATAAAGACATGACATTTTCCACAATGACAGACATTTGCTGACTACTAAGTATGTCTGTCTCTCCCTCTGTCTCTCTCTCTCATGGCCATTGTCAGGTGGAAATTTACAGCGCAGCTTGTGTCACTGTAGCCCTGATCACACTGCTTACACATCCTGACCAATCACATCGTATTTAATGGTTTGAATGAGGAAGGAATGGGTGGTGGAGGATGGTGAATTTCTCTATTTCACCTCCCTATTAGAATGTCTTGCACATATACACATGCAGCAGTGAAGAGCCCTGACGTAAACCATTAAATGGACATTTTGAGGTTTGTTTGTTTTGGCTTCGGTTAGCTGTGGCTCTCATTCATGGCAGGTACATAAAAAGCAACTCATTTTTCCACGACAACATTGAGAGCACTGTGTGGTGCTGAATGACTTGATAATGTCTTCAAAATCAAGGCAAACAAAGAAATTATTATGACCAAACATCACACTTGGAGATGGCACGAAATCAGTGGTTTTTCTAAAGGGCTGGGCATGTTTTGGACTTAGCTCATGAAAATATTTTTTGGGACTCCGAACGGATATCGGCTATTGGAACCCAGTTCCGCCACCATGAAAAAACCTTTGCATTGGGAGTTCCTGCAAACCACGGACACGTTGAATGTGACATTTTTGCATTCGGTCACAGCAAGTGACATTGTACAATGAGCAGCTGTTGTTGACAGTTAACGTGGCATGGAAATTACATGATATAATGAGTATGAGGGAAAATAGTAACGTTTTCAAACAAAGACAGGAATGTTATGTTGTTGCATTACATTGTTGCGTTACATTACATTAGTTTGCTACCATACATTGTTACCTTACATTATGCTAATGTTATGTTACGTTATGTTATGTTACACTATGTTACCTTATGCTATGTTACGTTATGCTATGTTACGCTATGCTACGTTATGCTATGTTACATTATGCTAGGCTATGTTACGTTGTTGCGTTATTTTAATTTGAATATTATTTCTATTAACCATAATCAAGTAGTTTTTTTGTATCAACCCAAACAATAATTTCACAATGTTAACCACATGTAATTGTGCAGGTGAGATACAAGACTGATATGAAATGTATTCATACCTATTTCTGGTTCTGAAACATCGATGTTCAGTGTAGTCCATGGTTTGCAGAAATGTACGACTCCAACATTTTCCCTGGCGACTTGGTTGCGGAACCCTACCCGTATCTGGCGACGTGTTTTGACTGGTATTCACTTTCACTGTTCTGTGTCCCTTCATCAGTTTCAGCCCTGTGGCCAGATCACATCGATGTCATTTGATCTGAGCTGATATATAAAAAAAATATCCACATAAAGCAGTATGAGTATAAATTAACCAAATACAAAAATTCAACCATGGACAGTAGACTTGTCACATCCGGTTCAGATTTGGAGGCAATTGAATATCAACGGCTATAAATGCTCCAATGTGTCATGAAATCAACCTGGCAATGATTGTCATTGCAGGTTATAATATCCTTGATTTCATAACATGTGAATCCAACAGTGTGCTTTTGTGGTTGGATAATTGTATCGCGATGGCTGCCATAAAGGATTGATCGAAGACTTATTAAAAGTGTGCTTTTTCCACACTGAAACCCCTTTTTTCTGTCTCCTGTTTCTACAGAATGGCTCAAAAAGAGAAACTCCAGTGCTTGAAGGATTTCCATAAGGACACCCTGAAGCCGTCTCCAGGTAAAAGCCCCGGCACCCGGCCTGAAGATGAGGCGGAGGGCAAACACCCCCAGCGGGAGAAGTGGGCCAGCAAGTTGGACTTTGTTCTGTCTGTGGCTGGTGGCTTTGTTGGTTTAGGAAACGTCTGGCGTTTCCCGTACCTCTGCTACAAGAACGGTGGAGGTAAGGCGTTAAAATAGCTCTGCTATTTCTAGGACAGTTCGCTTGTCGAACATGCTCTGCTTCTCTTTGAAATCCATGCTGATTGTTGGTTATTTTCACTCCACCCAGGTGCATTTCTCATCCCCTACTTCATTTTCCTGTTTGGCGGAGGTCTGCCAGTCTTCTTCCTGGAGGTTGCCCTGGGTCAGTTCACCTCTGAGGGTGGCATCACCTGCTGGGAGAAGCTCTGCCCCATCTTTACTGGTATGTCAAAGACCACTTGAATTAATTGGAATAGCATTGCATTCAGGGTAAGTGTCGGTCATAAATGGATGGTTTTACAGAAAGTGTGGAGGTTGGGATGGTGGGTGGTGTTTTCACCCTCAAGAGGGCTTTTAGACGCTGCTCCTAGAAACCTCAGTCAAAAAAAATAGTAATTGTGGTTAAGGTTCACAAGGGAACCGCTGAAACGCGCCTGGTACATTTAAAGGGTTAAACAACTCTACAGAAGATCCACCTTCTTAAATGTTGATCTAAATTATATGACAGTAGATGTGAAACACACCTCACTGCAACAAAAAAACAACGTATTTTTAATAGCTGATTGAATAGCTCCGCCCACCGCCCGCTCCGCCCCGGGGGTGTCTCAGCACACTGTCACCAGCCGCTTCCTGCCCAACTGCTGGGCTCAAATTTTTCCAGACCTCTGTTGTTTTTCACAGAGGAATGGCTGTGCAACATAAGGCTGAGTCACACCAGACTCTCCTCCAATCAGACCGCCGAGACTCTACCCTGCAGCCGTTGCCAGGCAACCGGTCCTGCGCCGGTACACCAACACACTGAGGCCTCTATTCTGCATTAGCGTGCTGGAGCTCTCACCTCCTCTCCTGTGAAAACCTTCTCTTTTCTGAGAAAACACACTTGGACCTCTTAGATGTTTTCCCCGATGATATCTGAGTGAAACGTGTTTTTTTTTTGTTATTTGTTTTTCACCATATTATCCCTGCATCCCCATCATCACTTCTTCTCCCCTCCCCCCTCTCCTCCTCCTGCTCACCACCAGTTGATTAGAGAGAGGTTAATCTATTCATCACCATCTATTCTGCTCTCACTGGGGTATTCTCTCTCTTGTTCATATTCACGCTGACGATTGGTCCACACACGAACATCCTCTCTAATGTTTGTAAATGCAGCTCAGTCATTTCATTGTCGCCACCGTTCGGCGTTTCATTATCTTCATTTAATTATTTACTTGTTCTCACTTTCACATTCACTTTCTTCCTTACAGACACAATATCTACACACACACACACACAAAAGCGCATGTACACGCACACACATGCATGCACACGTACGCACGGCCGAGACAGTGTACAGAGTGTCCCGAATCATATGTTGCTATGGCAACAGTGCTGCAACACATCAGGGATGAAGGGAGGGAGAAAGAAAAGAACCAGACCGACGAGAGCCGAGGAGCTACTAAATGGATTGCTAAAGACGAGAAGAAAAAAAGGGGGGAGGAGAGGCCGAGAGGGGAAAAAAAAGGGAGGAGGAAGAAAAGGGGAAAAGGTGGAGGAAAGGGAAGACAAATAGAGGTAAAAGAGAGAGACAGTGAAAGTGGGAGGGACAGGATCAAAGACTGGAAGCTAAAAAAAAAGATGAAAGCAAGAACAGAAGAGAAAGAGGGCTCACTCTTCTTATCACCATGGTTTGGAAAAATAAACAAACAATTTTAAGACACAATAAGCTGATCGTGGTCAGAAGTGATTTGAAAAAGCTGTTTAGCTCACTATCGTGGTAGGGAAGAAAAAAATACAGCCTAAATGGACTGGATGGAGAAGTAGCAAATATGTTTTTAATGAATAGGTAAATGTGAGACCGCACCCGATTGCTGACAAAAAAAAAAATCGTAATTCTTTTCATGGGTTAATTACACAGATTTGGCAGATATGAAATGTTCTTTACCGTAAAGGCTGATGGCACCACGTTGCATCATCCCGCCATTAAGCAATATTACAGGTAGTTATTTTTTTTCTGCATCATTCCTGCGAAGATACTTCAGGTTCCAGATCAGGTGTAAATGTAAAGAGAACGAGCAAAGTCAGCCGAGGTCAGCAGACGAGCTCGAGAAATGACATCATGGAGGAGGAGGACGCATCTGTTTGTTTGATCAGCACTGTTCCATGTGATCGGGCAAAAGTGTGTGTGTGTGTGTGTGTGTTTAGACATGTTGATGCTTGGCAGCTGCTAATTAGCGCTGTGATTAAAAGGACATGATGTGATGGTGAAATAGTTCACACACTCACAGACACAACGGATAGTTCACACTATCCAACTTGTGCGCACACGCATTCACACACACACACACACACACACACACACACACACACACACACACCTACCTGCAGATGGCCAGTGACGTTGAAGGACATTTATTTGGATAAGTGGCCTCTGTTGGTGGTTTGTTGACACACACACACACACACACACACACACACAAGTTGTACTAATTTACTTCTGGGGACCTTCAGTGACTCTATCATTACTTAACCTCTAACCTAAAAGCTAATCCATGTTCAAATCTTGACCCAAATCCCGATTCCTCCACCTGTTCCCATTTTCTTATCTTTTTATCCTTGTTTAGTAGAAACACACAAACACACACACACACACACACACACACACACACACAGCCCTGATCCCGTGTGATCCTACATGTCAGCACTGAAGGTTACAAAACATGAAACATATTGCTGTAGACCTTGAGTAGGCTAAATGCAGTCTGGGTATTTATGCTCATGAACTGATTTTGCCAAAATTCAAGAATTGTATTTCTAATTATGGCAATGTCACACATATGTCTCACGGGAAAAAATATGAATTGAAGACTACACTAATCTAAGTTAGTTTGGACTATCATTTTACTCTTATTTATAAAAACGCTGCTGCTATGTCTTCTGCTGCTAAAAACTGAATCGGTCAGCAGACGGTTTGATCACATTGCGACCTTCGGTCTCTTTCGTCTGTTTCTCTGGACTGTCGACATCTTCTTGTGTCGTCACCTTGACCTCTCTTCTCTCTCTAGGTATTGGTTATGCCTCCATTGTGATCGTGTCCCTGCTGAATATCTACTACATCGTCATCCTGGCCTGGGGCCTCTACTACCTGTTCCAGGTAGGAAAACGAAACTTTACGAAAAAAGCAGTAATAATAATAAAAAGTGCCATGCATTGTAGAAATACTAAAATGTTATTCAGGACAGTGTAAATTATTTGATTTGATTCTTGACCCTCCAACTACTGGCTAGCTGTTCATATAAAACGATTATGAAATTAGCTGGCAGAGGATGCATCATTGACTGGAGAAGTAATTATGGAATTAAATATCCACTGAACAAATTAATGATCTATCGATGAGCTGGAGTATGTGTCATTGGCAACCAGACTATCCCTGTTTTCTTTTAAGAGATGTCACTTTGGCAAACTCCTTCGTTTGACAAAATGGAAATTAAGTCCAATAACAACAGTTTCGCATTTTCTTCAATAGCACAGTATAACAGTACAGTATAATGAGCCAGTCTTCCAAGAGTGTATCAGGTCAAAGTCCCAAATTGATCAATGGTGTCATCGTATCTCGCTCTCTCTCTCTCATGAAAAGAGGGAGTGTAGGTGTGTGTTTGTGTATCAGGTCAAACCAAAGCAAAGATTCGAATCAATAACTTCACAGCTTATCGTACATCTGTTGTATCTCTGTTGTTCTGCCAAACAGATGTTGTTTTAATAATTCACTAATGCTGCATTTGTGAGCGAAAAATACTTGAAAGAAGATAGCAATAAAATAAAAATAAAATTTGGTATGTAAAACTGGAAATAAAAGTCAAACTGAAAGGTGTATTTGAACTTTGTTGTTCTGCCATATGGAACTAAAGAACACTGTTTATATTAATGTGAAGCTGAGTTGTCCTCATGCGTTGTTTGTTTTTTTTACCTGTTTCAGTGCTTTCAGCCAGAGTTGCCCTGGGCCAAGTGCAACCAGCCTTGGAACACCGATCGCTGCATTGAGGACACCTACCGCAAGAACAAAACCCTTTGGCTGGCTGCTAACGCCTCCAACTTCACCTCCCCGGTCACCGAGTTTTGGGAGTGAGTTCTATAAAAACGCATATACATGCTTTCTTTTCCACGTTAAGTCATGTAGAAGTATTACAGGTATGGTAATATGGTTGGTGACCCCACCTGGTAGTGTGGTGGGTGACCCCGTTCAAAAGACCACCTATCCAGTGGATGCAGGAAGGAGCTCAGACATATGTTGTTTGGTCGTTACAAATATAAAACTTTCACAAGATGAACTTGAAATTGTAGCGCTGTAACCGAGTTGTGCGGCTGGACCCGCACACTTACGGAGCTTCTCTTTTCTTACGTCGCAGACACAACGTGCTGGGAATCACTGGTGGCATCGAGGATATTGGTCCTGTTAAATGGGATCTGGCTCTGTGTTTACTGCTCATCTGGGTCATCTGCTTCTTCTGCATCTGGAAGGGAGTCAAGACCACTGGCAAGGTAAATATATGCTCCCGTCATCCGGAACTTTATTTATGTTTGTTTTTTATTACAACGACATTGTATTCATCTTGAACTTGAAGATAAAACCAATGCAAGCACTGACTTGTCCACTTCTATCATTGCTGTGACTGCCTGAAACCATGCCAGAGTGATGCTCATATGACTTCTTCTATTGCTGTTGTACCAAGAAAACAATGGGGGCTATGTTCAAACTGAGTTCAAGTTTTATTGAAGGCCTCGGTGGGCTGAGGAATGGTTGCAATGTCTCTAAATCCCTTATTTCCCTTATTCCTTTGAACCCACACATCCAAATAATTGAAAAGACAGACAGAAACAGCATCACAAATAGCAGTAGCTGATGTGTTTCGTAATTGATGTGAGATCAGTTTTTAGTTGGAAAAACCCATTTGTCAGTGCTCTCATCTGGACAAACTACATTATTGGACACACTTTTAAAATCCCATACATATCCATACTGCATTGTTACTTATGAATGACATGTACAACAGGAAATTTGTTAATACGGCCATATAAATATGAAAGAAATGGGCTTCCATTTTGATAATTACAAATGTGTATTTCAGCATACAAACAGCTCGACTACAATTGCTGCTTTGTGCAGTGTTGCAGAATGGATTATTGACTGAAAGCATAAAGACAACATTTCAGATCTTATTCAACTGATGCTACAGCAACAACAACAACTGGTCCTAGACCAAATGTGGTCTGACCTATCCCAGACTGCTGTATTTATAACCGCAGCACTGTTTATTGATTGGTCTGGCCTAATCTCTGCTCTCTGGTTACTCCAAGTTGTAACTCTGGTAATAAAGTCACTGCTGTAAGGCCAAGTGTGCTCACCACTCTCCAATTAACGCATACTGATGCACTGCTATTGATTCAACAGACTGTTCTTGTCATAATCCAAAAATAAACCTCCAGAGTTTGCATGTTTCCAAACAAAATTTGCTGCAACGACTCCAAAGCTATTAGCAAGACCTAATAAAAGCCATTAACATCCATTTTTCAAACTGAAGTTCCAAAGATTCCACACTGGAGGATTCTGATGGTTTCCTTGAGTGTGACCTTGCTTCCCTGCGTTGTGATCTCCCTCAGGTGGTCTACATCACAGCCACCTTCCCGTTTATCATGCTCATCGTGCTGTTGATTCGTGGGGTGACCCTGCCGGGTGCTTCTGCAGGCATCAAGTTCTACCTGTACCCTGACCTCGCTCGTCTGAAGGACCCAGAGGTAGGTGCCCCTGTGCTGCCTGAGAGAGAATATGTCGTCTTCCTGTTGTCGTCACTGTGTCTAGCCAAGTCGATGGCTGCACATAAAATGTCCGAAATTGAATAAGAAACCGCAACATCTATTTAAGCTAATCTCACAATCCATTGTAAAGACTTACATATACTTGCTTTGTACACAAACACATGGTATCAAAATCGGAGGTCCAAATGTACAGAAATGACAACAATGGCGGAATGTTTTGAAAGCCTCAAAGACAAATGAATAGAGCATGTCCGCAATTACCCACATCTCTATGATGGAGCGCCCTTTTCCATTACCGTGGTCTGAGGATCCGGAAGCAGTGTTTTTGTACACGGTATGATTTCTGTGGTGTGCCCTCTAGAGGAACCATGAGTAACCCACGTTGTACATGTGCAAGTATGTGAGCATTTACATCAACAACACAGCCGGTTGTGGTGTTTCTGCTCACACATACGGAAATCTGCATTGAAACGGCAAAATTTGATCAAAATTCCTTCATTGCGAAAATGTCCCACAATGTAAAATCCTCACTCTAGCTCACTCTAGCTTGTCATACCCCATGCTTCCCCTCATCAGCAGGCCTCAGCCTTTTTGTCCCTATTCTCTCCCCCTACTTGACAGGTGTGGATCGACGCCGGCACACAGATTTTCTTTTCCTACGCCATCTGTTTGGGCGCCATGACCTCCTTGGGGAGCTACAACAAGTACAAATACAACTGCTACAGGTGAGGCATCAGTTTTCAGGGAGGGGTTTAGCAGAAGGGGAGAGAGGGGACTGAAGGGATCGTTGTGTGTTCATTAACAAATCCTCCTCATGACATATGTGTGACATAGGGACTGTTTGCTGCTGGGAGCCCTCAACAGTGGTACCAGTTTTGTGTCTGGCTTCGCAATATTTTCCGTCCTGGGCTTCATGGCACAAGAGCAAGGGGTGGACATTGCTGATGTGGCAGAGTCAGGTACGAGGGTTCTGTAAAGGCGGCAGTGATGGTGGGCGCTGCTTCCTGGTTAACAAATAAAAACAACAGAAATGACAAAGAATAAAAACAGCAACGAATCCCAAACGAATTGAATGTTACCTTGGTATTAAATGTATTCCTTGATTTTGACAAATGACGGCATCGGAATATGGAAGTTTCCCAATCAAACACTACTTGATAAAAGCAGAATGTGAGAAAATGTGAGCATATTTGACGGGTTTGTTGGGGCATCATTCAAGTTGGATGGATTAGGGCTAAGATAGAGATCTTGGATAAAAATGATTTGGTTTGTAAATGGAAAGTTAGACAATAACAGAGGTGACAGAATGAGCTAGAATTCCTTTCCTGTGCCAGAGTGCTAGCCTCATTAGGGACAGTTTGGCTTTTTAATTCAGAATTGTTCCATCGTTTTGGCTGTCAATGCATTTGGCATACATTTTGGCAATGTTTCTAATGTTTGGTATGTTCATCTTCAGCTCCTTTACTAATTTGTGTAGCCAAAATACACTCAGACCCTTAAGGAAAAACATGTTCCCATTGAAACCCATAGAAATAAAATGATTTTGATTTATTCCACATTGAGCCATTTTCTCATGATTGCCCTGTAGATGCTATTCTTCTGGTTTCCACTAGGGGCATTGCTGCTATATTGTGGAGCACTGCAGTGTTTGATGCAATGAATCCAAATCAATGTTGCTGCCAATCATTGATATATCCCAGACAGTGAACAAAGACAAATCTCCCCGAGCATTTTGTGTACAGATACAATTTTATGTTTTTTTCCCCATACCCGATGTTGGTTAACTCAGTGAAAGTAGAAAATAAGAGCCACTTTTTTAAAGGGCTAAACAAGGGCTAAACATGCTGTACTTGTTTTGGTCCCAAGGTTCCTCTTCTACCTACATGTGACGAACTGCTGTCACCACTGCTGTGGTTCCTATCAACATGAGTGACACATTGGCATATGGTGTTCATATTTGTTTGTATGAAACAATATTTTCCGCCTAGAACTGGCAACTTCACTTTTTTGGTAATTTACTTTAGCACCCACAGCGGTGAAATAGTTAGTGAACCAAATAACAAAACTTCATGGTGAACATGAAATAATGAACATTTAAGTACAGTAAGTATAGCATGAGCCTGAGGTGTTAAAAGAAAAAGTCAAATATTTCACATTATATAGTATGGTGATAATGACTTTATGAGGCTGCAAATGCAACTTTTGTTTTTTGTGAGCACAGCTTAAGCTGGAAGTCAGGAATTTTGACTCATTATCGTTAATACACTCAAAGAAAGGTGTTAACATCAGAAAGTTCCCTCTTTTCTGGATTTGACATACTTTTGTTACATGCTGACTATATTAGATGTCTTGTTTGACATCAAATGAAACGGACACCTGGAAATTGTCATTTTTGCTGATTGAAAAACGATCATGTTTTAAGCAACAAAAAGCTTTTGTGAAACCCAGACTTTATCCATTGCCCCAAAGATCATCCTGAAAGCAACTTTCGATTAGAACCTCAAACACTGTCCATGCTGCCAGCCCAGTCGATACGAATATTGGACAATTCTGTTGTCCCCAATTTACACCTAGCACCAAATGGATTTGAAGCAGAATTATCCAATATCAGCGTTGTGTTTGGCGAGTGGGTTGATGCTCCGCGGGTGACCAAAGAATAGAAGTGTTTGTCAGAGGAACCAGACAGAGCTACGTGGAAAAGTGTGTCCCTGTGTTGCGAGCATAAGAGTAGAGTTATTGAAAGTGAAGGAGCATCACAAGTGAGTCTGCGTTAGCCTCGACTGCTTGATTCTGATGTTCCTGACCGATAAGTGAGTGTCATCAGCATAAGAGATCCTGCTGACTGAACACACAGAGAAGAATAACGGCCTCTGTACTAAAAAAAAAGGAATATGAAAACCTAGGTTGTAATAAGTAGTTTTAAATTTTACGTTTTGCCAGTTAAGTAATGCTTTATAAACCTATTTGAGGTAGATTTCAACATACTTGACATTTCCGCTCTGTTGGTACAGTTTTTCGAGTCGGTGTTTGGTTGGATGCCTTGTCATAATTTGCAACAAAAACAACATATTTCCGTATCTTGCCATCAGCTGCAGTGCTGTTTTGCTGTTATGGCTGTTATGGCTGCTTCCTTGTTTCTTAACTTCTGTTTTTACAGTTCCTAATGCACAGTAGCATCATCCTCAAATTAGACCTCAATGAAAAGTATTTTTAAGATTTATTTATTTGAAATCCCAGTTTGTATCTGCTGCTGTTTTGCTAAGGCCATTTTGCATTCCTCATAGAGAGGGTCATGCTCGATTCAGTCAGGGATGCAAAATGGCTTCAGTGATGTCGGTGTGGACATACTTTAAAAAAAAAAAAGGATATAAGAAAATACATTTCACAATTTGATTGACTTCTTTAAGCAGATGAATCAAACATAAGTAGGTGAAATATTTCACATTATTCCTGCAGTGTTTGTAATGATGTACAGTTTTGTGACTTACTTCCACAGAGATGCATCTGCACGATACTCAGAATAATTACATATTATACTCGACATGTTTTTATTATTGTTTTGTTTTAATGATATTCTAAGTCTCCCTTGTAATTCATTGTAAATGGTTTGAAATTGTGTCATACATATTGTTTATACAAAGGTAAGTAAATATATGTTTTAGACTAGTACCCATATACCCATTTTACTGGCAACACCTAGTGACATCGCACACACACGCACACACACGCACACACACACACACACACACACACACACACACACACACACACACACACACACACACACACACGTGCGTCTATTTGCAGCCCAGGTGTTTCATTTTTTTTCTTCCCACAGGGAGGCAGATCAGATGATCTTATCGTGATACTAATGTTGCCCCACCACCCCACCCCCCTCTGTCTTTTCTTGACCCCCCCCCTCCCCCACCACCATTCCTCTGCAGGTCCAGGACTGGCATTTATTGCATACCCCAAGGCTGTTACCATGATGCCTTTTCCTACAGCCTGGGCAATTCTCTTCTTCATCATGCTGCTGCTGCTTGGCCTCGACAGTCAGGTTAGCAGAAAATTAACTTATTGGAGCTGCAGGAGGAAGGAAGTGGTGACAACCCTCACAAACAGATGCTGTTGTTAACTTTAAGGGTGTTTAAAAAGCTTCCTGCAGCAGTTTATTTTTTTAAGAAAAATGGTGTCATGGATTGAAAATAATAATAAAAAAAATACAGATTTTTTTTTTTTTTTTAAAGCAAAGTCTAATTAACATGAATGACAAACCAAACATAATAGAGTTTTTACAGTATGTTTCTGTAATATGATGGGAAATTAAAGTGTGTATCAGGGAATGAGGTGACCTTTTACATTGGCTAAGAAAAACGTCTTTCTTGTCTACTTCAGGGTAGGGCTGCAACTACCTATTATCTTCATTATCGATTAATATATTATTATTATTATTATTATTATTTTGTAGAGGAATCAATGTATTGTTTGGTCTGTAAAATGTCAGAAAATTGTGTACATTTTCCCAGTTTCTCCAATTCCTCCTGTATTTCTATGATAACAACACACTGTGTCCGTGTCCTCCTGCAGTTTGTGGAGGTGGAAGGGCAGATCACATCACTGGTGGATCTGTATCCGTCCTTCCTAAGGAAGGGTTACCGCAGAGAGATCTTCATCGCTATCATCTGCTGCATCAGCTACCTGCTTGGACTCACCATGGTTACTAAGGTAACAGCTCCAATAATTGACCCTTTGCCAAGAGTAGACTGGCCAATCATAGCATAGCACCAGCCAGCTCAGACCATGATCGGACTTTTTACTCGACTAATTAACGTCATAAAAATACAAAATAGTCGCATGTAATGTCTACCGCTTTTATTGTACAAAGTAAAAATGTAAGTAGTGGACCTGTTAAATGCTGCTTTTGTCAAGATTGAAAGTAGTAATAAAACAGTATTCATCCTAATAAATGCACACAGCTCGAGCCCACCGGCAACAACAGTGTTCATACGTCAGTCTCTGGGGGGATGACAAGGGGCTATTTATGGTGTCAAGTCATGAGAACTTCCCTCCCCTCCTCTGGTATTAATAGAAACACTAGACCTGACTTAGCTCTTGCAAATCTTTCTCTTCCGACGTCTTCTCTCCTTTTTTTTCTGTCTTGTTTTCCCACGTTCATCATCATCTTCTTCCCGTCAAGTCGCCTCTCCTCTTTCTCTATAAATCTTCTGCTTTGTTCTCTCGTCTCGTCTGAACTCTTGTCGTCTGTCACACTCTTCCTATTTTCATCGCCCACGTTCATTTTCTCCTTGACGTACAAAAAAAAAAAATAATAATCTTTGAATACCACATGGCTTTGATTCATCACCCTCCCAGCACTGCACCAGCGGAGCCATTCTCACTGTAACTGTCACAATGTCCCAGGTCTCTGGTGTTGTGCATGCTGGCTTATCAGGACACCGACACAAAATGTAATCAAATACAATGTAATTTGTTACGCAGCAGGATGTGCAGAGCGGCGGCCGTTTTCATGCATGCCATTTGGCATTGTGACCCTTTGTAGCGGGCCGCTTCAGTAGGCTATAGGGAAAACCAAAGTACAGCATGTCGCTGACTCACTGAGGGAGAGAGATAGACTAAATTAGTAAAATTTACCAAGTTAATGCTTCAACCACACACTTGCACCTATTGTCAGACGAGTGACAACTTCGGCTCGTTTTCTGGAACAAATGCAATTGACACATAAAAGCAGGGGATCAGCAAGCTAGCTAGCTAGCTAACTAGTGGACAGCTTAGCTTGCTAATTAGATTGGGTCTAATGGTCCCTCAGCTTCACGCAAAGTCGCCCATAGAAGGAAAAGCTAGCTAGCTAACTAGCTACATAGCTAACTAGCCAGACATCCGTCTCCCTGGAGCTGCGTCTGCTCTCTCGATGAGCTGCGTCAACCCTTCCGGCCCCACTGGTGTGTGTCGTCAACGTGACAACTATTGACACTAACCATTTTCTTTTGTATAGTCGCATGACCGCCGAAAAATGTTCAGTGTCTATTGTAGGCCTAGTCCTATTTTATTAATTTGGGTATGCCTGAACTTTTCATGGCAAGTCGTAGCATAGCCACAGATGAGAAAGGTCTATTGAGGCTTCTCAAAGTTTTCTGTCCAATCCAATGTCTCCATGTTTCCTCCACTTGTCTCACCCTCCCCACTCTCCTTCTGATACAGTCACCTTCCATCATCCCTCCTTTTACCATCGTCATCCTCTCCCTCCGTTCTCACGCAACTTTCAACCTTCTCACTGTCAATCTATTTTCTGCCCTCCCTCCCTCATTCCCATGACAACATCTTTTTATGGCAGCGGTGGCCTGGTTCAAATTTAGGATTCCCGTGATTGTTAAAACCGTATTCTCTCTCTCTCACACACACACACACACACACACACACACACACACGCACAAGCGCACAAACTCAAATATAGAATCGGTCTCACGTGTTGACATTTGACATTGTGTTAAGTCGTGAAATATCTCCCCGCTATATCTGCTGATTATCATTATATGATCCTGCGAGAAATATGTGTTTTTATTTACAAGCTCCTGAACTACAAAGCTAAAGGGTTTGCACTGAAAGGCACAAGAAAATAGACCCTAAACATGTTTTCTATTTAAAGTGCAATGAAAAACAGAAATATTGTCTGTGATGTTAACCCCTGTTTCCCCTTCTGTCTCTCTACAGGGTGGCATGTATGTTTTCCAGCTGTTTGATTTCTATGCAGCTAGCGGTGTGTGCCTTCTGTGGGTGGCATTCTTTGAATGTATTGCTGTTGCCTGGGTTTATGGTAAGTACCATCCGTTCGAAATATAATGAACTATTGTGAGCTTGTGAGACATGTACTGTATTAACTTCTGAGCCGTCTGTAGTGCGCAGGAAGTGAATGCTTTTAATGTGTCGTCTTGTAATGTCTCCATCGTCTCTGCACTCTCAAAGGATGGATAACTGAATCACGGCAAAGTCCATTTAGAGACATCAGATATGTATCTCATCAGACCATTGCTGGGAATGCGCTGAAAGATTTCCTATACGTGTTGACATTACAGTAGTTTTTGTGGAACATGTGATACAGGTTACCATGGACCTGAACATTGTAACCTTGAGGACAATGTTTTGTTGTTTCGTGCTGAGGTTAATACAGACTTAAGCCAATGATGGCAAAGCAAATTTTTCGTGCATTCAAAGTCAATATAATGCGGACAGGGCACTGTAACCTCACAAAGCACTTTTTGACAAACTCAAAAATGCATATGCCAATTGACTCCAACATGACTGCTTGGCAGAGGCATGGAAATGTAAAGCCTACTTCTAGTTTACTTTTTGGCGGAGTATTTTTACATACGTTGAAACGTTTCTGGAGGGGAGTGAAGAGTTTTAAACTCTCTGTTCTCTAAGCATGTGTGTATGTACTGTGTTTAAGCAGCTTGAATTGCCACTGTGCTTGAAATGTGCCACACAAATTTGCTTTGCCTATTGATTGTTCTGAAATATGTATTTCTGGTGCTGAACTAGAGTGAATTTGCAAAAACGAATAACAAGCGGTATTACTGTATCCCCAGGCGTTGATAATTTCTATGATGCACTTGAGGACATGCTTGGCTACAGACCAAATGCTTGGATGAAATGGAGCTGGAGTATTATCACTCCTGTACTGTGCATGGTAAGGACCTGTTCAGTCTGCGCATGATGACTTAAGATGAAAGTTTGACTTCTTCCCCTTTTTTGTAGAAATTCCTCTGTTTCCTGAAACGTGTCATTGTGATGTTCACGTTTGTTAAAAAGGCATGACATAATTTCTAATTAGTCGTTTTACTTGAAATCAATCTACATTATGTGCCTTGAACCTTCCACGCATGCTTTACCAAAATGTCAAAACAAAAATGGTCTCCAAACATGAGACAAACTCTTAAGACATTGTCATGATTCCAATGAGTAAACCCAAAAACCCAAAATGTGAAACAGTGACTTTAAAGGCTGCATTGAAACAGCTGTTCCTCTTCATCTCCAGGGCTGCTTCATTTTCTCCTTGGTCAAATACAAGCCATTGACGTACAACAAGGTCTACGAGTATCCTGACTGGGCCATCGGAATAGGTTGGACTCTGGCCTTGACCTCCATGATCTGCATCCCCATGGTGGTTGTCATCAAGATAATCCGATCCGATGGGCCGCTCATTGAGGTGGGTGGAGGAGCTGTCTGTAGCTGTCTCATTCTTTTGTTGCTCAGATGCAGATTTTGTAGGTTTTGCTTGTAGGCGATTGTTTTTTTTGTTTTTTTTTTTGGTCCATTTTTCAAGCTTATGCCCTCGTTTTTACATTTTTGATCAATCCCGTATGCCCTCCCTCCTTCCTTCTTCTCCCATCTGTAGAGGATTAAGGCAGTGGCAGCCCCGGTTCGCGGCGGGGCCAGCTCCCGTCCCGCAGACCACCGTGGCCTCAAGGAGCTCACCTACCCTCTGGACCCCAATGGGAACAAGGGCCAGCTGATGAAGGCGCCCACCCACACCATCGTGGAAACCATGATGTAAAAGGAATGAGGCGGAGGCTCTCCATGAGATCGCTCTCCTTTCCTCTCCTGTCCTCTCCTGTCCTCTGAAATGCTTCTAAAACTAGCTAGTTTTCTGTCTATCTGTCTGTCTGGTGGACTGATAAGGGTTTTAAGGAAAAAAAAAAAGTTCCCGTTTCAAATCTTGTAGGAATACCTTGGAAGTAGTTTACTCTTGGTGGGTTTTAAGAGGGTAGCAATCACATTTCAAATCTGTTTCTGAATTCCTCACAATTGCGGGTGCTGGTAATCTTTTTGTCCTATTTGTAATTTCCATGTGAGAAAAAAGGCCCACTATTGTCTAATTTAAAGGCAGAGTGGCAATTGGCTCCAGCCTCTGGTCAAACACTAGTAGATTTATGTTTGTTATGCAGAAAAAACAGCCATCGTTCTAAAAAAAAAAAAAAAAAATAGAAGGAAGAAAGTGGTTATTGAGTGTTGGAATCAAACAGCCTTTTATACACTGATTATAGCTCACCAAAGGTTTTTTTTTTATTCTGTTCTAAAGTGTTCAGTAGAGATACAGCATCGTTGATTAAAAGTCATGTTTCTGACCCAATAATAGATGGGTATAAATATCCCCCTTTATTAATCAGATTTTTTTTTTCATATTTCAGCTGCATAAGGAAATATTTTTCATGAAATATGACTTACCCTCAGAAATTTGGCCTTGACATGTCAACCTGTCGATTGGTTTGATTTTGGCCTCCAATACATAAAATTGCCTGCAGCTAAATATATATATTTTTAAAAATATATAAATTTGTCACAGCCGTGATAGCCAGTGAACCTTATCGAACCAAGATCCTGGTTTTAATTGCACCTTAGCACAAATATCCCCATCTTCCCTAGCCATAAACTATAGGTTAAGGAGAAAACTAGCACTGATACGGCTTCGGGGGAAACCCGCTCCTGCACAAAGAGAGGGATCTGAAAGGATTTGAAGTGTGGAGGTTGAACCCTTGAGTGTGTTGTCTGTGGCGTACTGTACAGTCGTAGCTAATCAATCTATCTATATCTATCTCTATCTATCTTTCTCTGTCCTAGACCAGTTTACAGTACATTAGTGACTGCACTAGGCACTCTTGGCTTACAATTTTGGATTGAATTTATTTTTCCTTTCTACAGAGGAAGTTACATTATTATTAGTTTTTTCCTCTGTCAATGTTTAGATTTTTTTTTTATTAAGACTATAATGTTATTGTTATTCACTATAAATGATACTTGCTGTAGTTTTTACATAGATGAAGGATCACTTGTGAAAATATCGGGTGGAAATACTAAGCTATTATACAAATCGTGCATTTACAGTGGCAGCCATTGTAGTAATAATCCCCGTCATCCATTTCCTGTCAATAATTCTTTTTGCATCCAACATACAAATGGTGCGACTGATTTCTCCCAAATCTTTTCTCTTGTCGGGGTGTCGATCAGTTAAATGTACAGAAAAAAAATGGGAATTCTACAATGGCTCCATCTGTAAGTTCGTAGGTGTCGGGTGTTTATAGCTTTTCCTCTTCTGTAAATACCAGGGGACAGTATTTAATTTGGATGAATTCAGCCAGACAGGGCACTGTAGCCAATGGTAAAACATGTCACCAATTTCAAATGACTCACAGCAAATTTTTAGTTGGATGACACTCCCAGCAAATCAGCCAGCCTCAGACTGTCGACTCGTCTGAGCGTCAAACTCCTTTCAACACTCTGTGAAATGTGGCAGCTGGCTGCAGACGAAATCAGAGCCAGTGAATGACAGAGTTTAGTCACATTTTTTCTTCCCTACAGTCACCATTTTGCTTCACCTCCCTGAAAAAGAGCTTCATTTTAAACAAGGGCCCTGAAACCCCTTTAAACGGGTATTGGGTGTCTGTCATCATTTGGGATTATGGGAAGGAGTTTTATGGTAAAGCAACAGTAAATAAAGCAACATTCAGATGATTCAAAAACGTGAAAAGTCAGAAATTTGAAAACTGATATTTTTGCCAACCTTGAAAGACCGATGGATCAGTTCTTTGCTGCACAGAATGGAAAATCACACACCTTAACTGCCTATGTTATCAGAGTCAAAGTGACTTTTTAATTGCACCTTATTTGTATAATTTGGACTTTATATCAAATGATGAGGCTAAAAGAAAATCACTGCCATCTTTGTATTCAGGGTTTTTGGCCTCCATAGTTAAAAAAAAAAAAGAAAAACATTCTGAATACTTAAAACCCTTAAGCTTTTAGCTGTAAGTGCTTCTGTTTGCCGAAAAGCACAAAAGCAGCCATATTAAAAAAGATCAAAAAGGTTAAAAAAAAAACTATACTTAACACATGCATTGCAGGAATTCAACTAACGACTTCACATCAGAAGTGACCGTTAGACCAGGGCATCATTTTGTGTGTCATCCGAGCTTTTGATTTTTAGTCAGTTTACGTAATTTCTTCAAATAGAATAAAGTAGTTCATATCATTAAAAGGGATTTGTGAAACCAAATCCACAGCAGACATCTATTTTCATACAGTACCAAACTTTTCCTATGTAAGTCGTCTTTGTACAGCTGAGCTCCCATTGCAGACCTCCCATTGTAATACAGATACAAAGCTTAATTTTAATCTTAAACTTTTGTACAGATATGGTTCTCGATTTCCCCCCCATCCCCCGAAGGATTTTGGCACTTTGGTAAGAAATATAGAAGTAATGCTGAAAGGAAAGATCCATCAGCACCTTCCAGTAAGAACAACAGCACCGAGATTGATCATTTCCAAGATGCACAAAGTGGAAAGGTTAAATATTGTATGTTGAAAATGAAATATCTGTCGCAATGAGACACAAAAATAGATACAGGCCAGGTAAACATGGCTGAACATGTTCCATACTCTCACAACTGAATTAAATCTTTTCCCCGGGTGCTAAGATCCTTCTTTTGGTTGGGAAACATGAACCAGAAATAATAATTAATGCAGTCATTTATTGGTTTGTTCTGCCTCTCAGTGTATATTTACGGTATGTACCAGTCCTTCTGCCTTCGTACACTCCCCTTCAGTTAGCCTGCGTAAACCTTCCGTTAACTTAAGCTAACAGATTTTTCTCAGAGATAATGACTTTGCAAGAGAATCGAAGCATTAGCGATGCACAAGTTTTTACCGCCGAATGTTGAAATGTGAAAGTCACCTGTGGGTGAATGTAAAAGTTTCTGAAGATTTATTTTTTAGGGTGAAAAAACGAATTTATTTCGGGTTTTTTTTTATTGATCTCCTTTTATTGAATTCAGCAGTTTTCTTGTTTTATTTTATTTTTGATTGTATGTCTGTTCACATTTGTCTTTTTGTATTCCAAATATGGTGTATTTGAACCTCTGTCATTGGAGTAACATGTACAACTATCAATCAAAAAACAAACAAAAAAAAAGCTACGATTTGTTACGTGCAATACTTTGTAGAAAACGTTTTATTTTTCTCGCTGTTTTTCCAAGAAGTAGTACTGACCTTAGGAGTAAGACGATAGCCTGTGAATTCTTGATGAATACAATTTGAACCTTCAGGGTCCAGTTAAATTAAAACCTGCCACAAAAAAAAAAAATGCTCTGCAGTGTGGAACTAAACCAAACTAAACCACTATAACATCAAGATATTGTGGTTTGAAATGCACTGATAATTATCTTTTTTTGACTGCTAAATTGTATGTTTGTGAGGGGTATGAAACACAGTTACACTGCCACTAAACCTACCATCCTTCTACCTGCCTATGTTTATCTCAGCACTGCTGTGCTGCTAAAATCAGGCAGCTTTCCCAAAGCATGCCGCCACCAAAGTTTCTAATCTATAACACATTGCAGATATCTGCAAACCCCACCCAATAAGGGTTGAAAGATTTATTTGCTCGTGATGGAACAAACACCTTGGGAGTCATTTCGGCTGCTTTTGGGAAGCCCCGCCCCTCGCCAACAAATGCAGTAAATCCAATAAAAACCAGATTACACCATTTCAAATGTGGGCTTTTCTTTTAAAACGTATGCAATTTCTACATTCTGCTTAATCAGACATTTCTATCTTAATCCAACTACACTTCGCCTAAACTCCTGCAACCTTAGTGCTTTATCAAAGAAACCGAAGAAGCAAACTACATCTACACAGAAACACAAGACCTGATTTTGAATCCCAACTTTGCCTATATCATGTTCATTACTGGTATGAAAACACCACCATATCTGCAGGATTCAAAATCCAATCGTCTTGTTTATGTGATAAAGATGCGCTATGAGACCATACAAATGTGACCTTCGGGCTGCGTAGGTGACACTAAATATGTTTTATCATTGAAGTCACTGTGACTGCGTGGCTACAAAGGAAGATAAATGGGGCTCCGTTTCCTTAATGCGAAAAACATCTTTGTTTGAAGTTTTAAAAAGAAGGTGAGCTTACTCAGAAAACCATAGTTATAATGTAACCTAACTACACTTTTGGCATTTTTAGGTTTGATCAAGTTTTGGCTTGCGAGGGAGGGATGCTAAACATAATGCAAAAGGCTGTAAAATCAGCTATCCTCCTTTCACTTAAATGCTGATCTCAATGCTAAGTCTTCTGGGAAATGGAGTCCTACTCATCCTCCCCATCCTCTCTGTCGCCAGACTCGTTCTGATCATGGTCTCCAATGACGATGCTTCTGTCTTTCCTGCATTAAACTGTATTCCAGCCCTTCCTTTTTTGAGAATGTAAATGAGAAAATGTTTTTTTAGTTCTTGAGGAAGAAAAAAACATTTTTAAAAGAATTTGAAAGGTTTAATTTTTTATTTCTATGGCCAAACCTGTAAGCTAGGTTAAAAAAAAAAAAAAAAAAACAGCAAAAAAATATGTGTTTGAACAGGTTTTACAAGGTGTAAAACTTTTTTTTATTTCTTAATAAAAAATTTGTCTTCAGAGAATGAGTTTGTGTTTTCTGTGTATGATTGTTAATTTTTCATGTGTTGTAAATGTATGAGGTACAAAACATTTTCACGCACATCATTCCATTCAAGATCAATTTCCCAACTCGTGGGATTTATGTACTTAAATCCCCTCGACAGCATAATAAACTCTAATCCTGCAAAGCCTGTAATACAAGATTTAAGGTATTCAAGCAGGAGGCTGCATTCCAGCACATTTACTGTTGCCAGTTTTCCTTAAATACGTGAAAAGTAGTCAAATGGGTCAGAAACTGCTTCAAGGCCGATTACAATAACATGGCAGCTGCAAACTGTATTTAAGTATTAAGGTGAGCTGCAGGTTCGAAATCTGCTCGAGTTAGGGTTTTATATGTTACATAGATCCATTGTTTTCAGAATTTAAGATTAGCTACTTGTGATCATAGACTGTAAATAAGAAGTGGACATAGTCATTGTGTTGTCAACCGTTGGTTTATGGACTACGGTTTTGAAGCCTCGATTTTGGCAGTGGCCATTTTCTTTTTTATGCAACCAGCGAAGGATGTGACCATATTTGGATTGTGGAGGACCGATGGGTGGGTTCTGTGTGAAGCTGCTAAAAAACGCTTTATAATTCAAGGTCAACAGTACAGCTAAGTGTTCAAGTCAACTTATTAGCTAACTGCACTGGTAATATGGTAGCGATCTGTCAATCACACGGTAGCCCCGCCCTTAAGCATACCCTGCTTTATGGTCTATTTGACTCTGAATGGAGTCAAATAGACATTTAATAAATGAACACCATGCTGGATTGATGACTTGAAACTAGAGATTGAGACCATAAACTCATGTTTACAATGTTTACTGAGATAATAAATTAAGAGCGAAGTAGGGTCATTTTCTCATAGACTTATACAATCTGAGAGGAGTCGCCCCCTGATGGCCAGCATAGTGAATAATAGTTTAAGGCACTTCCTCATTGGTTTAGGAGCACTCAAAGGAGGAAGAGGAGCCTTATTATCCATCTCATGTTCTATAGTATACAGTATAGTGTCAGTTTGAACTATGACTATAATTGTTTTTATTATAGTTACCAAATGGAGCAAAAAAGCTGGGTTTTTTTCTTGAAGCCATCGGGAATACACATTGAAGGGGTTTCCCGGTTGCTTTGAGCTTATAAAGGCAGCAGCCCCCAACAATTCAACAACTTCCTTGAGTCACTTATACATCAGCCTTTTCTTGATGTGTGTCTTGTGTTTTGGAGTAAATCATCTGATGCAAAAAAAAAAAGAAAGAAAGCCATGGGAAATTTGTTTTTTTCACCACTTAATGAATGCATTTTCCCAAGGTTGAGGTTTGTGTTAGCTTCATTTTGGCAGCACAACCTACAACAAGTGAGCTATCAATCCAACCAATACTTAACTAACCAAACAAAAATAAACCAAAGCAGACACCACTTACCTAAGCTAAGCTAGCTACAAAAAAACAGGAGGGGCTCTGTGAAGCTCCTGGAATACGGCTCAGTTTATGGAATATTTTGACCTAAACACCCGTCTCACAACAGGGAAATAAAGGCTCAGACATGCTGGTGATTAATGGAAGCTGGGTACTGTTTTCCCACGCTGTAATTTGCCCTCAACAACTGTGGTAACATGTGGTTATATATGTTTTTTTCTTTTCAAATTGAAACATCTGACTCCCATGACAGTATTATGAGTGGTTCAAAAAAACATTCATCCTGTTTAATGCCTCACACTAAGTAAGGAAGACAGAAAGATCTTTCAGGCACAGTGCAAAGCCAGTCAAGTCTTTCTTCCTGATTATGTTTTGATTACCACGACATTAATTGTTATGATTATTATTGCCATGCGACCCAACAAAGGGGCCTTCATTCAGCAGAAACATAGAGGATGTTGGTGGCTTGAACCCGCTGTTGGATAATGTTAATTTAGCTGTTGTCTTGCCACAGTCTGGGCTTTAAATAACATGCACTCCAGAGAGAAAGAAACACAACGCTGACATTTCCATTCTCTGCCTGCCAGCTCCAAGAATAGATTGCTGCTGAGAATTTCTTCTCCCATTGCATCTTTATGACAGTCTTTTGGCCTTCACACGGAGCAACAAGCAAAAACAAATTGGTGGGTTTGTCAAGATTAGCGTGGTACTTTTGCCTTTTTATACTACAGTCAAAAATAGAACAGGAAATGGAAAGGTAATGCAAATGAGGGAGGCTGTGGAAATCAAATGTGGACAGTTTTAATCCCAGGATGTTGTGGTTACTTGGTACAGGCCAAAGGGACACCTTATACGCACTTTTTCCCCACTTGCTTTTGCAGACTTTTTTAATTACTTTTTCTGATATACATACTATGACTTTGTATATGACTTTTTCCCCCCAAAATTTTGATTTTTTTCCAACGTGCCATAATATGACTTTTTTCAAATGTTTTCATTACTTGTTTCGTCATGCTGCACTATGACTATTCTTTTTTTAAACTTTTTTCAACATGCTGTACTATGACTTTGGTTCATAATTTTTTCAACATTCTATAGTATGACTTTTTTATGACTCTTTTCGACATGATACATGATGACTTTTTTATGACTTTATTTCCGATATACTCGACAATGAAGGTTTATTTTTTTAAGTATTCACTCCTCAACATAGTCAGTTGAAGTCAGTTGTGGTTTGTCCAGTTTTTGTCAATGCAAGCTGGTCTTCGGGTCTTTTACAAGTTTCAGTTACCAGTTGTGGATGTGGAATAGAATGATGTGGACCTATAATGTCCAGAGTAAGAATCCCCTGTGTGAAAGTCGGCTTGTTAGGTCAGAGTGTGCAAACGTATGTGTCTGGATGTGTAAATGTACAGTATAGTGTTCCATCAGCTCTTTAACTACTTTGCCATGTGCTACTGCTGGTGAGTGTGTGTATGTATGTGTGTGTGTGTGTGTGTGTGTGTTATATAACAGTAGACTCTCGGGGATAATTAAATCAGCAGAAGCAGAATGTACAGAACAGTATATACACATAAAATGAACATGTTATTGAGCAGACTGGCAGAAGAAATAAAAAAAGGCACGTGTAAACACACGGACAGGAAATCACAAAGAGGCTCTAATACTGTGAAACGCACTCTTTTCCACACAAACATACACCCTTCGAATAACATACACACTGTAACTTTCATGTAAATGTGCATATGCTGACCCATACACCTTCCTTAGAAGTATTACCTCCACTTCAGCGACTTTTTGTAGCTCTATGGCCAAGGAACAATCATTAAAGGTCCCATATTATACTGTTTTTCATCAATTGCAAACAGCTGTCAGAGGTAACAACACTGTATTTGAAATGCATTGCCCCAAAGCCATCCGTGGTGCTGAATTTCAGCTGTCTAAAAGTTGAGCTTTCTAAAAGCTGAGCTCTCCTGAGAACAGGCTGTTTCTGTGCCTGCACCTTTAAATGCCAATGAGCTCCGTCTGTCATTGCCTACTTGGAGAGAGACGGAGAGGATGCCGCTTGTGCTAGCTGTAGCATGCGCCAATGTTTATGGTGGATGTATCGCTATGTGGCTCAAGTGAAGTTGCTGGGTCCCATATGGTTGGGACAGATCCTTTTACAAGGGTCAGTGTCGAGGCAAAGCCAGCTTTGTACTGACCCTCGTTACTGAAGCAGTCCGATGTGAAGTGGTAAGCACACACATACAAGCTAACACAAACCGTAGCCGGTACATTGTCATTAAAAATTAAACGCAACCAGTGTCTCTTCTGTTCTTCTGTAGCTGGGACCGAATATAAGCACTTATGTTGATTTGTAGGCTACAACCAACAATAGAGCAATTTGCGTGTCTAGCTGTGAGTGACGACATTGTGAAACACTGCTATCTCACTGCTGTCTCACCGCAGGACACACTGAACTTCACCTCCTATCATCGCAGAGGAGTTCGGCCTGCGCAAATGACTCCCTTCATTACGTAACGACGGGAGCTGAATCTGAACAGCCCGTAGGAGCGCCATTTTACTAGTGGGTGGGCTGCAGAGACCATGCAGGAATCGCTTGTTTTCCTCATTCTGGGAGTTGACAGGCCGTGTTTTTCATAATATGGGACCAAAATTAGGAGCTGTACGAGTTCCTGACATAGTGTGCATGTATGAAAAGGTGCAATTTAAACTTTCACTTAATCAGTCACACACAGTATTAGCACTGAAGTATTTGAGTTATTAAAGTTCACAAAGACACACCAAAATAACAGACCAGCCACTCAACATAAAATTAGACATTTTATTGTTCTTACTTTTCATCTTTTCTCATGTTCTTCTCGAAAAGAGAAGTATAGCAGTACACTCTTTGTTTCATAGAAAATGAAAAAAACAAAATGACGACAACAACAAAGTTATACATTTTATTTTCCCTCTGATAATGTTTGTTTTGTATTTTCTCCCATGTTTCGGAAGAGTAATAGAGTCATAGAAAAATACTATATTACATAGAATAGAACTTTACACAATTTGAAAACAAAAAATACACAATATCAACGCATACATTAGTAATGGCCCAATCCGGAATCGCAATAAGCCCTGATGCCACTTGTCAACACATCTTTTTAAATTATTTAATGTAAAAACAAAGTCACAAAACGAATGGGAATGTTACAGGCTTGCATGAGGAATATGTTTCGAAATGATGCACAATTATCTTCTTCTCCCTTCAAAGCCACAGTTGGCTGGAGGCCCAGTGGAGAAGTTTGTATTCACATTATGTATACACTGGTCAGGTCATTATGGTGAGTCACCTCAATGTAGTTCTCTGGGATGAATGCGATTGGTTAGCTGAACAGATCATTAACAAGTTCATTATATTTTCCCAGGCAGAAAGCTAATGATTAGCTGACTTAAGTGCTATACTTATAATATACTGGACGTTAAGCTAACCATTATTTTTAAAGCTCAAGCTCTGGCGGTGAGAGTTAAAAAAAATGAATTAAAATGTTTGTATTCTGTATTTTTGTATTTGTCTAGCATTTAATGTTAAGTGTCTTTGAGTACCCCCAAAAGCACTTTATAAGTCCTATTAATTATTATTATTGTAATTATTATTATTAAGAATAAAATAGTATTATCTGAGTGCTTATTACGTTTGCTTGCTATAATTGTGTGAACTTGTTTAGAAAGTGCTTGAATGTGGACGTTAATTTATTTGTAAATGTCCTGCAATCTTGTTTCAAGCTAATGGTAAGGCTAACACTTGCAAGCTAGTGCACTGTTATCTCAGATATGTAGCCTGCGATGCCTTAATGCCTTAAACTATATTTAGTTAAAAAGATATTGTTGTTTTCTAGAAAAATTAAATCAAATTATCGGATGCAGTTTAAGACTGTAGCGATGTCTGAATGCTGCTACGTACAGTTGGGTGACATTATGTTGGCGATGTTAGCATAAAGTGGCAGACCTGCAACATGTCCACTGCATGGTATGAAAAAATGGAAAGTCTCCATCTCCAACAGGAAGTTGTGAAAGAAACACACAAAGCCATCATTAAAATTTTTGACGACTGATACTGATGATAATAATCTGAACTTGCTGATTAGAACTAGAATCCTCTTAGCCATGAAATGGGTTTCTTTTTAACCTTTAGGTTAAGATGAACCATAAAACAAATATAGATTTTGTATGAGTGTGTGTTTGAAGGAGGCCGGCATGAATGGCAGTCATGTGAAAGTGCCTTTCTGCAGCTGATGATGTAATAAATGTGAGATTGATGTAATAACGTGTCAAATCTAATGACATCCTGTAACGGGTCCAGGGCTAATCACAACAAGCTAGTGTAGCCTACACGCTTTGTCGTCATAAAATCTTCAGGCTGACTTAGTGACATTTCTCCCCCAAAGTTCAATAGATTAGTGATTGAATACTTTGTTATATAAATTATAAATCATTGCAATAACACAATAGTTTATTGTCACGTGATCAAATGTTTTGTCAGTTTAACATTTTCAACCACTTAAAGGGCCAGGATTAGGATTTGGCAGCATCAAGCGGTGAAGTTGCAGACGGTTACAAACTGCACTTATCTCGTTTCCCAAGCGTGCAGGAGAGTAGTTCTTTATTATGTAACAGTGGCCCATGTAAAAACGCAAGCAGCCCGTTTCTAGAGCCAGCGTTTGTTTTGTCCATTCTGGGCTACTGTAGAAACATGGCGGTGCAACATAGTAGAGTCCCTGAAGAGGATCCACTCTATATGTAGATATAAACTGCTCAATATAAGGTAACAAAAACACCATTCTTATTTTCAGCTGATTATACACTAAAGGAAACATACTTATTAATATAATATTCAGCCAGTAGATCCTTCTAAATCCTACAGAATGGCCCTTCAAATGAAAATGTGTCATTTGTTACATTTATTACATGATACAACTGTGAAGAAGTTTGACTTTTTCTTATAGGCTTCACTCATCCATGGGACTTTATTTTATGATTCCGGATTGGGCTTCAAACTGACCTTTGACCCAGAAATGCATAGGGAGTATGGATGACCAAACATACGTACATACACACATACATAAAAAGAACAGTTTGGAAGGCTTTTCTCAGCATTTTGTCTTTTGTTTTTGTTTTTTTGTTGTTGTTGTTGCTTTACAAAACTTTTTTTTTTTGGCCACTTGACATTGCGTAAAAAAACACAAGTTTGTTCCATTGTACATGAAAATACTTACAGTGCATGGTATTCAACAGTGTGCTTCCTTTTTTGTAGTAAGTGCTTGGAGAGAAGTAAATGTCTCTTCTTTTTTTTTTTCATTTCTGAAAAAGTGTGTCTTTCTGAGGCTCGCTCGCTGAAAACTGAAGATATACTGTTTTCAGTCCCATCAGGGTTTCAGAAACGGCACACAACCCTGAAAAATATCACCACTGTACAATGAAATGTACACCACCTAGTCTCTCTGACACACACACACACACACACACACACACACACACACGTACACAAAGACATGCTTAAAAGGATATAAAAGAAAAACTGACATCCTTGGATACGTACATGTAAAAACACATGTATATACACGTTGAAACCTCGACACACACACACACTGGCGTTCCCAAGGAGGGCAGCTGGATTCTAACTGGATTATGTAACAACGGGAGGAAAGGGTGGGAGACGTACAAACTGGGAAAGAGAGAGAACAGAGGTTGTGATTGTTCCCGTTGAAACATTTTTCCAATCCTTGGGAGGATAAAGGCTATTCTCTGTCTGCTCTCCCTTTTTCATGCACACGCATTCTCACATGAAGTATCCCTGTGTGTTGTATGCATTGTGTCTCTCTCACACATCTTTGTTCAGTGTGCATCTAGTGTGCTCACATACGTGCACACAGGAATATACATGAATAAAACTGTCATCTCTTTGCGACCCGTATACTTTCTCTGTGTCACACTCACATTATCCACAGACGGTGAAGGCAAAGAAAGTTTTGGAAGACAGGAGGAGAAAACCTCTGCTGTTGCCAAACCGACCAGCTGTGTGAGGAAAGGTGGCAAAGTTTAAAAGAAAATGATGAGAGTTCCTCATGTGAGTGTGTGGTGACAAAGAATAGAAGTAAGTAAGAAGTGAGTGGCGCTGTTTCAGTTGCACAGCTCTTCCAAGTCTCTTGGAACTGAGAATGAAATTCTTCCTTATTAAATGGTGCATTAAATGAAGCATTCGATCACAGAGTGAAATTCTGTGACTTGCGCTGTAAAAAGCCGGTAAGGTGCATTCACACCAAATGCAAAGCCAATTGTCACCTTGCATTGTTCACTTGATTTTGAACACTGGGTAATTTGTGTGTATTTGTATTTGACTCACTTGTGCTAGACACGTTGGAGAGGAGGCGGGGCTTCCCTCCATGTAAGAATGAGTAATATAGTAATCTGACAAGTAACGTAGCTCATTTCTTTAGACATCAAGTAATAAGGAAATTAATACTATTGCGTTGTAAAATAGTAATAAGTAGAAAGTGACTTATTATATTAAGCTTCCTGAGTTACTTGCCCAACACCGATTTCATTAAAAAATGATCATATATTCAAATAATATTCCATTTCTGCCGATAGATCCCCCTAAAGACTACTTCCTGGCCGTTTAAGAGCCATCTGCCATGCCAAACTGAAGTTGAAATAATTAAAAGTGGTGGGCATTACATAAACCTATATTATAATATTATCCTATGTTTCTATGTTCAGACACATTCCATTGGGCACTGTTATTCCTCTTAACTGGCTCCTTACACGACTTCAAGAAATGGAGGACAAAAGCCACAGTTCTGTGTAAAATGCTTTCTAAAGTTCATCTACTATAAGAATGAAACAGTTTCAGTTTGAGTGGGTAACAGCGTGTGTTTATGCACCCTGTCAGATCCACCCACACAGACAGAAATGTCCTGACACACTCATGTCCATTCACATCAGAAAGAGAGATGCAGGAATAAAACACAGCCAGACACACAGAAACAAAACAGGGACAAAAACATAATGGCACAGATGGACGAACTGCATTGTTTAATGTCCGTATGTTATCTCTCTCTGTGTGTGTGTGTGTGTGTGTGTGTTTGTGTGTGTGTGTGTGTCCTAATCTGATGTGATCTGGTATTAATCTTCAGTATTCTGACAAATTAAATCGACGAGTTTGCGGATGATGCTGTTAACTTTGTTGGTGATTGTTGTGCCATAAAAAGAGCCTGTCTTCCCTACAAAGTCAAACAGCAGTAGCACTTCAGTGTTCATGATTGATCTTTAGTTTAGATATCACGTTATGGTGCTGAGTGGAGTATTTTAGGCTTCAGTTGTCAAAGAAATTGTCAAACTTGGTCAAACTTGGGAGTTTTTTTTTTTTTTTTTGTAAAAATGCTCACAATCATTCCGAAACTGAGTAACAATACATTTTGTAGCCTCAAATGATAAATTCAGAAGGAGTGTAAACTGCATTAACCCTAAATGACATTTCAGGAGAAACAATTAACCCTGAAAAATCGCATAATTTGCAATTTATCTCTGGCTCTTCAGTCGGCACTGGTTTTATGTGAATGTAGATGTATACCAGTGGAAATTACAAATGGTCCCTATTATACTATTATTTTGTGTGTTTACTGTAAATATACATCATGTTGTATAAATATGTCCCCGCCAGCTCTGTTTGTTGTTGCAGAATATTGTTTCATTCCTGTTTTGTGTGAAATTCAGTTTTGAGGCTCTGACAGGTTCTTTCATCGTGTTTGTGAATACTAATGTAATGATTATTGTGAACCTCAACCTTTTCATGAGCTCTGCTTTTTGAAATGCATTCAGTTAGCTGCTGCTCTTTGACTTGGTAGGCCAGCAATGAGCCGAGGTCAGATGAACCCAATGCTCTCAGATTGCAACTCTCCCAGCTGTTGGCAAACCCCCTCAAAACAGACAGAAAAAAAAGTACATTTTTATCTCAAAATGTTGCAGGAGAATGTTCTTATGTTGGCAACACAGTTTTCTCTATGGGATCTCCATTTGCACAGCTGTTGAAAGCAGAAATTCCCTTTGCCTCTTTTAAGATGCCATGTTTCATCTTTTCCTTCCCTTTCCATTATTGGATGGAAACATTTTTTGGCAGTATAGAGATGACCTTTCAATGATGGCACAAATTTCATATATATATATATTTTTAATATAATTTTAAAATATATCACTGTGCTGTCGTACGCAATATGGAAGTCAACCTTCGTGCAACAGCTGGAAAATTAGCTAATCTTGACCTTTCCAGAAAATTAATCCTGGGAATTGCAATGGAGCAACGGTATTTGAGCCCTCATTATATGGACTTGGACAGCGGCTCGACCACAGCGGGACAATTATTTTAGAAACGGTTGGTTCAATCTTTCAGTGAGTGTTAATACACTTTCTTTAAACAAATGGAATCTGCAAACTGAGCAAAGGTAGTAGTGTGTTAACATATAATATTGTGTAATAGTGTGCACCATCAGCACAAGAAATGTCTATAAACCTGTGGTCTGGCGTTAAAAGCAGAGGAAATTGCAACACTAAAATTGCAGGTTGTATTCATTTGTTTCAAGTGAAAACAATATTTAAAGAGTGATCAGTTAATGGCTGGTTGAAGTGCCAAGTAAGTGGTTGTTTATGTTGCAACAACACTGTGAGGACTTCCAGCCAGCCTCTGGGAGAGCGTCTCTGGAGTTCCTCTGCATTGTGCCAGTGCTCCCATAGAGAATCATACTGTTGAACAGCAGTTTAAGTTTGCCCTTCATCACCAGTTATAATGTCTCCTGCCTGAGTGGATGCATGTGTGTATGTCTAGAGATTCATCAGGTTGTCTGTCTGTGTGTGTGTGTGTGTGTGTGTGTGTGTGTGTGTGTGTGTGTGTGTGTGTGTTACAGGTCCAGCGGGTGGTCTAAAATGTTGTTATTGTCCTCTGTGTCGTCATCGTCATCCTCGTCGTTTGCCAGCGGGTTGCGACTGATGACCAGCTCCAGTCTGTCCCCGGCCTCCGTGATTAGAGGTACCGCCAAGCAGCAGTCAAAGTCCCTCGTCCTCACGTGGTTCACCTGGACGGAGACGGAGAGACAGCGGCTGCTCGGGTAAATGGTACGGTCAGCCGTAAATGGTTGGTTAGCAAGGAGGGTTATAACGGTACACATATTCGTAACGGTTTGGTATGCGACATCCTTTCGGTTTCGGTATACTGCACATGCGCAGCAGAAATTCTGGAGTGAGTTTTACCAGGAACATTTTGGCAGCGCACCAGTTGAGGTCAGCTGTAGCATGCTAGTTGGTTTAGCCCGGTCAACCGGATCAATTAAGCTTATTGGAGCACAAAACCGTGTGCCTACACCGTTGAACTGAAGTCGGGTTGAAGTCGCTGGATATGTGCGACAACACTTCATTCAAGACGATACAGAATTAAGCTATGTGATCAAAATGTTTTCATTGATCTTTTATGATGGAGGATTACACAATCAGAAGTATTTTATTTTTTAAATGTATGGTGAATGGAGTCTGGAATGATGGGTGCTAGCCTACGCTAACATTGTAGCTGCTACATCAACACTCCAAATAAGGTAATCTAGACATAAATACGGCAGCGACCTTGTTGTTTGGACAGTTGCTGGTTCCTCCACATAGTCTGGTCTCTTGACTAATGTGAGCTACTATCGTAGAGCTCTGGCGACCACATACACAGGAGAAAACATTTGTTTCCTCCATTTAGGATTCAGCAGCTTCAGGATGACAGGACAGTTGCAATGCTGATGGGCTTTCGCATCACAGCGTCACGCAAATTTCTTGTTTTGCAGTCGGTGTGAACACACTTTTAGCCTTTTGCAGGTCAGTTTAGGACTGCGTATGTTAACACCCTCAAACATTAAATGGGTTGCCTTATAATTACCTGCAGGATCCTGTCGTAGGGTTTGAGCCCCGCTCGGTCAGCGGGCCCATCTGGTCTGATCATGTTGACGTAGACTCCCTTCTCCAAGAAGCCGTCTGACACGCTGAAGCCAAAGTCGTCGATCTCTGGGTCCTTTATCACCGTTACCTGCATGAGATGACTGGATGTGAGGTTTGGTCTGCTGTCATTGAACAGGAAATCCAAACGATTATCTCGATTTTTGAGATAGTATTTAAAAGCAAATATGTGTGATGCAATGTGCTTCTAATGTAAAGCATTCCCCCATGCTTCATGCTTTAGCAGGATCACGAAGAATACTAGACCACTTCAACAAACCACTACGGCTCAATATGGTACCACTGCAGGGTAAATGAGGGTTTTTTACATTTGGTAATGCAGGCCAGATGTTTTGCTAAAGCCTGTGGATTAACAGAAAACGAAACAAAAAGGCAGTATTACATGACGTATGAATATTGTATGATCTTTTAATGAAACACCGTTTAGAGGCTGTAACAGTTTGGCTAATGACCATTGAGCCCATCAGCAGAACAGATTTAATAGACTTTAATGCATTTTCTCCCTGTAGATAACAAACTGGGAAAGACAAGTTTGCGCAGTCCCTCGTCCAAGGGCTTAATTTAAAACCCACAGCGTGATGACTTGTAGCTGCCATAATAACCCTGGTTGAAGGGGGTTGGACCCCATATACTGTACATTATTACCGTATACATTCTTACTATATTGCCTTTCATCCTGCACTGTAAAAACATGATGTATGTCTCAAACTCGTAGAAACATTTTACAGCTTTTTAAACTTGAACCCCTTTATTCTTGTAATTTAATTGTATAATATAATAGAATTTCCAATCCAAAATAAGTATGCTTTTTTTTTACAGAAGGCAATTCGACATGTGTCAAAAACACGTGTAAATGATAATAATAAAAAATAAAATAATACTAATAATTATAATAATAATTTAATAATGGATCCTGACTTACTGCCACAGCTTACTGGGACATTTGAATAGAATGGTGGCAACGTTATTAGTAACGTCTGTGATTTTCCTGCTATAATTAGTCAAAACGTCTACTGTGAGAAAGGTGGCAACCCCCCACACAAAATTAATTAATTCACTCAATTACTGATTTTTGGTGTGAATGGGCTAGTGTGTAGCATTTATGGGGGGAGTATTGGCAGAAACGGTGTATAAACGGTGTGTATAAAGTGTGTATAAACGGTGTTATACGGTGTATAGTCACATGAAATTGAGAATTATTGTGTGTTTGTGACCTTGGAATAAGCTTATATACATATGCAGCCATGAAGAGGGCCGCGGTTTGTCTACAGTAGCCCAGAAGGGACAAAAATTGGTTCTAGATAGGGCCATTTGCATCCAAATTTGAAAAAAGGGCCTACCAACACCTCTCAAGCTGGTTGATTGGATTTTGTTTTTACGTACACAGATAGAAAATAAAAACAACAAGGAATTACATCATCCCCTTGAAGTTGCTAAGCAACCAGCAAAGACACTGCACAAAATGCAGCTTGCAACTCCCCCTAAAACCTTAGCTAGCTCGGTAGCTTTGAGCAAGGTGGGTGTGTCATCCACCATTATTGAGCACCACCAGCTCCTTCCACGCTCTTCCTCTTTGCCCATTTTTGGATTAGCAGGCATTGTCACTGCCAGGATGACGTCTACAGTTTTGAACTCACTTTGTGGAGCTCCAAAGGCGTCGGGGACAGAATCCCCTGCATCTCCTCTTTGATCCGACGAGACTCCCATGTTCTCTCTGACACCCTCAATGAGGCCTTTGGCTTGGACTCGTGGTGCAGGAGAGGGGAATGGTTGTCTTGGTGAATGTGGGTCCCTTGGTGCAGGTGGGCCTCATGGTGCAGGTGGGCCTCATGGTGCATGTGGGCCTCGTGGTTGAAATGGGCCTCCTGGAGCAGGTGGCCGTCTGGGTGGAATGAAATTAGTTTTTTAGTAGAATGACAACAGTATTACTACATTTAGTGAACACCAGGCTTGTACATACCATTTTGTTCCGTTTCCCCAAATTTTAAAGCCTGTTTTTTGTTTTGTCAGTCTATATTATAGGCATGGGGAAACAGCAGCACCCGCCACATCTGCCATTGAATTACCTTGGTGGAGTTGGCCCTCTTCATGCAGATGGGCCTCCTCATGCAGATGGGCACCCTGGTGGAGGTGTGTGCCCTGGTGCAGCAGGTTCCCCTGGTGCAGGAGAGAGTTTCTCCGCAACGGGCTCATCCTGCTGTGGCTCAGTATGGGCTCAGCTGGTGGCTTGTTGACACCGTCTACACCCAGACTGATGGCTGTTCCTGTCATGATGGATGCCTGCACAAAATACACATAGATACAAAATAGGTATATTGATATGTTCAAAGCCTATCATCACTCTACATCACTGAGTCTACGGAATAACACAAACCCTGTTAATGTGAGGATTATAATTAAGTGCGTATTATCCATGTTTTATGTTAATGCTAACATGCTAATGTAACCAACAGATAATGTGTGGCAGCTTTGTGGTCCAACTGTTTGTTGATAAATGCTAACGTCCGTAGTTTAAGTTTGCCCACTGACCTCTATCTCTCTGAGGAGTTCTGATTGGCCACAAGTCTCCAGATCCTCAAGCGCCTGACACCAGAAACTGTCATCTGGATCCAGCAGAATACCGTCTGGTGGTTGGCCGATAAATCTGTAGCACACAAAAACACAAAATTAAATTAAATGGAGCTGCTTCAGATTCAGGTTCATTGGGTGGACAATCACCAGTGGCCCCACAATATGCAATTATCACAATTCCAAAGTCACGACACTTATTGAGATATTGCGATACACAACATTTTGCGACACGTTGAGTATGATGATTATATATAAAGATAGTTATTACCTTTTTTCATCTGCATATTACACAGTTTGTCATATGTCATATGGAAGAAAAAAATAATTTCGGGGACCCCCTGCAGTAACTCTGTGACCACCTATTGAAGTTCTCTACAGTCTCACTCAAGAAGACACATCGACCAACACAAAATCATAAATGTCATAAATGTTTCATCAAGCGCCTGACGAATGTTTTTTTACCGTCTAGTCCAATCCTGCTGATTTCACCCTATTATTGTGCATCGATACAATATTGCGATGCAAAATATCACGATACTATGGTGTATAGTTAGTAAAAAAATAAATAAATCACATTTTAAGCCACCAGACAAACATACATGTTTGGACAAACAGTGTTTTGTCTTGAATGCAAGTGCGTTTTCTCTATGACCTTTCTGTACATTAACGAGTCATAGTAGTGCAAATAAATGCGTACAGTGACATTGAGTCTGCACATCTAGGCATAAATAAATGGGGTCGGATCAGCAACAAAGCCGATGTAAAGACAGAGCAGTGCAACATCAGGCCCGAGGCTGTAATCTCTTAACACCGAGTGTCCTCGACTGACAAGATTAATTCACTTTCACTGAGCATCTGATTTTTTTCCCTCCTCCCACATTAGTGTTACGTAACCCCAACGTTGCTATCCTCACAAGGCTTAACCTCCCGACTCATCACTATACGCACAGAGACACAAACACATGAGATACGACTCAGCCAGTCTCACTGGCTTCATGACTCAACCTCCACACTAAAATTTCCACTTCACTACCAACTCTTGCCTGTAATGACACCAACCGCAGAATCAAATGCAAACTTCTGTTTAAACATGGGTTTGTAGATCAGCATCAATTAAGTAATACAAAAAGAAATCAATCAAACATTTTCATAATTTTAAGTGAATTAAGTAACTTGCAAATGTTTCTGTTTCTCAAATTTGAAAATTTCAAATTCAATACTTTTCCACCTGATTGATGTTATAAATGGAACATATTTGGACTGTTGGTTGGACAAAACAAGAAATTTGAAGACAGAACCTTGGGCTTTGTGAACTTTCAATGAATTATGTTTTCTAAAATACAAATCAATTAACGGGAGGCACAATCAATTACATTTGTTATCATTGAATAATTGTTAGCTTCACTATACAGTAATTTCAGGGATCGTACATTTTTGACATTGACACATTTAGTCCCATTCAGTCCTACCCAGGTGGTTTGTCCCAGTCGTCCTCGCTGAAGCCTCCATCGCTGAAAGGGTAGTTCTTTCTGCGTCCTGGAGGTGGTGTGGTGCTGCGCTGCTGCTGCTTGGCACTACGCCATTCATGGGGGTGGAGGGCAATACCAGCCGCCTGGTGGTTGTATGTACCTGCAGGAGGGGTTACACATCGTCATTATATATAGATACACCAATTAACTTGCAGATAGAACCATTTGGATTTGCATGTCACACACGTGTTTTAATCTCAAGCTTACCCTGGCTGCCATAGCCGGCGTCCAGCCCCGAGCCATCCCACGACTCCATTGCAGAGTCGACGCTAGGTATGGTTGTGGAATAAAGCTCTGACAGCTTATTGGTCTGTTGGCTGTCCGTCAAATCGTCCTCGTCAGGGTCGCTGAGCTCGTTCTCTGTTGTGTCCTCCGCCTCTGCTGCCTTCCTCTCGTCTCCATCTTAGCAGAGACAAAGTTGGAATCAGGTTTAAACTGATCATCAAATGAGATGGGGGGTTTGGTTGGTTGGGGCAGGGACCATCCCCTCTGTTAAAAATTAACAAATCGCCTACTGGCTACTCTGAAACTAACCGTACTCAGACCTTCTTATGAGGCGGTCTAAAATATACATCAACGCCATTAACGCTTTCTGGACACCAATCCACATTGTGTACAGCAAATCCATGTTGAAATCATCAAGAGCTGCCGGTGGGAAGCACAGTACTGATTGGCTAAATATTGGTGAAACAGATGGACCAACTACGTTCACGCACAGTTTTTCGTACTTACTGTCAAGCTGTTTTTTTATCTTGAGGGTGACCGTCTCTCCAGCCATCTGCAGCAAATGGATAGCTTCACTCAGGGGTTTGCCTTTCAAACTGACGCTGTTGATAGCCAGGATCCGATCCCCCACATGAATAGCCCCCGTCCTGGACGCACATGAAAACATGACACATTCACCCATACAGAGGAAGGTAAGAGGACTCAAGACATGAGGTTAAATCAATCAAGACGATCGCTCTAAAACCACAATCAGCTGCAAAGACACCCAATACTATCAATAGTAAAGTTCTATTGAGCAAATATTCCAGTTCTGGGGCACCCTGAGGCGTTCCTAGGCCAGACAAGATAAATATCCCTCCAGCCTCTTCTGGGTCTACCCCGAGTCCTCTTACCTGTTGGACGAGCCCAGAAAAACTCTAATAGGAGGCATCCAGGATGCATCCTGATCAGATGTCCGAAACACTTCAGCTGGCCCCTTTGAAGCAAAGAAGCTCCAGCTCCATCCTGATCTCTGAGCTCTCTAAGGCTGAGCCCAGTCATCCAACAAAGGAAGCTCATTTCAGCCACTTGTATCTGTGATCCAATTCTTTGGGTCAATATCCAAAGCGCATCACCATAGGTGAAGGTCGGTACATCGATGAAGTAGTAAATCGAGAGCTGAGTGTGTCTGGTTTGGGGACCTCAGAATTGCTCTTTGCAGTTGATGTGGTTCTGTTGCCTCCATCTGCATGTGACCTTCAGCAGGCACTGTGGTTTGCAGGTGAGTTGGTAGAGGTCGGGATGAGAGTCAGTACCTCGAAGTACGACGCCAGAGGTACTGTTGGAAAACGGTGGGGTGCACCCTCCGGATTGGGAGTGAGTAACTGCCCCAAGTGAAGAATTCAAGCATCTGTGTCGTTCAAGAATGAGTGTAAAATGGAGCAGCGGATTCTGCTTTTTAAAATTTGCGTTGAAAACAAGACCACGATCAATCTCACCATTATATTTCCTCCCCTAATAAAACACATTTTCAAGCGCAATTTAGCCGTATAGAAATCTAATTTCTAATTTAATACTTTCCATGTTTACAAATCCGATTTGGTTTCAGGAACTTAATTTAAAGTTATATAAAGTTAGGGTCACAACAAGGTGACACTGGAATGAATAAGACCTGCTCCCTTTCATCCCACTATCACTAACCACTGTATGAAACTATCTTTGCGGCCTATGGCTCTCTGGGCGTGAGATAAGAGATATTATTCACTTTCATCTCTTATCTCACGCCCAGAGACCCATATACATCACATGTACATGCACAAGTGATTAAAGCCAAAGAAGGGTGTGTTTTTCTGGATGTTTTTATCTATAGTTTCTATTTACCTGAACTGATTCAACAACATAAAAGCACTCAAACGACTGAAAGAAAAACTAGGTTGGTGTGAACATTTTCCATGAGCCACACAGATGCAGATATCTGTATTCCTGCACTTTCTTCTCTGTCGGGCCGAACCAAGTTTATTTATAGGGCACTTTTAGCCAACGGGTCTGAGGCGTAAGTGTTTTATCGACTATTGTTTAGGACAGGAAATAGAAAAACTGCATCACAAACTCCAAGAAATGGGGTCACTGAGTGTACATGTGTCTGGATTTGTGGCAGGGAAAGCAGAAGCTGCCTCCGCTGGGTGTGTTTTGGTGGAATAAATCATGAGTCGGTAACAAAAGCTGATGTTTCATGGTGAATAAAGTGTGGTGGACTATATGTCAGCTGAATTCCCCAATGGATGCTCATGACTCACGAACATCTTTATCGTCATCATTGGTTCAGTCTCGTTGTAGTCACACATCATGTATCTCCTTATCTCATCTGCCATCACTCCATGTCACATGGCTCCTCAGACACCTTGGTGAAGATCTCTGCACTACTGTGTTCACTTCACTTCACACAGTGGACCAGCAAAGGTTAAATAATGTTTTTATGCTGATGTTTGTGCTTCAAATCTACACAGTAACTACGTTTGTGTTCAGGGACAAAGTGTTCCTGATTGCTATAAGGAACTGTTCCTGAAAGAACATCGTGTCCAAAACATCTCTCTGAAGTCACAGCGGAGCTGCAAGTGAGGAGTTTCATGCCGCCTTATCACCACAACTTATGGTGCACAAAGGGAGTTTTTCAGTACCCATTTTATTTAGTTAACATCCTTATATTAAGCCTACAGGCTACAGCCACCACAGTAACATCATTAATTGAACACATGAGAATCCAGATGGATCCAGATCCAGTAAGGTTTCAGCTCGGGGTGCAGCTCTGTCGCTTGTGTTCATCAGATCCACCCATCACTCCTCCACAATCCAAATATGGTCATTTCCTTCAGTGGTTGTCAAAACAGCCAAAATGCTGAAATTTGAGGCTTCAAATCCATAGTCCAAATCCATAGTCCACAAACCAACAAGTGACGTAACCATGACAAATACAGTCTATGGTTGAAGTCATAAACTCATGTTACAATGTTAACGGAGATTAATAAATCAAGAGAGAAGCAGGGTATTTTTTTCATAAACATGAACAGAGAGAGAGAGAGAGAGAGAGAGAGAGAGAGAGAGAGAGAGAGAGAGAGAGAGAGAGAGAGAATGTACCTCTCGGCCAGGCCTCTCTTGGTGAGACCGGATATAGTGATGGGGTCAAAGGGCTCCTCGGTGCCTGAGATGGTGATACCCAGAGGGCCTCCATACCGCTTCAGCTCCACTGTGTAGATGATGCTGCCTGACGTCTCCTGCTCATCTGATACATGCAACACACACACACACACACACACACGCACACACACACACACACACACACACACACACACACACACACACGTTATTCTAATGTTTCAACTCCAACGAGTAGATGAAACACACACACTAAACTAAAACCTCTTCAGGTCACTTGGTGATACTGCATCACGTTATCCGTTAATGTGAAATACGCACACACACACATACACACACACGCACGCACACACACACGCACACACACCATTCCAGAAGTAGGTCAAAACTCCTCTCAAGACAACATTGCCGAGGAAGACACAGTTTCCATGGTAACTGGGGAAAAGACTGCCTCATCATCATGTGAACACATAATCTCTGAGTTTTAACCCTGTCTGTCTGTCTGTTCGCATGTGATCATAACCTGTGACTCATAATCTGGCATGATTACATAATCCCTCCCGGTATTTATTTGTGTGTGTGTGTGTGTGTGTGTGTGTGTGTGTGTGTGTTTTGTTTTTTTGTACATCTCATCACAACATGGTGGAACAGAGTGACATCTCCCCACAAAACACCTTGGATTTGTTAAATTAATTAACGTCAAATCACACAAATCCAAGATGGTGGCTGGAAGATCGGCAACACGTGACCAAGTGGCACAGCACAAGGGTCCTCTGCTGGAATAAATCTCCTGGTACACACACGAGACCAAGCAGATCATTTCATCGTGGATATTTCTTTATGATTTAATATGTAGTAATAATACTTATGTTATGTTTCTGTTTCCCCACTGAGCTCAATAAAGACTAATTTCGCAGTATTTGACCATTTCAAAAACAGCATCAGGAGTCCAGAAGTTGTGGACAGCACCACCACCTGGTGGCCAAACACTGTTAATGCATCTCCATAAAATCTCAAACCTGCTGAGCTGATGAGCATTATTTAATCACATAAAATGCCTCTGGAAATGGGTTTCAGTCGTGCTGCGGTCTTCAAGTTGACTCGCAGCCTCGCGCTCGTACCTGAGTTGTCTTCGTCCTTGCGTATCTTCAGTTTGACCAGTTCCTCGCACTGTTGCAGGATCTGCTCCGCGTCGTCTCTGGAGCAGTTCTCCAGCCTGATGTTGTCGATGGCCAACAGTTTGTCGCCCGGTTCCAGAGTTCCTGTTCTGGACAAGAGAGAGAAGGAGGCACAAAGGTGGAACCGGACATCACTTCTGTTGTGGTCGCTCTACGGCGCCCCTTTATTCTCAGTCCATCACACGTTCTGATGGACTTTCTTATCTAGAGATTAGAAGAGAGATTGACTGAGATCGGTAGAAGAATATAATACTCATAGAGATACCTGTGGGCCATGCTGCCCTTCTTGATGTCAGAGATGATGAGGGGCTCTCCTGGCTTTTTACTGGCTGTGGAGGGAGATGACATTACACTAAACAGTAGCAGCAAGTAGCATCGAAAACAAATGTGAAAAAAGCATTGATAATAAAATCAATAATTGTAATGTAACATCATATACACCAATCAGAGTTGATTTTATCTGCTGCTGTGGTCCTGCTCATACTGCCGCTATTATTCCTGTTAATCATAATTCTATTATTATTATTTCTGCTACAATATTATTATTAGCATTCTATATCCTCTGTTATTTTTGTTAGTAATAATTTTCTCCTACACAATACTTGAATAAACACACGTTTTAAACAATTTAATGTATTCACACTGACTCAACCCGTTATATTGAACATATATAATAACATTTGATGGAATGTAATATGTTTTCAGTATATAATTATTCTTAGTTATTGCTGTTATTACTGCTCATATGGATTGACTTATTATGAATTATTATGATATTTATTACTCTCTCTCTCTGAGGTTCCTTCCTTCTTTTGTTTTTTGTTCAACGTTCTTCGGGGTGTTTCTCTTTATGACATAATCTAGTTTTATGAGATAATGCAAAGAAGACACATTTTTTTTTGCATACATTTATGCAAAAAAATAAACTACAGCATTTGTAGGCGGGAGACGGAGAGGACGGATCAAGGATGGATCAAGGTAACGGACACCAAAAAGATCTGGACTGATAAACTACAGGTAAGTGGGAAATATTTTGACCTGGAGATGAACTGTCCCTTTAAGAGACTAAACCATGAAAAACAGCTTCAAACCTAAAGATCAAAAAGTACAATATGTCCACATTCTTCTGACCATATAAGGCCAGTGGCTTGTGATTGGTGTGTGTATGTATACCATTTTTAAAAAGAGTTAATGTTTATAGCTGAGCCGTTTCGGTCTGGTGACATTCAAACAGTCAGCCAGCAGTTGAAAACAAATAATAGATCATATGAACAGTGTGTGTGTGTGTGTGTGTGTGTGTGTGTGTGTGTGTTCCTACCACTGATGGTGAGCCCCAGCTCCACTCCTCTTTTCTTTGGCAGTTTGACGTGGAATGTACCACTACTGGGCACCACCGACTCTGTGGCATAAACACATGCAGAGAAGCCATTATTATATATATAACAAATGAGTCTTTTCATCCCCTTAACGTTTGTAATTACAAGGCTTTTAGCTGTTGCTCTTATCTCCTTTGAATTGCTCTTCTCTGGGACGGAGCAGCGACTTCAAATCCTTGCCGCTTGCCTGTGTGAGTCACTAAACACTAAACCGAGTCTTCACCCAGGTGATAACATGGCGGATGTCAACCTCCCTGGATCAGCTCCTTCAAACACATGGAGAAGCTTCTAGCAGGCATCAGTGTTGTTCCTGTCTGGACGTTTGGAGCCGTCTGACCCGCTTTAACGTCCAGAGTCAGAGTTAATGGCTGAGAACCGGCTGCATCGATGCTTTGGCTTGATGGGAACCTAATAAAGCATTCTAATTGCTCTCCGTTTAGAGGGCAAAATGCTAATTTCATAATTACACGCCCGCTATGTTAACGCATTAAATGATGCAACGTTATGAAAGGCACCAAAAACATGATTTATAACTGCGGAGCTGCACAGCTCTAATCGAGTCAAAGTTTTTAATATTTTATTTCAGTTAATGGTTGCCGTTTCAGTAAACTTTCCCAAAGAGAACGATGTCTTTATACAATTATCAGAATGTTAACGGATACATTCACATTCATGTCTTTTGTTTACCACAGGTTTCATATATTTTGCTGTTTTATTTCAAAGGATGGATGTAAAATTGTTCTGTGAATAATGGAACTGTTTAAGCAACTCATCACGTGGACCCACGTCCATGCTGGGTTTTCTTTCTAGAAACTATTGTTTTAAAGGGGCGACATGACTTTTAGTTCCTCATTTGAGTTGAGATGATACAGGAGCTAACGTTTTTTTTTTATTCCACAAACCTGCTACATCGAATTCTATGTCCAGTGAGACCTTATTGGTCAGCGCCGCATCTCGGAGAAGCTGATTGGCCTCTTCCAGTGTTCCATCTTCTGTGGGGATTCCGTTGATTGACAGGAGTCGGTCCCCGACCTGCAGCAAGCCACACCTACAACAGGAGTTAATATGGTGATGTCAGTGTTTGGAATGTGAAATGCAAAGCTGGAGAGGTCAACACCTCTAGAACACACAGAATACGTGGATCTAAAAGCTAAAGAGTTCACCTTTTATCAGAGTCTGAAAGTTAAAAATCCCCCACAGCAGCCATAGCTAGTGTAGCAGGATGAGATCATTTCCCCTGCTCCAGGTGAGTGAATGTTTTGCTTGGCTTTTTATTGGCTAATTGCTACATCAGACACAGTATAAAATAGGATATGGGTATCTTCTCTCCCTTTTGCTCTTTGGCTCGCAGTCCCTCCCACTTCCTGTTCGCCTCCTTCCCCTCCTCCCGCGGCTGCGTGCAGGTATGTCGGCAGTAGCCATCCGATTTGCTGTTGTTTCGTCTAAGTCAGGGATGCCAGGGTTACGGACCCGGCCCGAATGTACGTCACATCCGGCCCGCGGGTGATAAGGGGAGAATATTTTTTTTTATTATTATTTTATCTATTTAAAAAAAAAAAAAAAAAAAAAAATATATATATATATATATATATATATATATATATATATATATATATATATATATATATATATATATATATATATATATATATATATATATACCGTAAATCCTCTAATACTGGCCTGTATTCTATTACCGGCCAGTCACATTGGACGGGGCAAGTGTCGACAGGCAGCGTTATTTCCACCCTTCCCATTCATTCAGTCAGTTTTCGCGTCGCAAAGATTTTGGCTGAGTTCTATATTAAAGGATTTACGGTATGCCCTGCAATGCATTCGACTCACGGCGAGTGTGGAGAGACGGGCGCCGCTGCCTCCCGCAAGCTCTCGAAAATATTTTAAACTGAATGTTGTCCATGTAAAATAAAGACAGATTCAGCAACTGCATAGCTTATTTCTCGCTTAAAATGTTTTCAGAAACACGTTTCGGTGAACTATTGTCGTAAAATAAGAGAGTTTTCAAACGAGCCGCCATGTTGGTCGGTTTGAAATCCGGGAGCAGACAGGACAGCTGTGAAAGAGATCGTCCAATCAGGTGCAGCCGTGACGTGTGCACGTGATTGTATGAAGGAGAGTGCCTGTCAATCATCCTCCTTTGTAATGTATGTAATTTAGGCCTCATTGTGAGGCTATTTTGGTGCCAATGCAATTTCTTTTTGATGTGTAGGCCTTCATGAATAATTTCAAATAGCCTACCTATCCATGTGTTGAGTCAATGTTTGGCCTTTTCAGTCCGAAAGTGTAATCCGGCCCCCTGAGGTCTCACTTGAAAAAAATCTGTCCCCCTGTCCAATTTCACCCCGGCATCCCTGGTCTAAGTGGTGTTTCGAACTTGTAGACGTTCGTGGACCTCCCCCCGGTCGCGGTAAACGGCTCGTGTATTGCCGATGTGTGCAGGAGCGTGAAGCTCCCCCTCTCCCTCAGGTGTCTGAAGCGGATCGGTATGTATGCCTAATGGCAACGTTTTATATCATGCACTCCTCCTCAGTGTTGTAAGTCTATTAATCTACTGTTGACAGGAACGCTCGGTCGGCGTTTTTGGGCGTCCTGTGGAACGGCGGCCCTGCTGACGACAATTTGTCACCCTGCTGTTTTGCCTAGCGGCTGTTTTGCTTAGCGCTGCCTTGCGCTGTTCTGCTTGCGCTGTTTTGCCTTGCTCTGCTTTGCGTGGTTTTAGCCTGGCGCTATTCTTGCGATGTTTTGCTTCTCGCCGTTTTGCCCTAGCTGTTTTGCTTAGTGCTGCCTTGCTCTGCCTTAGCGTAGCGCTGTTTGGTGAACTGGCTCTGCTCTGGCTGGCGTGGCTACACCTGTGCGGCTCTACTTTGCGTTGAGCTTCGCTGCGTCACTCACTGCTAATTACACTTGGGCATTCCCTCGTTCTGATTAGTTTACGTTATGCCACATGGATTTGTACATCTAAATATCTGGGTTGATATTTATTATTTTCTTGTTTTGGCTAATTGTTGGACTATTTTGTTTAATCATTAATATTGGCATCTTATATGATTTTTGTTTAATTTGATTTGTAAACTGGTCGCTGCCAACCATTTAAGTTTCTTATACATTTTGTTGTTTTGTGCATTTGGTTTTGAGTGTGGATGAACCCCATTAACTGTTCCCCACTTGTCCTTACAGGTGCCCCCCCAGTTTGATTTCCTTTTTGTGTGTGACTTGTGTTTGGGGTGTCTTCTCCTCTCACCCCTCACTGACCCCTTAGTCGTCGCTGGCCGATCTCAGCCCTGGTAAGATCTTCCCCTTTTCTGAATCCTGATTGAATGATGTGTACTGGTTTTTAATTATACTTTATAATAAAATTGTTTTACTGGAACCACGTCTCTAGCTGCATCTATATACAAACCTGAGTGCCTTGGTAATTGCACTACAAATTATTAATTCCTTGGGTGAAATTCCCAAGGTGGCGTTGTTGGAACTGTAAAGTTGGTGTTAAAGGTTGTATCGGCGATTCTGATTGCCCTCACTTCCGTTGCGAGATCCAAAACAAACCTCCCTCCCGTGTTTTGAAAATGAACGTGCCCATTTTCATGAACGTGCCACCCACCCCTTGTCTGTGATTGGTTGGAACACTGATTATTTTGCTTTTGAGGTGTTGGGAGTACCATTTGTTTTTGTGTGCGATCTCAGAGCCTAGGCTGCCTAGAGAGACGCGTTTTTTTGACGGCCTGCTTATGGGGGGGGGGGGGGCAGCTAGCAGATCGTAAGGTAAAAACAGATGAATGTGATAATTTATGTTTCGGCCCAGAATCGCTGATACAACCTTTAAGATTATCTCTCCAATCCGTAACTATTAATATCCTCACCGTGCACTTGCACGCGGCCGCCACACTAGTGTTAGCTAACGTTAGCACAGCAGCCGTAGCTAGCATTAGCTAACCTAAGCACAGCAGCCGTAGCTAGCGTTAGCTAACGTTAGCACAGCAGTCGTAGCTTGCTTTAGCACACCTGCAGCCAATGTCAAAATAATGTAACTTCACCCCTAATAGACAACAAATCTCCTGAACAAGCCTGAAACTCCTCAATATTTAGTCACCACAACACCTTGTGACATTAGTATGTGGGACACCTTTTGTATGAAACCAGTATTCATAAATTGCAGACTATTGACGGGGAAATATCACAGTATTACCGTCTGTACAGCAGTACTAACGCAGCGGTGCTGCTAACACCACAATAACAAAGTCCTTCGTCCTCAACACAACCATGTTGCACTGGTGACTGACTGACAGGCTGCATGTTGTAGAGACGAGTTTGAGTCGAGAAAGAGATGGGTTTTATTTTGTGTGGTGTTTTTTACAAAATAATCGTTGAGATAACACAACACAAACGGTCCAGCCACATACGAGTTTTCACCTAGTCTTGTTTCTGGTTGGACTGGGACCAGGCCCTTAAATTTTCATGGGCTCATCCAAGTTCTTAGGAATCTTTTAAAAACAGCTTTGGTTTGTTTTCAGTGGGGGTGAAATCCCCAAAGAAACCTTAATAAGGAACCCTCCAGTCATTTCAGTCGGAATGGCCCATAAAGATAGCGGTTTCGAAAAACATCTTGATATTAAAAAAAAAAGAAGCTATTTTCTGTGCCTTATTAGATATGATTACCCCGCAGGGTTAAAACGCTCCCAAAGGAGAGAGAGAATCTCAAGCACGTAGGTGTGTTAATCGTCAGCAGCCCCCTACCTGGAATGTTTTTTGCCTTTAATTCGTTTTGCATAGACAGTGGATGCCGGAAGCGGCTTCAGACTCCCTGCTGTGTCATTATTTTTAGCTACTGTAGCTTTCAATCCTGCTGTTGGGATATTAAAGATTTGTTACCAAAACGTCCACCATTTAGACACCCCCAAAGCTGGCTCGTCACAACATAAATCAGATCTGAAATGAAAAGCAAAGCACATTAGCGCTGACTGTTTGAGTCATTAATTATGTAAATGCCCTTCCTTGGCAAAATAGAGGAATGTTTCAAGAGTCATTCCGTCTTTAGAGATATTGGCCTGCGAATTCAAGGAATTTTGGAAGTGAAAGTCGTTCCAGTTATACTTCTAGGGTACAAATCCACAACCCTTCTTTTGCTAACTGCTCATGTGTGAGCTCAGAATCACCAGACAGTCCTTAGTGTGTCCATGACTTTTTACAGCCGGTTAGCCAACCGCTGAGTATTTAATGAAGGTCACACACTGCAATGGTGAATGAATTGCCAACAGAGACTCAACCACAAACTAATGCACAACCAGAAGGGCACAGACCTATGAAAAAGGCCATTTCAACATGTGATAAATATCAGGTGTGTATTCGCCATTACCAGCTAACAATTATCTCGCGTTTAAAACGTTGCAGCAAAAAGATAAAGCAACTATATTCTGCTTACAGCATTTAACATTTGATAAAACAAAACTCGGCAACGTAGCACAATTCTAAATGCAGAACCAACAGCAAGTCTAAACCAGTGACTTGTCAATGTTACAAATGAAAAATCTCACAGAACATATTCAGATCCTACATGGTTCTTCTGGGTCATTGACATCATTTCTGTTTATGAAAAGCTCCTTGTCACCACACCAGAATCTTATACAGTAGTACGTGGAACTTTTTTTCTGTTTGGCTTAAGGGTCAAAAGTCATGAGTGTGGTTTAAAATTGCAGCAGTGAACTAAATGAGAGCCATATTATTAAATGCTGCTCAGAGATGTCGTCCCTTTTTGCCCGAAGACGATGTTTGACGGGAAAATGAAGATGAAGTGATTTGTCTGACATTAACTGCATCGCTGTTCTACCCTTCAGATTTGCAGCACATTTCAGATTTTCACTTGTCTGAATGTGATGCACCCACACATACACACAGTTGATATATCCTTCATTAAGCTTTGAGTGGGTGACCTGTATTAATTTACAGTCAGACATCTTCGTTATCTACCGAGTATTAAACTTTCTCTGCCTCCTTTTTTTTCTTTTTCTATAGTTTGAAGAATAAGCCCTATATTTTTTAGCTGTCTCACTTTCATTCCTCTTATGTCATCTTAATTCCTTCCTGTTGCTTTTCCTTCATCTTTGTCGTGAAATGTGTTTATATTAGATGTTTTTGGTGAGTAATTCTCATGATCCAGCTTTGATCTGCAGTTTGTGCTATGCTGAATATTGGTTTGATTACCAGTTCTGTTTTACTACCATGGTGTTGCAGAAAACAATTTAGAGTTTATAGAAGGCTTCAGTCTCATTTCAGCATCCCTGAGAGGCTACCAATGAATGTGTGGCTACAGCAGCAGCTCCTGCTCACCAAACAGCCATTAAACGAATCCAGCTGTCCACGTCTAGAAATGTTGTTTACTCGATGACGCATTATCCACAGTCGGGTCTTAATTGTGTTTCGGCATTAAACATTTCAGCTATTTCAATTAATATTTTTATATCTTCAAACTGCTGTTTGATAATGTTAATCGTATACTGAAGTGCCTTTTATTGTCAAACGTACTTTTGTTTTGCTCTTCATTCATCATTCACTGCTGTAATGGGCCAATCACACGTTGCATTAAATCTCCCAGCAGCATTAATGCAGGATCATTTGTAAGTCACTTTAGATAAAAGCGTCTGCTAAATGCCCTGAATGTAAATGTGAATTTAAATGTAATTACAGGTTAAATCTAAGCGGCAACCTCTGGTGCTGAGAGATGACGATCTGACCGAGTCCCTAAAATAAACCGATCCCATACGCCCTTGCAAGGTTTTAATGAAGTGGTGAATATGACTTTGTACTACAAGTCACCTTTATATGTACAGCACATTTAAAAACCAGAGTTGTACCAAAGGGACCTTTAAGCTGCTATGGAAGTAAGTACTGGACTGTTGGTGGGCAGAGGAGTTGAGTAGCCAGTTTTATTCCATATTCCAGGTTTTAGTGCAGTGTATTGGTTAATGGAGCGTATGAAATTTTAATGCATGTTCAATCAAAGTAAGCTTTATTAATATAGCCCGTCTAAAAACAACAGGAGGGACAAACAAACAAAACAAATGTGCCACCCAGCCTGTGGGTCACTGATGCTACGTCCATGTTATACAGTCCTTGTTTAAAACAAGACACACACGACTTATGGTATTAAAAGACTATAAATGATGGCTATGTGTAATTCAGGGTGGTGTGAAGGGGTTTATTTGGATTCATCCTGTCAAGCAGGGAGGAAGGTACTTATTGATTCCTCCAACGTGGGCGAAGGGAAGCCAACTAATTAGTCTTGTTAGTGTGGGCACTAATGGAGAAGGGAGGGTGGCCTCAGGGTGCACAAACACACCCAGCACTTAGAGAAGCTGTTAATAACGATGGGAACGTCAGTCAGTACACGACACACACACACACACACACACACACAAACACACACACACACACACACACACACACACACACACACACACACACAATGAAGACACATCGAGAATTCACACAGAACCTTTAATTCATGTGTATCTGTTAACAACTTCATTTAGGTGCAACAAAAGACAGATTGCAAACATACACACACTTCCGTGCCAATAGAAAACTCCCAACTTCACTCATGTACACGCAGTAAAGGCTCGAAAACGTTCATACACCCACACATCACACAGAGCCCAGCAGAGCTGTTAATTCACTGCCAACATCAGTCACACATGCACACGCACATGCACACACACATGCATACACACACACAGGGAAACGGAGTAAAGCTGCTAATGCAGCATCAAAGTCGCACACAAAGTTAGTTTAGCTGCACTACATGCAACAGCTTCTTGCTCAATAGAAGCTACTGTATGTTACTAGAATGTAGCACCACCACCAGGGGGCGGCGACTCTTTGATTGTATAGAAGTCTATGAGAAAATGACCCTACTTCTCTCTTGATTTATTATCTTAGTAAACATTGTATACATGAGTTTATGGTCTCAATCTCTAGATCTGCCACTTGTGTTCATCAGATCGACCTGTCATCCCTCCACAGTCCAAATATGGTCGCATCCTTCACTGTTTGCGAAACAATCGAAGTTGCCAAATTTGATGCTTCAAAACTGTAGTCCACAAACCAGCAGGTGACATCATCATGACTACATCGGTATTGTGTTCCTTACTTTTTTTTAAATATAATATATACTCTCGTTTTATTAACACCTAACTGCTCAGTTGCTCAAAGGGCCAGCGTCCCAGCATTTTAGGGGATTTACTGGCAGAAATGAAATGTAACATTAACAAAGTATGTTGTCTTTACCGTATAAACCACCTGAGAAGAAGAATCATCACGTTTTCATTACCTCACAATGAGCCGTTCTTATTGAGCAGGTCCTCTTCAACAGTCTAGCTATAAACACGAGGAGGCTTGTATGTGTTTAAGGTTTTTGTGGCAGAGACTTTGGTTAAGAACATAAAGACGGTTTTGTGCTCACCTCTCTGCAGAGCTGTCAGGCTCTATGAATCTGATGAGTGGGGGTGCAGACAGAGTTTCGGTGGCGAATATTCCTCCCTGCAGTTGGACCCCAAAGCCGTTGAGTGGGTCGCCCATGAGGACGACCTCGCTGGTCTCTACGTGAACCACCTGACCACCTGGACCCACCGAACTGGACGCCAGAGACACTGAACACACGCAAGGTTCATATTTTTGATCATTCACTTCCTTTCAGAACAATGACATCATAGAGACTGAGAGACTTACGGGAGCTTTTGTGCTCTTTCTTTCTCTGCCGCCGTTTGAGCAGCGAGTTACGTGGACTCATGGGAACTGTAGTCCTGGGCAGGGTGCTGGAGCTCTGGCTGCTGGGGCCCGATGTAGTCGTAGAGCCGGGAGAGAAACTAGCAGAAACCAGAGCTGCAAAGAGGCAGAGAAAAGAAGCTAAATTAGTTGTTAGACCTCCTCAGAGTACTGGAGGGTTTCAGTCCAGTACAAAAGTAAAACACTTTTTTTAATTATTTCAATTATTGATATGACAATAAAAGCAACAATATTATTAAAAATAATGATGATGATGATGATAATAAATAAATGCGCCTGTACGCATCCTGTGTTGTGTTATTGCTTGAGCTATTTAGAAGATGGTTATTAAGGCTGAGACCTGTGGTCATGTAATAAAACCTTTTGGATGAATCAGGATGCATCTCGACCTTTTAATTTGAAGGAAATGATAATCCACTGTTTTCACCAAAGTAGCATGAAAACAGACAACAGAAGGTGTGTGTGATCTTACACTTGCAGTAGTCGAGGCTGTTGATGGTGTTGTTGTTGGAGGCGGTCCACGACTTGTTGAGGGTGGCGCTCGTGTTGCAGAGGGCGGAGTTTGAAGGGTGGCAGAAGTTCACACATGGGTCCCAAGAGTGTGGGTGGTCCGATTTCTGGACCTTCACTGAACACACAAAAGTGTTATATTAGTTCCCTCGAAGCTTAGATGAGTCTAACTTTATCCATTACATGGCGAGCAGCTTTTTGACTTAACAGGAGATGGAACTTTAAGAATAAAGGAGTAAAAAGGTTAAAGTTGTGAAATTAGACGGACTACAACGTGGCTTCACAGTGCAATGCTGACGAGCAGGAATGCTGGTGGACTCTGCCACACCTCGTCTGGTGGATCTACCGCTGACAGCATCGGCCTACCATCAGGGCTGAAGTCTGACAACCTACAAGGCTTCATGGGTATTTTTTTCTAAACTCTGGAGTTAAGCTGCCCTTTCGACGCCACACGTCCTTCCAGGAGAGCTTTTTGTTTCCTCGCCATGCGAGTCTTAAACCGCCATGTTGGAGTCTGAGGAGTCGGGCGACCGGAGTGTGACGAGAAACGCTTCCCCGACTTATCGTCCCTGAGTAAAAAATGAAGTCATTATGGTTCTGCAGTAACGCACGCACACACACACACATCTGAACACTCATCTATGCTGCAGTATCACACACAACTACAAAACCTTTTAATCAGATAGTCTATTAATAAAGCAGCGGCAGGCCGACCGCAAGGTCTCCTGCAAGGCCATCAGTGTCCTAATGAGCTGTGCACGCGTGCATGCACGTACACACGCACATGCACACACACGCACATGCACACGCGAAGAAAATAAATAATTTTGTCTGTAAAGACAAATGAAGGATGCAATATAAGACTGTGACCTTTCCTGTGTGTGTGTGTGTGTGTGTGTGTGTGTGTGTGTGTGTGTGTGTGTGTGTGTGTGTGTGTGTGTGTGTGTGTGTGTGTGTGTGTGTGTGTGTGTGTGTGTGTGTGTGTGTGTGAGAGAGAGAGAGAGAAAGCGTGTGTGTGTGTGGTCGTTTAAAAGATGACATTGGTATTTTTCTACATACATTCTCATGTTTGTATAGAGGGATGATGTCGTCGGTCACATCGACTGTTTGATATCTGTGGATGCAACTGACTTCACTGTAAAGTGGGTGGACAAAAACACAGGACTTTCACCCGGGAGGCCGCTGTTCATGTTCCCAGCGAAACTCATATTGTCGAAATCATCCAGAAGCTGAAACTTTCTTCACTCCGTCTCCCATTAAAGTTTCAACCGGCTACAAGACATAATAAGAAACAGAAAATGTGAAGAAACAGGTTTTATGTCTCTGTAGGGTCCTTTCCATAATCTTGACAGACAATTATATGATCAATCTGATTTTGTCAGAGGCAAAAACTGTTGCCGTCTGCACGTTCCTCCTCCAAAGTAGACCAATTACAGGCGCAGTTTTTCCTGTTCGTCACCAAGACACAAAAACATGGGAGAACAGAGTCCCGGTTACCCTTTAATGTCTCGCTACTATCTTAAAACCAACTTCATTGTTTTTATCACTTCAACATGGATTAGAATAAAACGGAAAAGACGAGCAGGAGAGAGAAAAAAGAGCTTAAGGAACAAACGATAAAAGACAAGAAAAGAGGGAAGGAAGAGGAGACAAAAGAAGATGGAGAGAACCGAGGAAGGAGATGAGACGGAGGAAGAGGAGGAGGAGGCTGTAAGCAGCATCTGACAGCATACACGAGAGGTGTAATGACTCTAATTAAATAGCGTCCTGCTTTTACTCCCCCCGTCAATCACTCCTCATTCATCCGTCAGTTATCCTTTCAACTCCGTCGCTTCCTGCCGAGATGAAACTCGCGGCCCACAAAAGCTTTTAGTCTATTTCAGTCCAGACTTGCTCTTCTCTCTCTTTCTTTTAAATCCCGTCTTCAATCCGTGCAAATTAAAAATTCTCCTACCAACCTGGGAAAAAAAGTAAAAAGGTGTGTGAATGAGAGGAAAAAGTAAATTAATTCATGTTTAATCGTGAGATTGCACGTTTCATGTCACACTGAAATCCGTCCGCAGCGAAGCATTAACCTGCTATAATCAGCGTTTCCTCTGTGAATCCACCGGTGCACATGAAAAGCCCTCACTTGTCTTCGGGTGAAGAAACGCTCCTTTAACTAATTAAGCACCAAGTTTTGCTGTCGCAGCTAAAATGTTTGTTGGTGTTCTGCGAGATACGGCGGCAGGCAGAAAGACACCCAGATCAGTGCGTTTCTTCTCCTCTTTGATTCGCTTAATGTGAGTCGGCCGACTTAATCAGGGCAAAATCGTTCTACTCTGCTGGAATTCTGGCTCCCTGTTCATCCAACATGATGCTGCTGAAGCTCAGGACTATAAATACATATATTATCCAGCCGTCACTATTGTATCTGCTGCTTCGTGCTGGCTTTTGTTATGTTTATCTGAGAATTCACTACACACAGCCTCGGTGCTCAACTATTTGAATGGCGATATCTGATTCCGATCGCGGTCCTGAACCGACCCACCTGAAAGAAAATAACAAAGACACACACACGCAGCGTGTCGTACAGAAATAAACACAGAGGCCACTGAAGCGTTTTCATTGGTAAGTTGATGCAGTGGAAGCCAGAGAGTTCATGAGGAGGGAAAAGGAGAGCCACGTGCTTAATGATGGCTTTTTGTAGAGCAATAAGATAAAATGAGAACTTTATTGATCCAATGCTGACGAAAATTCAACTGTTACAGCAGTAGACTGATAAAAACGAGGCCAAATAAAATAACAATGTAGCTATTAGAGGTGGGATAAATAATCAATGATGCATCGCAATGCTTTATTGAAAGATGCATCGATGCAATAATAGTCTATCATTATTTATTTTGATTTAAAATTGTGTTTTTTGGGGCAATCTTTACACATCAACTGTGTCACACACATAGGACTTGGATTGAAAGATTTAACGTGGATATTTGACACATTTGTTAATGACTCGTCAGACTTCCAGAGGACCGGTCCACCCACCTGTGTCGTGCTGTTTCCCAGCCAGCCTCGTTTGATGGGAGGGCAGCATTTCCAACTTCACCAGTTCCGTTGTGCTGGCCAACAGCTGCGTCGCCTCCAGAACCGTGCAGTGTTCTGTCAGTGTCCCGTCTATGGACAGCAGGTGGTCCCCAGCATGCAACGCTCCACATCTGGTGCGACAACGGAGACGGGAGCAGGGATGAGGAAGGAATGTTACAACATCGAGAACGCCATACATGGCCGCTGCCGTTTCAGAAATGCTTTTGCCTCGATAACTGTGGCGGGACCTGGGCTTCTAGTCAACCTGTTCAGTTAACTGAGGTTACTGACATCAAGTTCAAGTGCTACATTTATACTTTACAGCCAGACTGAAGCTCTGCGAAATATCCCGGCTCCTAGTGTCTGTGTTAGTGCTAGATGTCTTATATATACAACCTCTGCATATCTGTAATCCAACTGCAGAGCTTTGAGAAGTGGGACAGCTGCATCCACTTTACTATCACATCATCATCTTGGCCACAAGTTCAATAATTATGGTGCAACGTGAAAATGAAATGCGTTAGGCTGATCCGTTTTTTTTTTTAATTCATGCAATTTAAATCATATTGGTCTTATTGACATCTTCGCCATTATGTTCCCATACAGCTAAACTGCACTCTCGATTAGGTTTCCAGACTGAACGTTCACAGTTTGTAAACGAAACGAAACACGCAGCAAAATGACGGTTAGGTTTAATAAAAAACATCATGGTAGTCTTAAAAATAGTCATGGAAATTTGTTTGAGTTGAAACTAGGAGACTTTTGGAGATGGTAAATGTCTTATACAGAAATATTTATGATTCTTGATGATCATCAAGCATCAGTATGAGCAGTACAACAGCTCATACTGTGAGCAGTACAACAGTAATGAACTTAACAGAGCAGTGCCAACCCCAGTTCTGCCTCCTGTCCCTCCTGGGGAAGCAGTTATCTTGAGGAAGCTGCCACGGCGTCTGTATTACGTCTAGGTTAAAGGTGAGAACTTTGTGTTCGGCCATGAGAGACACGCTAGTGTGATGTTTGTGACCTTGCCTCGCCTGGAGAAGCAGAAACTTAATAACTCAGATTAAATGTGAACCTATTCATAAAATGTATTAATCTTACACTGAGGGAATCAGGTATAGAGAAAATGCAACAAAAGTACTACTAATTCAAATTCTTTACTCAATTAAAAGTGAAAAAGCACAGGCTCTGAAATTCTCAAAGCAGAAAGTATCCCTATGAAGGACATGTCTACTGGCTATTGCATTAAAACTAAAGTGCCTGTTTTGAATATGTGAATTTGAAATGTATTTTTTAGTCCTCAGTAGTATTTTGAGATGTGAAATCCAGGACAAAAAAAACCCCAAAACAGTCCAGTTGCTGCTTTAACCCGTGAAGGTAACACGGATGAGTGCATTCATATTTTTATCAATGTGTGTGTGTGTGTGTGTGTGTGTGTGTGTGTGTACGTACCTGTCCACCACGCTGCCAGGTTTAACCCGGTCGATCACAATGACCTGCTTGTTTCGGTGATTGGCTGAAGTCAGCGTGATGCCCAGCGTTACTCCCGGCGCCTTGGCGATTTCCACTAACAGCGGCCCGGAGGCGTTCGTGACTGTGTCTGATTGGAGAGGAAAAACAAAAGTTTTTGTTAACGATTTGGCTCTTCGTCGTGATCTGTGACATGAAACAACCACTGCGGCACACCGGAGCACCTTTTCATGTCTGTTTCGCCAACGTCAGCAGACGAGTTGGAGGCAAAGTTGCCCTTGAAAGCAAAGCAGCAACGATCATCAGATGCGATGACCAGGGGATTCTTTGCAATGCATTCTGGGCGAGTTTGATTGAGCAGTTTTACACTGAAAAAGGGCAGCACTCGGCCTGAGGCGGCAGAAAATACCGACCCCGTCAACAAAAATAAAATCCTATTTTAAAATTCCCATTACCATTTTAGTAAAGTCTGGAAACTTCTGCCCCGAGCTTTCATTCACGGTGTGTTTATGTTTGTGTGTGTGTGTGTGTGTGTGTGTGTGTGTGCAGTCTCTCACCCATGATAGTGATGTCATACTCTATCTGGAACAGCGCTTCCTGGCCGCACTGAGCCAACACGCTGAGGGCATCACTGTGGTTGGCGTTGTGCAGCGGCACGCCGTCCACACCGAGGAGACGGTCGCCGTTACGAAGAATGCCCTCTCTGAACACACAAAACAACACACACACACACAATCTGAATTCATCTGTTTGTCTTTCATACACTTTAAATCAGCCCGTCCTTTAATGTCTCAAGTTCAGATGTGCTTTATTTGCTTCCTTGAAGTATTTGAAACAAAAAAAACCCAACTTCCTCTCACATCTTATCTCCTCCTTTCTTCTTCCTCCTCACTAAACTTTCACATCTTTTCGATTTCAACATCTCTCCTACGTCTTTATCTCACGTCCTCGTCATCCCAAGCTTCTTTTTCTACGTCGACGAGTCTCTGTTATTATTCTGATCTCAGCCTCCTTTCTCTCCGCCGGAGACGTCGAGTATCGTCTCTGAACCGGAGGACAAACACAGCGGGAGGAGCGCTAACATGGCAGATTATACGGCTTTGATGAGTTCAAAATATCTACATTTAAAAATGTTTCCCATTTTATACGTAGAGTATGACGCCTAAAGCTTTTTAACAACACGATGCCAAAGACCAAAAGGTGTCATCACGGCTGGAATGCTCAAATACGCAAAATTAGTATATGAATGGCCCAAAGAGCTGCACGATGGTGTAGTGGGTAGCACTCTCGCCTTACAGCTGGGTTCGATTCCCGGGTCGGCCCGGGTTCCTTCTGTGTGGAGTTTGCATGTTCTCCCCGTGTAAGCGTGGGTTCTCTCCGGGTTCTCCGGCTTCCTCCCACAGTCCAAAGACATGCAGGATGGGGATAGGTTAATTGATGACTCTAAATTGCCCGAATGTGAGTGTGAATGGTTGTTTGTCTCTACATGTTGGCCCTGTGATAGACTGGCGTCCTGTCCAGGGTGTACCCTGCCTTCGCCCAATGACAGCTGGGATCGGCTCCAGCCCCCCGTGACCCTGAATACAGGATTAGCGGTAGACGATGGATGGCCCAAAGAGGTGTTTTTTTGGAGGTCACGGTGACCTTTGATAAAAATTTCCTCCTAAAAGTCCAGGTGTTATTTTGTGCCAGATTTGAAAACAACAAAAAACTCCTCCTGCGAAGGCGTCGTAACGCAGCTTGGTCATCGCTCCTTGGCGTCCGACACTTCATTCTGTGTGTGTGCGACGCACCCACCCCGCTGCATTATGGGTAGAGCAACTGATGGTGGTGTCAATGAATACCACTGTTGTTGTTGTCCTCTTACAAAACGCATCACATTTTTCTCTCTTTTTTTTTAGGTGCACTTTAAATACTCTCAACTTTTAAGCGCCACGCGTGGAGTCGCACCGCTCATTGGTTTTCACACTTGGCCCAGGCAGCCAATCAAATTGAGCGTCAGACACGGTTTACTACTCCTAACGGACAAACGGACAACCCAAAACCACGAAGCTTATGGACACAGTCATCACTGGCACAGAGGGATGAACAGGATTATAAATGCAAAACGGTTTGGATCTGAAATGTTTGGAGCACAATTAAGCTGCAGGTCATATACCCTTAATCCCACCTGCTGGACAAGTTCAATCTTTTCAAGGACAAAGAAACTAAAAGAATCAGTTGAAGCCCAACTTTGCCGTGAGTGTAGACTTCCCCTTTAAAAAGCTCCAACTTAAGTTGGAACTGTCAAGTCTTAAGGACTTCACTGACACTAAGCCTGTTTTAAGAGCCTGCAGGCTCTCTGTCTGGTGTTTCCGTGTGTGTGATCATATGATGATGCAGTAAAAGCAGTTTCTCCATGATCCTGCATAAAAACGGCAAACACTTTGAGAGTTGGTGCTTTAATTCCCCATGGGTGATGCTAAAAATGTAGGCACTCCTGGGACTGTATGGTGCTGTGGATTAACTTTTTCTCCAATTGGCATATAAATGGGATATAAAGCAGCATGAATATCACATTCGTTTCCCCTGGACCTGACCCACATTTGGAATTTGATTTTCTTTAGAACGCTGTGAGATGAGCTCCGGGGCAAAATAACTCAATAGCGAGATGGAATTTAATCTCGGTCTTGTCGCTGTGTGTGTGGACCAGCGGAGGACGAACTAGAATAAGGCCATGAATAATGCTAAAATGAATACTTTCGGTTGATCTGGAATACATTTTTTGACAAATATACGTTGGCTCGCGATGAAACGTCCTTTCAGGAGAGGAAAAGATGCGAGGAACGTTCCTTCGTCTATTCTGTGAAAACGTTACATAACTGCTTAGTTTCGCATGTGCCCTGATTTATTGCTGCATGCAATTCCTTCACAGATATTGTCTGAGCTGATGATTGATCAGAAGTTACACTTTACTTTTTCCAATGGAAGAAGCGTGGAGATGCAGCTGAGTAAAGGCGCCTGTTTGAGTGTGTCCAGTGTTTTCTTATACAGCTGAATTTTATGACGCAACAGTGTTTTTAGTTAAGGTTTCAGAAGGTTTCGGGGCTTTCTTTCTATTATGGCCAAAAATGATTTGATGCATCTGGACTTTAAACCCAGTGACATAAACTAAACATGTACAATTTCCACAACAATACAAAAAAAGAAAGATTACAACTTGGACAAACAAATCAGAATTGAGCAGAAGAAGAAGAAAGCATCTAAAAATATAAATACTGTATGTCTTTTTCAGGCCATTCCTCTCCTGTTTTTTCTGTAGCTGGCTCTCTTTATCTGTCATTTTCAAACCTTTTATACAAACGGGAGGATTTCATTCTGTGAATGGTTGAATCGCTGCTGCGTTACATCAGTTAAAACAGTTGCAAAGCTGACATTTATGTGAAAATGTCACAGATTATCACTTAAAGACGGAGGCTGAGACAGACACATGATGACAACATCAAAGGGATACGAGCTGATTCGTGCAGCTACGACGAACTGTCAACTTACCAGCGACAGTCACAGGAAATGACACGTCGTCGTCGTCTTGGGGGGGTTCATGTGAATGAAGGCGCTGAAGAAGTTCTCACCGGATTCCTGATTGGAACTGGCTGACCTGTCTTACTGTTAGTTTTGTTTTTTCCCCGACTTCAACATTTTTTGAGAGTTTTGATACATTATCCGGAAGAAAGATGCACCCATCGCCCCCCTCTGGCTCCCTGTATAACTGCATGTGCCCGAGCATGTTTGTTACCGCGCATAGCGACTTTATTCACGTTTGCACGTGTAGCTGCATGTATCTACGAGTCTACAGTTCTGTGAGTGTGCAGTCAGCGCTACCTGTCTGCAGGACCTCCCGGCCTCACGTAGGTCACCACCAGGGGGCGGGACTTGTGCCAGTCCTCGTGGGTGCCACCTGCAAGAAGAGCAAAAGCAAAAAGTTCTCACCCTCGAGTTGTGAAATAGAGAACATGTAGAAAAGACAGCGAGAATATGAACAAAGAGACTACAAGTTCTCATTTTTCACAGCTTACAAAACTTCATTTTATTGCACCAACACAAATACATGATGCAAAGTCCATATCTCCACCGGGCTTGTCAATCATTTTTATTCGTGTAGTTCTCTAAATATAGTAACTTCTTTCACTGGTGGTTACCTCTCATGACGAAACCAAAGCTATTCCCCTCTTTGTGCAAACAGATGTCGATCGTCTTTGAAATAACCCCTGAGGTGCTGTCTGGTGCTGAGAGGGGGGAGAAACACAGAGACAATGGGGGAGACGGTTCAGTGTTTCTGCTCCATAATCAGGTGCAACCACAGCTTTGTTCACGTAATAAATTATACATTATTCCAATGGAGCGTAAACATTTAATACAGGAAACTAAAAGCTATGAATAATGACTTAATGTAATGAGTCAATGCTGGTAATTATTACTAAGAGAAACAGAATATTTGGGTGGAAATCCTTTTATCCTCCCGATCTTATCATGTAGACCTGATAAGTCCACAAACACCGTTCTTGAAGGAACCTCTGACCACCACAGTCGGCGCCACAGCTTCTGGAGGAACCTTTCAGAATTTGAGTCCTCAAGCACATCGAGGGTTCCTAGGAGAACCCAGTGCCTAAAAAGGTTCACACTGTGTTTGTGTCTACTGCTTTGTTTCGTCGACTTTGAGGACTATGAAAAGCGCTCTATGAATAAAATGTTTTACTATTATTATTATTTTAGGGTTCGTCGCCCTCTCCCTTATCGAAGCTAGCACTGTATGTATGACCTAATGTTTACCTGTAGGGGGCAGCTCATACTCCACCTCCAGCAGAACTCTCTCTCCTACGTTCTTCAGTAAGCTGATGATCTCTTCGTGCCGCAGTTTGGTCAGATTGATGCCGTTCACAGACTTGATGTAGTCGCCGACGTTCAGCTGGTCACTCCTGTGCCCAAAAACATGGGATGAAAGGACGCAATGGTATCACTTTAAATCCACAGGCCGTTAGAAGAGGACGGACCTACTCTGCCTTTAAAGGTATCATTACTTTTAAATATCTTGACAATTTTTAACAAGATTGAATTCTACATAAACAAATCTATTCTATTCTATATTCTATTAAGATTTTCCCGTTTGCGGTTCTTGTGTTAAGTTAATTTTGTTCACTCCTGAGTGTCATTTTTGTGATTGTGAGATGTTTTTATCACAGTATATACCCTCTCCTCTTCCTCACACATCACACCCACCTGGCAGCCAGCCCTCCAGGCCGGAGGTTCGATACCCGCGGTTTCCCATCCTTGTCGGTTCCGCCCGAGATGGTGAGGCCCAGTGTGCTGCCTTCTTTCTTCACCAGCTCCACCATGGTCACCCCCCGCAGAGCTTCTAAGCAAAAACACACACACACATAAAGACAAATACACACACACACACACACAGAAGAAGGAAGGAAAGAGAAGGACGGGCACACACTCAAGCACACACGAGTACAGCAGAGAGGGTTGGAAAGTGGTTAGCGGCGGCCCTCCGTTCATTCTGGTTCCCGGATTAAAGGGAAGCCGAGTTACAAGAGAGATAAACCCAAAGATGTTTGCTGCTGTGTGCCCTTGAGGGAGACACTGATCCCAAGTCTGCGAGATATAAGAGAGTCAGCCGAAATGACTAAAATGAAAATGTGAGGATCAGATAAGATAAGCATCAGTTAATGAGGATTAACAAAGAGTCGGTGTTTCATTTCACTTGAAAAGCTCCTGGCGGGGATGGAAATGCCTTGAAAGGTTAAAGCACATCATCGGTAACAGCAAACGGTGACACGACACTTCAGGCTTTATTATGTGTGATGGAAATGTTTTCCAACGGGCTGCAGGTTATTGACTACATGGTGTTGTAGAGAGAATCGTTTTTAGAAAATGCTAATCCCCATCAAACAACTCTACTGTGGTTCCCGATTGGAAACCAATGTTAAAAGACGGGTAAACGGCTCTGTAAAGGCAGTTATTGTAGCTGTATGATACCAAATCCCAGTGGACAGTCTGATTTGATTTTAATCATTTAATTTAGCTTAAAATCAAATCAACAACTAAAGTAAGGTCGTTTTTGTGGGGATTAAATATCGTGAATGCAAAACAAACACTGATTTAATCAAAATAAAAAGGTATTACTTAATAGAAACTATTAGATTGTAAAGACGATGATGGTTATTAACTGGTGTCCTATTAGGGTTTTTTTTATTGTAAACATGCAGATGTCTCTAAACCACCAAACCTCTCTAGTATCACATTTCAGAGACCTTTAATTATAAAATGATACCCTTCCATTAAAAATATCTGACAGGGTGTTCTCAAAAAAAATGTTTTTTTTGTTCCTATACCAACAAAAAGTAAAGCCAATCTGTAATAAATGCAACCATGAACCAGGAAGTATAAAGAGTGACAGTCTCCATGTAGGGAGAAGGTTGGGTTTGGACCAGGTTATAGTTTATTTGTCATTATCCTTCAGTACTTTAGTAATGTCACCTCTGTAGTTATTTCAAGCCAAACCGCAATCTTTCCCTAAATCTAACCAATTGCTTCTGCAAAGACGGAAGCTTATTTTGAAATTGTCATTTGTGTTGCTGGACATTCTTCAGAGAACGCACAAAAAATGAGGATTAACATTTGGTAATATATCATACATTCTTCAACAATATGTGTAACCATTTAAACACTATTATTAACAAACTATTTTGAGTCATTATTTGCACCAGATAAATCTCCCGATTGTCTAATGACGTACTTTGAAACAGCCTGTAACTTGTGTAAACCTGCAGCCCTCCAGCGAACCCACCGAAGTGGATTCTCGGAGGACTCTGGTAACGAGGATCCAGGAACAGTGGGTTGACTTATTTGAACAAGAGGACAATAAACTATTGTACAGTGAAACATTCCCCAAACACGCAATTAATACTGTATAAACAAAGGCAACCCAATATCAAGAAAAAAATAATAGAGCAAAGGCCCCGCTATTCTCAGGCTGACTCGAGGTTTCATGAGGTAAACAATTTAATGGGTTGACTTGGGAACGACACGGCGGAGCTGCAGAGTTCAGCTCACCTCGACTCTTCTGCTGCCTTGAAGTTTAGAGGCCATGACAAAAGTTCACGGAGAAGGACTCGTTTCTGCATGCCCAGTTATCCGACTTTTCTGGCAAATCACCAACCAGCCTTTGAACTCCCAACTGGCAGCGATGAACCAGTGAAAAGGCATCTGGTCTGGACCATAATTTAACATCATGCTGGATTGAAGAAGACTTGAAACTATAGATTGAGACCGTAAACTCATGTTTACAATGTTTACTGAGATAATAAATCAAAAGAGACATGGGATCATTTTCTCATATACTTCTATACAATCAGGGAGGAGTCACCCCCTGATGGCCAGCAGATAGAATGCAAGTTTAAGGACCTTCAGCTCAGTTTTCACATTGTTTTGACTTTGTCATTTGATACATTGTCATTGTTAGTTACAACAGCTGTTAGGGAGTAAATCATTCAATGTGTGTCTCAAAATGCAGAAAGAAGAAAAGACAATAAAGTAGCAGCAGTATGTGTGCCGATAGATTGAAGTAAGGTTAATAATAAGACACAGGAAGTTTAAAAATGTCTCGTTTTATTATTGAAACATTAACAGCCGTCCCAAAGACTGGATTGAACCGTTGATAGCACCATGAATTGCGCATTACTTGGAACTACCATCTGTCCGCCTCAAGGTCCGATTCATAAAAGATATTTGTCAATGATATTACGCCGCCGATGGACCATAACGTTTTGCAGCTGAGTTTAATTTCCCCTTTTTTGTCTGATTGTAATTATCCATGTGACAAAGTACTGTATGAACGTTGCCTTTGTCGGCCGAATCAACACAGAGGAGAAAAAGGAAAACTAAACGTTCGGACTGTGATCCCTCAAAACTTCACACAAGGAATTTAAACGTGACCAAGCAAACCCGGATTTGAGGAATGTGCTTCGTTAACCACCAACTCTGTGAAGACGCTAATAATTATATTGTTACTGCATGTGGATATTCTGATTTCTGTGAATTGGCCTATTTTGGCAATAAGGCTCGGAGGGATAGCAACAGTCCAGTGTTGCAGCAAATGTATATTTACTGTATAAGTGACTTTGAGTACCATGAAGAGCGTTCTAGATACAATGTTTAATTGTTATTATTATTATTATTATTGTTATAATAATAATAATTATTATTATTACTATACAAATGATAATAATAATACATGTCTGCATGTTAACTATTTTAAAACCCATAACAATCCAGATACATTTTTCCTTAAAGGAAAATACATTTTACTAAAAATTTAAAAAATTTGAAAAGTTTAAATATGTTTGATATGCTTTGATTGAGAAATATATTTAATCAAAATGATTGAATCAGATACATTTATTGAGCAGCTCATTATTATTTTTCTTACTATGATAGAAGACAATTTTAAAGTCAACCATCAAATATTTTTCACAACAATATTTTCACATCTTGCTTTATATAAATTTGGTCAAGACATTTGTGTGTGTAAATGTTATAGGAAGAAGGAAGTTTCCAGGAAATTTCAAGATTGTGAAAATTGTGTCATTCTGGGTTCTTCAGGTATAAATATGTACAAATAGTACGGATTCACCGATATGTTATTAGCGTGGCAGCACTGTCGGGGCTTGCATTTTACCCTTCAAGAAATTCAGATTCGTTTTTGTATTATTTGCGCAGGTTCAGGGGGCTGCTTGTAAAAGTGCTACAACGCTTTGTTGAATTTGCCCCCTTAGTGTTTTAGTTGGAAGCAGCCAGGAGAACACTGGCAGGTAAAAGAGAACGGCACTGATGTAATGAGTGAAATAAAAACCTCTGAGCTGTACTGATAGACAGCCTGTCCACTTGTTTTTGTGTCATTATCATTTTCACACACACACACACACACACACAGGTGAGATAGATGTGATAGATGGCTAGATTAGGTAAATCCCTCAGGCGACACTTGGGTTTAGTGAGGTGCTTCACACTGCAGTTATCTCTGGTGGGTAAAAACCTACTCACACACACACACACACACACACACATACACACACACACACACTATCTGCAGGAAGGTTCTCTTTCATTCATTACTTCTTGCTAAGATCGTGTTTGCATCGAAGCACCAAAAGGCTTAACAAATGTATGTTGATGCTCATCGGATTCTTCTCAACTGAATCCATCACAAAATGAGTTTTTTTTTTTTTTTTTCTCCCATCCGCAGATGCAGAACTGGTCGTGTTGGGACCAGAAAGAGTTTTATCTACCATTTCATTTTGATGCTCGGGAAAGCAGATTACACAGAAGAAGATTTGTACACCACACAGAGAGAAACTCATGAAATGGTTTCATCTAAACAGGGAACTGAGGAAAGTATTTTTTTTTATCTAATCGGGAAAATTGGAAAAAAAAGCAAAATAATATCTCTCTCACACACACATTGAGATACAGTATTATGAAGTTGTACTCATATAATAACAACAAGGAAACAGACAGAGTCAACAACAATGTGGCTGTGGAAGGTCAATAAGATAAGACGTACATTTAATATCCCCAGAAGGAATATTTAATCAGGCAAACATATGAAGCAAGGTGACACTGCATGAAGAAAGTTTGCTCCAGTTGTATAATCCTGTTCTTTTAACGTGATAAACTTCCTGGTTAAAGTAATGTGATGTTGGGGTGTGGCTCATTACACACACACACACACACACACACACACACACACACACACACACACACTACGGCAATACATACAAAACTAAGGTCTTGTGGGACAACTCACTTTCAAAGAAACCCATTTAATTACAGTGAATCTGGGACCTTCCTGTTATCTCTGCAGTCATCAGGTCACCCTGCCATTCCAACACAAAGCACGTCAGAATCTGATAGTGAACTAGAGAGAAAAATGATTCACTTTGGTCAGCTGAAGCTGTTTTTGTGAACGCTTCAAACTCATTAGGCAAATTGCTGTCGTTGCGAAATGTTGTCTTTAGGCATTTGTCTGAGACAAATTATGAGATTATTATGATGTTTTTGTGTGGCGAGTCTGAGTCTGGATGACAGAGTTCACAGTTGTTTTCTAAGCATTACAGGGTGGGTGGATGAGTGGTTTGATAGATGGATGGGTGCTTGGGTGTGTGTGTGTGTGTGTTGTATGTACCTGGGATACTGTGTCTTCTCGAGGCCATGGTCTGTTCTGGTCCAGAGATATCCTTAGTTTTTCCATACGGCCCGTCATCTAGAGAGAACAGAGACACAATAAAGCTTCATAGGTATCAATGTGCCTGTATTTCTTTGGTTGAGCTTAGGTCGGGGTTAAAGCCTTCATTTCTGTCTAAGATCGTTTTTACCAAATACACAACTAGAGTCTAGTCCACAGTCACCTCTTTGACACAAGCTTTTTTTTTTGGGGGGGGGGGGGGGGGGGGGGGGGGGTGAAATGTCAAGTGAAAGAGGAGCTAGTAGCATATCGTGACCTTATCCACCCATGAATCACGTCTTCCTCTTCTACACGCCTGCCATCTTGGAAAAACAATGAGGCTTCTCCAGTCCCCCAACACGTTGATGAACATATCATGTTATTCATCAATAGTTTACCAAAGCATGATTCTCAAAACATTAAAAATCCTTCTCCAATGAGGTCACAAGGGTTTGTTTCCAAACAGTTATTTTTCATGTCCTCCTACAAATACTAGCAACATGAGCAATCACTGTCAATGGCATCGTGCCACATATCAGTAAAGATAAAGAAATACTGGTCCCCCAAGTTAAAGTCCTGTGTTTGTTTGTCCCAAACCCCCCCGATACGAACAGCAGTCTCCTGTCATGTCCCATCCATCCACCCTGACCTCCTCCCTAAGCTGACTTTGTCACTCATACTACGTCACATGACTTCCTTGAAGGCAGCCCTTCATTTCCTGGCTCACGATTACACTGATTTAAAACTTATTATAGTGCACTACCTGTCACAGTCTCATGTATTTCTGTATTTACCCCGGTGCCTCTCTGGCAGGTTCTTCCACTAATAACCACCCTGAAGGCGTGAACTAAAGACTCTTGAAAATGAACACAAGTTGCCATGAAACATCCAGAGAATCCAAATGACTCTGGTGAGCCCCCAAAGTCCCAAAGAATTCCAACTTCAACTACCAAAGAGTCTGACATCGGCACTTAAGAGGCCGACTCACAGTGGTGCATCTCATAAAGCTGACGATACTGCTGACGAAGTAGAGATGAGCCTGAAATTACACATCTGTTGATTATTATACTTCTTATAGTTTTTTTTAAATTGAAGACCCAAAATCAAAGCTTCATCTCCCATTGAACAGATGCAGCCACAGTGGGTTCTCTCTAAATGCTGTCAGGGGGGTTTATTGAAAAATCTCCGTCATGTATAATCTACTTTGTTATTGCATCAAGCTTGTAAAACGATTACGTGTATTTTCCAGGTAGCTGAAGCTTCAGGTAGTTCGAGTCACTGGGAGTACCGTTCAATAGTTTGACGCATTGATTATATACAGTAACTGGTTTTTGTGAAGTGTTGATGAGGTTAGCCTCTTCCCTGCTTGGCCATCATTGTTATATGTCACAGGGGCGACCAGATGTCCTGTTTTATGGTCTCTGGCAGAGACTGTGGCAGAGACGTGTGAGGGTTTTTAATATTTTTTATAAAGTTATGTATTCAGTTCTCCTCAAATCTCGCCGGGGGTCCGCCTGGAATGATACTTTTAAACTGCTGAATTAAAAGGCTGGAGGCCTGCAACACCACCTTCAAAGTCCAGCACTAAGCTATTAAGGAGTCATTAGCGTTCATTCTGGAGCTCATTTAGATTTCAAATGTCACATTCTAAGGTCTCATGCATGATAAAGGTAGGATATGAAGTATTTTTGTTGACCCAGGCTCTATAACTCAGTTTGACGGCGGCTGTGACAGCAGAGCCGAGGCGGTTGTTGTTGTTGTGGCTCTGAGGGGAGCGGATGTGTCCTACTTTACCACCTCTGCTTCAGGGGGGGGGGGGGAGTTCTACAATTCACAAGACAACTCTCAACTACTTTCCTACCAGACTCCAGAAGAGTCATTAAGTTGCATTATAATCAGGGACAATTACTCCGCAGCTTAAACACAAATGTCTCTGCTTAACTTGCAGGATAAATATGTTATATTTTATGAAGCTCTCCGGCACCTGAAGCAGCATTTTAAACCAGCTTACCGTCATAGACGGAGTTTACAAGTCGGAAAGGATGTCCTGCAAAATCCTTTATCCCCTCAGTGTGCTTTTAATTCTTCTTTTAACACTGTGCCGCCAGACTGCCTTCAAGTCTAAATTTCATTGTTACAAAGTTACTGCAATGGTTTTTTTTTTTTTACCTATGGATTCACGCTGCCGTAGGAAATATTCCATGATTCTGTCACAAAGCTTAAATCACAAAAACCTACATGGGTTTCCATCAGGCAGCAACCTCTGGTTCTGTAAAAGTGAAAAGCCAAAGCTGAAGTGCCTTGAACTTGCATTCTCTCTGCTGGCCATCAGGGGGAGTCTCCTCTCTGATTTTATAGAAGTCTGAGAAAATTATCCTCACTCAAGGCTTCATCGTAGTGCACAAACCAATGGGTGACGTTACCATGACTGCTTCTTGTAAACGGTCTGAGCTCGGACACTGACTAAAAAATGGATCAATATTTGAAAGGAAAGAGTGATGTGGGTGACAGACCTGCACAGGTAAGACCTCCAAAGTGCTCCGTTTCACAATAATAACGTAGCGTGAAATGAGTGAAAAGCCGAATCACGCAGAAGGTCCTCGAATGAGATCAGGTTGCTTCCTCACACGAGGTGGTTTCCTGCCTTCCAATAATCTCAGAACTTTGAAATATGTAGCACTTTCCCCACCGGTGAAGCTTGGAAATCAGTTCTCCTCCCGGCGGTGACAGTGGAAAGGAGGCCATTGTTGTTGTGTCGCAGTTTAGCGCTCTTCACAGAGGTGTAATGAGTTTAATAATTCATAAGTTGTTGATTCAATTTTGCTTTAAACCACTTTCATAACTTATCTGGCTGGCTGCCTTCCCACTGTGGGGCTGTCACAGGCATAATGGACCCCAGAGGCTGCTCATCAACACACACACACACACACACACACACAGAGGAACACGTGCACACAAAACAACATGCACGCCTCTGGCAGCACAGACCGATGCATACCCAAAAGGATTTAGGCACCAAATTTACACACCTGCATGTGCTCAGGCACCAAAACAGATGAGGAATGTTTGTACAGTGCGGGTGAAAGTTCTACACACAGTAACTAACACACACTATGGACAGGTTTACTTTGACATTTTTATGCACATGTTGAAGTCTTGCATTAAAGCTGATTGGAAATGGCAAAATTGAAAAAAGCTTCATAAATCTTCTTCTTCCTTTTTTTTTTATTTTAATGGTGGCAGGCAAACAGCTTTCAGGTGTTCTACCGCAGCCCATTAATCTGGAGTGTGGACCAACGATCTGCAATCTCTCTAATACGCCAACTGCTACTACTACTACTACTAATGCTACTGCTACTAATTCTACTACTGTTGCTACTACTACTGCTACTACTACTACTACTGCTACTGCTACTGCTACAACTACTGCTACTGCTGCTATTACTGCTACTACTGCTGCTACTCCTACTGCTACTACTACTACTACTACTACTACTACTACTACTGGTACTGCTACTACTACTACTGCTGCTCTGTTAACTGGCAGATTATAACCACGTAAAACCTTAAGTGGCAACTTCTGACCAAGTTACGCAGTCGCCAATGTTTTTCCCTCCAAACCAGTGGACGTGCCTTATTTGTGTTTCTTTTTTGCAACATTTCAAATGTTTGCTTAAAATTCCTTTGCCGGTTGAATGGAAACATGGCTACAACTAGACAGAAAGAACACTGAAGGATGTCTCGTCTGTAACTGGATGTAAGTCACAACTTTTACCCCCCGAGCAGAATGAATCATCAGCTCTTGACCGCCAAACCCACAAAGCTATTGTGCCATCGTTCAGTTCTTCTGAGACATGTGATCTGTTAGCATCAACAGTCTGTTTGAAGGAGAACACAGATCAGCTTCACTCAGGGCCGGACCGGTACCGTGTTCACCGCTGTACGGTGTTAGTTTACTTTCATTGTAGTATACGGTACGTACATATAGTGAAGGTATAGTACTTATACCTTCAGTATAAGTACATATACGTATAAGTATATGTACTTGTACTGAAGGTATAGCAAGTATATGTACTTGTACTGAAGGTATAGTACTAAAACCTTCAGTCTAAGTACATTCAATGTGATATTATGGGTCCATTAGCTAGCAACATGTACTTATACCGTCAGTATAAGTTGCTATACTTATACGTAGCCTACATATACTTCCAAATACTTATACCTTCAGTATAAGTATGTGTCATATATGGCCTTCAGTTTAAGCACATTCAATTTGATATTATGTGTCCGTTAACTAGCAACAAGTACCACAAACTACCAGTAAAAGGAGAAAGCTGAGGATAAAGATCAGGGAGGGGAAGGACAGCTACAGGAGGAAGATGGAGGATCAGCTGCAGCAGAATAATGTCAGTGTCTGGACAGGCCTGAAAACCATCTCTGGCCACAAGAAGCTGGACTCCCAGACTGTAGGGGACCAGGGGTGGGCTAATGACCTAAACTTATTCTTCAATAGGTTTGATCAGCCTCCCACCCCTACCCCGACCCAGCCAGCCCTGCTGCAACCCCTTTCATCTGCATCTCCATTACACTGCCCAACCCCCAACACCCTCCCTACAGTTCCCAGCTCACATCCCAGTAGCTCAACTCCTTTCATCATCACACAACCCCCCTGCTCCACCCTGTTCTTCACACCTAACCAGGTGAGAAAAGAGCTCAAGCAGATCAAGGCAAAGAAGGCTGCAGGTCCTGATGGCATCAGCTCCAGCCTCCTCAAATCCTGTGCGGCCCAGCTGTGCAGGATTTTGGGGATCATCTTCAACATCAGCCTGAAACTGGAGAGAGTACCACAGTCATGGAAGACCTCCCGTGTGGTACCGCTGCCAAAAACATTGCACCCGAAAGATCTCAACAGTTACAGGCCGGTGGCACTAACATCCCACCTGATGAAGATCCTGGAGCGGCTAGGGCTGTTTCATCTTCGCCCTGTGGTAAGACCAGCGATGGACCCGCTGCAGTTCGCCTACTAGCCTAGCATTGGGGTGGATGACGCTGTCATTTACCTGCAGGACAGAGCTCTTTCTCACCTGGAGAAGTCTGGGAGCACTGTGAGGAGCATGTTTTTTTATTTCTCCAGTGCTTTCAACACCATGCATTTCTGAAGGACAAGCTGGAGCATGCAGGTGTGGATCCTCACCTCACATCCTGGATTGTGGACTATCTGACTGATTGACCCCAGTATGTGAGGATTCTGGATTTTGTGTCTGACATGGCAATCTGCAGTACAGGGGCCCCACAGGGAACAGTTCTGGCTCCGTTCCTTTTCACCCTGTACACTGCAGACTTCTCCTACAGCTCCCCCTCCTGTCACCTGCAGAAGTTCTCTGATGACTCTGCAATTGTCGGCCTCATCACATATGATGACGACAAAGAGTACAGAGAACTTGTACAGCACTTCGTGGACTGGTCCCTGCGGAACCGCCTCCAGATCAATGTGGGGAAAACTAAGGAACTGGTGGTGGACTTCCGCAGGAGACGACACTCTCCTCCATCACCCGTGAACATCCTGGAAATGGACATTGAGATGGTAACATCTTACAAATACCTGGGTGTTCACATTAATAATAAACTGGACTGGTCTGATCATGCTGCTGCGCTCTACAGGAATGGTCAGAGCAGACTCTACCTGTTGAGGAGACTGAGGTCTTTTGGAGTGAAGGGTGAACTCCTTAAGATCTTCTACGACTCAGTAGTGGCATCAGCCATCTTTTATGGAGTGGTCTGCTGGGGCAGTAGTATCACAGCTGTGGACAAGAACAGGCTGGACAGACTGATTAAGAAAGCCAGCTCTGTCCTTGGATGTCCCCTTGACCCAGTGGAGGTGGTGGGAGAGAGGAGAATGGCTACCAAGCTATTATCTCTAATGGACAATCTCTCCCACCCCCTGCAGGACACCATCACAGCACTGGGCAGCTCCTTCAGTAACAGACTGAAACATCCTAAATGTCTGAAGGAGTGTTATCGCAGGTCGTTCCTCCCTGCAGCTGTTAGACTGTATAACAAGCACTGCTCTCAGTAGACCACACATAACCAGGCTCCTCATCCCATGTGCAATAGACTGTTATCTTACACAAGTGCAATACAAACATAACATCCCATGCTCAATCTCTGTCTATCATGTAAATATCTAGTCTATCCTGTATATATTCTGTAAATTGTCTATTATGTACATTATACATTCTACTTTATTTAACTTTCTTTATATAGTCTTAGTGTTAATATCTTTTTATATTGTACTTTTCTTGTCAATGCATGTTTATTATTTAAAATCATTTTTTTTACTGTCTTGCTGCTGTAATGCTATAAAATTTCACCACTGCGGGACGAATAAAGGACTATCTTATCTTATCTTATCTGTAATGGTTGTCAGGCTGTTCTGTTCTCCTTCGCATACTTCTGATGTTCCAGTCACCTCCGGTGATGTGAACGCTGTAACGCTTGCTCCTGAGATCAGGACACTTCACACATTGAACAGGACGAGAATACGCTCATGATTTTCAGAGTTAATACAACGCCTATTTTATGAAAAAAATACAAAATGGGGAGGTTGTACCGGTACATTGCTGAAAAGCCAAAACCTTGGTCTATTATGATATACCTTCAGATTGTGTAATTTAACTAACTTTTTATTTTCAAAATTAAAACCTGTTTTATCCAAATTCCCAAGAATCAGTGAATTACAAAGTCCCAACATCACCCAGGAGCAAACGGTACAGCGACAGTGACTATAACTGTTCTAAATCCTTTATAAAGTTATTAGAAGGTCTTACATCAGTCAAAGGTTGTGGCCATGACGGGGCCAGAGATTTAGATTCTTCGTAACAAAAGATTAAGATGTAACTTCAGTATGCATCGTCTGATCTACTCCAAACTTCACGTTTCGTCATAGTCCCACCTTGAACACGTCAGCTCGCCAATATTGACACACGGTCAGAGCGCCACCCACTGGCTGCAGAAAGTAGGCCTCATTTCACAGTCGGTGTCTGCTTTTCGTGAAAAATTCAGCCACCTGGTGGACGCAGGAAGAGACCTTGGACTCAGTCGCACCGTGTCCCAAACAGCTGAAGATTCAGACACGCATCGGCAGGCGTCGAGGCCAGGGGAGGCGGCCGCAGCACTGGTTGTATTTTTTATTTATTTTTTTTTTCTCTGATTAAGAACGTGGGAGGAAACCGAAGCACTCGGAGAAAACCCATTCCAACACAGTGACAAGGAGTTTAAGGCCCTGTTATGCGACACAGAACATTTTGTACGGGTCTTTGGTTGGCTGACGTGCAGCTTCAGCTTGATCACTCAGAGAACCTGTGAAGGCCGCTGACTGATTTTCATCACTTGGCTTTGAGTGAGAGAGATGCTCTGTTGTTTCTGCCTGGTTTTCATCATTTTGAGATTCCAAGTCTGAATGTTCCTCTGGGATTGCTGAGTGACGTCTGAAGAAGGGGAACAGTCTGGCCAAAGTTTTTTGCAGCCTTTTAAAGGACCTTCTGTTGTTGTTTTTTGGCCTCTCCAAATGCTTTTTTAGGGTCTGGATTATTTTCTGGTAAACCAATGGATTCTTTGACAGCAGCTCCTCAGCATCAACCTTCTTCTTGCGGAGGTCCTTGTGTACCGCCTTGGCGGTCTCCTTGATACAGAGTTCACTTGGCTTGACAGGAATGTCACACTCTTCGAGCTCTTCACAGAGCATCTGTTCCAGTGTCCCGATGATGGTTGCCATGTCCTCCCTGGAAATTTGGATTGACTGATTTTTCATAATCTGCCCAACCGTCATTGACACCAGAATTATGCACTGCTCGTTGTTCAACTGTCTTTTGGTTGGCTGACGTGCAGCTTCAGCTTGATCACTGCTAGCTTCTTCACTCAGAGAACCTGTGATGGCCTCTGACTGATTTTCATCACCTGACTCCCTGTCGGAGAGATCCTCTGCTGTTTCTGCCTGGTTTTCATCATTTGGAGATTCCAAGTCTGAATGTTCCTCTGGGATTGCTGAGTGACGTCTGAAGAAGGAGAACGGTCTGGCCAAAGTTTTTTGCCTTTTAAAGGACCTTCTGCTGCGACTGTTGTTGTTTTTTGGCCTCTTCAGATGCATTTTTAGGGTGTCTGACTGATTTCCATCACATGACTCCCTGTCGGAGAGATCCTCTGCTGTTTCTGCCTGGTTTTCATCATATGGAGATTCCAAGTCTGAATGTTCCTCTGGGATTTCTTCCTGATTATCATCACTCGTAGTGTCCCGTTCTGAGAGGTCCTCTGGGTTTAAGGCGTTATTTTGATCACTCAGAGATTCTAGGTCTGGATGGTCCTCTGGGATTTCTGCCTGGTTTTCATCAATCATAGTTTTGCAGTCTGAATGGTCCTCTGGGTTTGATAGGTCCTTTGAGAGTGCTGGTAGTGCTATTCCTAACTCTACAATTATATCACTCACAAGGTCCCTCTCACTCTCATGAAAATGTGTCTGATGGGTGAGCCAGTTACACATGAATTTCATGAAAAAGTCGGTTTCAGTTTTGACGTATTCCCTGAAGTATGACTTGCGTCCGTCTACAGGATTTAGATAATCATACATTTTGTCAATCAAGTCCCTTTGTTTGACATCATGCAGGCCCCTGCGAATGTTGGTGTTGATCCTCCTGTAGAGACACTCCTCATCTGCCAGTGTGACCATCTCCGTCACCAGGTTGTTGATGGCCTTTATGAGCCGCTCCAATGATGCTTTGTGTTTGGGTTCAGGGAAGCAGTCGAGTTTCTGGCGCAACTTTGCCACCAATTTGATGATCAGCTCCTTTGACAATCTCTTGACCAGAAAGACCTTGAGCTTGCTTGCCAATCGTCTCCTGCAAGATTCTCTCCTGGCGTCTTCTTCAAACTCATTGGTCTCCATTCTGAGTTCCTCCAGGAACAGCTTCACTATTTCAGATGCTGTTTCTTTGGTTTGCATTGTGGCGGTGGACAGAATCAGGGAGCGTTCCTTCTCGGAAATGTTTGCACCTTGTCCGAGGACACTGAAAACTCTTACCTGTTCCTCCAGGACCTTCTTCACCACTTCAGTGGTTTCACGTGTGAAGCATCCTTCTTCTTCTACTGGGGGGTTCTGACAGACCTCCCCTGTGTTCCCAGTCTCCGGAGGAGTTGTGGCCATGTCTCTCTTTCTACAGTCCATAGTATCCTTCTTGTAGTTGCTGTGTTTGTGAAGATAATGACTTTCTCAAGATAATGACTTTCTCAAGTTGAAGTGATTTTACTTCAAAGCCAATGGAATGCGATGACATCACTTCAAAGCACAGTTCAAATTTGAAAACATTCCGCAACCATTTGAATGAAATGGAATGCCCAATCATAGCTTAGCAACTGTTGCTAGGCGCAGCTACTCCAGTCAGAATGTCTCTGTCTATGGCTTTTCTTAAAGTAAATATAATACATATAAGAATGTCTGTATCCTAGCTGTATCTTTTCAGACATACTGATCTGTCATCACCATTCCACTTCCTGGGAGCCTCAGTCCCGGTCGTAGACATGTAACCATGGTTACCCAAGTCAACCTCATGATTGTATAAGAATCACAAAGTGTATTAAACCTGACAGAGTGAAACATTATTGACTTTACAGAGTTTTTGTGAACACTGCGCATGTGTTAAAGAATACAGTTAGAAGACAGTAACCACAGTAAACAGCCAAGTTATCTCCAATGACAACATAGCCAACAAGCCGATAAATCACGTAAACATGTTGATGAAGTATTACATTACAGTATTACATGTATTACAAGAGAATAGAACAAAATTTGAATAATTTTCATGTTTAATAAAATAATAAGTAGTTGTAAATGTATATGGTGGACCAGAGTCTGTGGCATGATGATTAAGTGACAAAAAAGGATTGAATTATACAAGGTTGGGTTCAAATAATCGTTTTTCCGACACGCATACACACACACACACACACATGATAGACAGATAGTCATGTCGAATATTCTAACTTTCCAACTTTCCATAAGAATGGCTCGACCCTCAAGAATCCATGATGAGCAGCTACAAACAGAATCTCTCACCAGAAATGAACTGATTCACAACTGAAAGTGAAGCATAAAAAGCGGCGAGTGGATCGATGGATACGCTGACTTCAGACACGGTGAAAGTCGGGGGGGATTTAAAAACGTGGGCTGTATATTGTTAATCCTATGAATTACCTAAAATTGTAAAACACAGAATTTAGTTTGAGGTTAGAGGGTTCCTTTTACAATTTACAGCATTATTTCTATGAGAATCTATTTCATATCCAATCAAGGTTGGTATTGTAACTGAAATATCCCGAATCAAATCGGAGATTAAATCGATTCCGGACCTTGTGAATCGGAAACGAATTGATTCAGGAAATCAGTGGCGATACCCAGCCCTAGAAATGTATTCTGCATAATTCGGGGGATGACAAGAATTATAATTTGGGACACTGTTGGTTTTATCCGGAACAATACAAAGTAGAATTCAGGACAGTTGTGGGACACTGAGCAAAAAGGTGAATGGGCATGCTAGCTGTTTCCATCCCTCTCTCCGCCAGGCAGGCAGGCGTGCGCACACAAGAGACCACACCCACCAGGGGGAATACTAACAAGAAAAACGTCACATCCGGTCATAATTAGAAATCTAGGTTCGTATGACGGTTGTTTGTTAGCATGTTAGCAGCGGTCGCGGGCGGACCGGAGCTCGTCTCTCCGGTGTTTGTCGCCGACCGTCTGACCGGAGATCAGCGAAGGAAAAACGGTGCGAAAACATGAAACCCGAAAAAGCTGGCGGACGAGAAGCTGCTGCAGGAGAGGGACCCGAGTCATCACACATTTTCTATTTAAGGTCTCTTTTCTGCTGCCGTTCTCCAGCTCTGCCTGATAAATTAGTGCCTCCTGGTGAATAATCTGAATGTGATTAAGCTAATGACTGCTGACGCTGTCAGCTTACAGAACAGGTTGAATTATAGACGAGGCGTCAGGCCAGATTTCCTCCCTGCAATAGAAGCCCTGGCGTAACGCTAACGGTGCGAGCATCCTTTCAGACGGAGACGGTAATGACTTCAACTAAAGGCAGGTCGACAGACTAAAGGATGGATGTCATCATCAAAGTTCAGATTCAACACTCAGTTACAGCAATAATGCTGTTGTTGTTGTTACCGAGTGAGTGAATATATGCTTTGATCTTTTCACCAAACGTCAAGTATCAAGTAATTGAGGACATACCAGTAGTTTTTTTGTTCAGACCATAATTGCAAATGAATGCCTATTTTTGGGCACTAATTATACTTTTGTCTTGTTCTTATTATTATCATCAGTCGTCATACATGTTGCAGTCGTAGCTTACAGTACTGTTCAACATCAGCTAACTCAGGGACATATTTGTGTGCACGTGAAAAAACAGTCTTGCTCGCCAACATTTTCGTTTTCAGAAAAAATATAACCAATAATATGTTTCATAAATATGCTTGTGACACGATTGGGTAGACACAAAACTACTTGGTTAAGGTTAGAAAGATGATGATGATTTGTGTTAAAATAATGACGTAACAACACAACAAGACAACCACCGATTGCCTTTACTGCTACCTGCTGATGTGTGAAATAGTGTGATATCACTAGTGTGATGATGTCACGCATGTCATAAACAAAACGGGGAACCACTACAAGAAAAACAGCTTCATAGCACTGGAGGTTTAAAACTCAAAGTGAAACCTTTTGACTAGCCTCGCTCTAAAGACAAAGGAGTTTGGCACAACAGAGATCACGTTTCAGTTCCTGTATCACCACTAAATTGAACCCTGGCTGCTCCAATTTCAAGTGGACAATAATTAAATGTGAACACTAAAACTTTGGTTCAGTTTAGGTTCTAGTATTTATTTTTAACGAATAGGACCATCTAAGATTAATTTCATGGTTTTTGGACTCGTGAAAAAGTCCACTGCGGAAGATGGGTTTCTTTATTAAGAGAAGGAACATATAAAACATGTCCACACTGGATGCATTTGTTCCAGAATTAAGAATGACTGACCAAGACACAGTCACACACAAGGTTGAAGTAGAAAACTGCAGGTGCATAATCCTCTGCTTGTTTTACAGGGTTGTAGGTTAAGACCTCCAGATTAGAAGGACAGAAACACCTGCTGGGCCTGCGTGTGTGCATGCATGCATGAAGGGAATACTAACCGACACGGCTCTGTAGCGTGCTGCAGGATTCCCTGCTTTCACCAAACCGCCACACAGAAATGTTACGTATGCGATACGACCACACAGATGACGTCTTCATCCTCAAGGGTGGGCTGCCGACGCCTGAGGTCCAAAGAGACCCGCCCCCTCATAATACTGCAGCGGCATTTATACGGCAGGTTGAACCTAAGCACCTGGGCGCTTACTCTGAGTTACAAAGCAGTCATGTGAGATTCATCAGCGACGCATAAATCAAGGGGCGCATAGGTGTGAAACCACCCGGGAATATTTGTAAAAAAGCACCATTGGCCAGATTATAACACAGTCAGTCCGGTTTCTTTGTGTTGATCACTTCTTCTTCTGTTAGTCGGGACAACGTGACGGTACACCACAAATTGCACAATTCGTGTCCCTGTACAGGAAACCAATAAAATGCATTTTGTGACAATTTCATGAACTGCTGTGAGACGGGGTTGCATAACAACATTCACAGAGCTCCTTATTCAGCCTGAACACTTCTAAGCATAGAGTCCTAGCTGAAGAGGGATGTAGGAAACTTTCAGATAATATTGTGAAATAAAAGACGACAGAAGAAAATGTGTTCGGCTAACCAAGTAAAATCTCCTGCGACCCAGTCTTTGGTTAAAGGAATACCCCAACATCTTGGAAAATATGTATCGTTGAGTTTAGCTCAGTTTTGCACAACCGATGGCGGCATTGTGGAGCAGGTCGTTCCGTGAATGCATCATCTCCAAACAACTCCTTCCTCCCGAGCTCCCACCGAGTGTATTAACATACACGGCGGAAACACTGAAATGCATATTTCACATTTGGCCTCAAGGTCACCGGATAGATCCAAGACAGACGAGAGAGACAGAGCTGCAACAGCACAACACAAACACAGAATACCACAAGGCCTAATACACAATGGACATGTATGAGCACTCTGACGGATACTCAGGGCGAAATCACAGGATTACATATTCAAACACACACAGTTTCTCTCTATCGGTCTCTGGAATAGTCGTTTTTCCCCCCAGAAGGCAGCGCTGTGCTAGCTGCAGATGTAGTGACCTGACATTATCCGTGAGGACTGCCGACTCTCCCAGGTGCAGCGACACACACACATTTTATCTTGTTTTGGGATACACACACTCGTTGACTCATTGCTCAAACACGTTCATGTGCAGAGAAAGCGAATGTAAGTGTAGCATCAGGCACGCATACATGCTGCCTACGTGAACACCCACACAGCTTGCATTTTATATCACAGAAAATGTTCATGAATAAACTATTCATCATATAGACACATAACAGCAAACAGCTCATATCACAGGCCAGCCCTGTCTCTGACAATTATGCAAGTTTTTTTCTTTTGTTTCAAAAACTTTAGAAAACAAGGTTAATGAAAAACTACTATAAAATTACTTCTTTCAGTTTAGTAAAAATCCTCATGGTTTGGATAATAGTGAATATGAAATGTTTTACACGGGACACGAACATCGGTCTCCTGTGTGAAAGCTTTGGGATGGATTCAGGTGTTGAATGTAATTTTTTAAAATATGTGTAAAGGCGTGGACGTACAGATATTGAAATGAATGTAAGAACACAAATGTTTTCCTTACAGATGAACATAGAATGTTGTAGTTTCCTTAAATATTTACAGGACAGGAAGTTGATGAAAAACTACAATGTGAAAAGTAGCTAAAGCTGTATGAATGTAGTGGAGTCAAAGTGTAATGTGACAGAAAATGGAAATAGTAAAGTCGAGAGAAAGTACCTAAAACTTGAATTTAAAGTCCTTGAGTAAATGTGTTCTGCTATGCTGTCACATTTTTAAATTGCAGTTCATTTGTGTAAGCAGCAAAGGATTATGGGAAAATATCCATTCACTACACAATTCTTCATCCACTGTAAATTCATTTTTTTAACCGTTTTGGTGTACGTGGCGGTAAAAGGACGAAGACAAAGTGGTAACTGTTTCCTCAACAAAAACTGCAAGTACATTATGTATTATTATTATTGTATGCATAATTGTAAGTCGTAGACTTAACAGTTAGATTAACTTACTTTGTTTCTTTCTGTGACGTTTTACAATGTACATTCCACCACTGTCCATTCTGAGTTTAGGAACTCAAAAGTGCATTTTAGACTTCTCGGGGAAGAAACATTGAGCCATATTTGAATGTGCAGGATGCTGGAAATTGTGAAGGAAAAGACAGAAAAAGGATTTGAAACTGCATTTTATGCCCTGGGTTTCCTCTGCAGAAAAAAAAAAGAAAAAAAAAGAACTCATTTTCTTCTCTCTGCGAAAGTGAAAGTATGTTTCATCTGTGAGCAAATCGTGACTCAGGCTAGTTTTAATATGACCCCGGAGATATAAAAAAAAATATATATATATATATATATATTCATATTGTAAAAACAGAAAACATTTAATGAAAATCCGCAAAGCTGCAACAACAAATGAAAGTCCAGAAGGAACTAGCACTGAACACAATAGAACATATTACCATAATAATGCTGCCTATTTATGATGTTTTGTTGTTGAGTTAATATGCATAATGCGCTTGAATGAGCCAAAACTACAGGACGGTGCTGTGTTTGTGTTGGGCTGCTGCCAGGTGCTAATGTCTGTATTAAAAGGGAAGCAGGCTCCTGCTGCAGCAACAAAAACAGCAAGGCTTTTGTGTAACATAAAAGAAAACACAAGACGCCATTTAAAGGAGTTGAATTGGACGGAGTGATGCACTCAGCTGGTTTCATTTGGTTCAATAAGGCATTTAAGCCGACACAGCGTGGTAATCAGCCAGGTATTCAGTGAACCTGCAGGTTTGCGTCACAACACAAATGAAGCAGCTGAAGCGCTCCGATTAAGACAGAAGCAGCTGTTCGTTCCACAGCTACAATACAGAAGAGATGGGAAAATCCCCAGATTCCAAATTAGTTTCCACAGAATCAAATTATGCACATCATCAATCACGGCATTGACGTTCCACAGGTGTTTCACCAGTATCTTTAATTACCCTGTTGGATTGTGGGAGCATGAACCTCCGCTCGCCCCATGAAACGTTTCATTTGATTGATCAACGGAAGTCAGACGGCAGATGACGGTGCCACGTTTCACGTTACCGCAGTTTCAAAAGCGTGTCAGACGGTGGCCTTCAGGTAACGTAAAGACACAAAAATATCTCTCCAGATCCAGCATTTGGTTTGTCCATTCTAGGCTACTGTAGAAACATGGCGGTGCAACATGGCGGACTCCGTGAAGAGGAACTGCTCGCTATGTAGATACCAAGGGTTCATTCTAAGCCAACAAAAACACGATTCCTAGTTCATGTGATTATGCACTCATGAAAAAAGATATTATAATTCTGCTACATGGAGCTTTGTTTTTTAAACAGAGGTATATTTGTGATTGATTTTAAAATATTTAAAGACAAACACATTGTTGTCTCTTTATTGTGGTGATAACAAAATATATGACTAGTCTCACAAGGAACTCACAGAAATGTCATTTCGGGATTTGTTCTCGTATTTAACTACTCGTGTTTAACTACTCGTGTTTAACTACTGTTTTGGAGCTTCGGGTTCAGCATTTTGCCCATCGCCATCTTTTTTTTGCAACCAAACATGACTTTACATGGACAACAATGTACTAAATGAACATCATGCTGTATTGGAGAAGACTTGGAACTAGATATTGAGACCATGAGCTCATGATTACAATGTTTACTGAGATTATAAATAAAGAGAGAAGTAGGTTTAATTTCTTATAGACTTCTATACAGTCTCAGAGGAGTCGCCCCCTGATGGCCAGCAGAGAGAATGCAGCTTAAAGGACCTTCAGATTGGCTTCACTTCTCAGAACCATGTTGCCGCCTGCTTTGGTCACACATGAGAACATGTTCACACAGCAATTTGTGTACAAAGGCTCAGCTAACACACGCACACACACACAAACACACATAAGAAACTGAATGCAGAGGCGTCTGATTGCGGTCTTTATGATGCTGATGGCGAAGATGTGTAATTAGCTATTGTCCTCGGCAACACTAGCACACATACACACACACACACACAGCTGAGTAAACAAACATGGGACAAATAAAATGACTAAAGTAATACATGTACAGGACACACACACACACACACACACACACACGGTTAAAAAACTCTGTCATCCTTTGCACAAATGTGATCCTAATCCACCACACACACAACTATCTGTCACCCACACACACTGAGCAGCTATAGAAGGAACAAGCAGTAATTAGGACAGTTAATAGCTTCTCTGTTGTGCTTAATTGCAGCCTGTATGGATCCGGTTGGGGGGAGGGCTGAGGGACGGGTGAAGTGAGAGGAGGGAGGGAGGTGTGAGGGTGGGTGTCACCACCGCATCAGCTCTTATGATCTCGTTGTTTTTTCCTCTGTATCCTCTTTACTCTCAGAGCTCTTAACTTTTTTGTGTCATGACATTCAAACGTCGATGACCCAGAGAGTCAGTTACGCACATCAGCATCATTGATCAGTTCACTTTCCTTCTCCGATTGTCGCAACTCATAGGTTGATACCATCCATAGATGAGATGCAAAATGCATTTCCTATAAGCACTGCTGCGCTATGTGTACAGTGATTTTACTGCACAACTCATTCATCAAAGTTAGAATTGTTATCATAACATGTTAATAAAACACGTTTTCTCTTTTACACATTTTGATAATCTAGAATCTTCTACAATAACTGAACAAAGCAAATTAGGATGCTTAAGGGCAATTTAAGATTGTGATCACTCCCAATAAAATGGTATGTTAAAACACAAAGCTGGAGAAAGTCAAGTAACATAACGTAACTTAAAGGTTGAGTAGGTGTTTCTATTCAGAAACCCTTTCTGTTATATTACTTGAATCCTCGTGACATACCGATAGCAATGAATACATTAAATGCTCTGACGTAAAACATTTTTGTTTAATGTCATCTGTGGCAGTGACAGGACTGTAAAAACCCCGTCCAATCAAAAAAGTCGAGCCGGAGAAAATAATTGGACGCAATCTGCCGATCTTGCAAATATGCAGCATAATGTAACAACGGAACTGAATTCCCGTACATAACTTGACAATAATACAGCACGTCGTTTTATTTCAATTCACAATGTGAACCAAATCCAAACCCTTCCACACCGTGTGGTAATAGATGCAGTTTGACAACAGCTGATATTGATCTAACGAGATGATAACGATGGAAGCCGGTGTATGATTTGAGCGTACATTTTGACTTTTCAACTGCGAGACACACAACATGTCACTAAACCCTCCATAAAACAGGACAAACAAAAGGAAAAGAGCTCACAGCAGAAGAGAAGCAGGCAGGCGGAGGAAGCAGCTTGGCAGGAAAAAAAACCCATAAAAATCTCTTTGAAGTTACAGTTTAGTTTTGAGCTTCGTTGCCGCGGATCCGACATGATGCTGGTTAACTCTGTTGACAAGGTTCAGCAAAGGGCCCGCGAAGGGAGACAGATGAAGAGATGAGAATGAGATATAAGTGGGGGGTTTTCCCTTCATTAATAAGTCACATGGTTTGGTCCCCGTCAGCTGCCGTACGCTACCATGATGCACCTGTGTACTGACGCAAGTCATCTAAATACCTTGAAATGTAAATGGCAGGTATGAACACAGAGATAATCTGCCTTTCCAACCACACGTCACTTTCATCATAATATTCAAAATAATCCCACTATTGCATGTTATATGTGTGTGTGTGTCTGTGTGTGTGTGTGTGTGTGTGTGAGAGAGAGAGTGTGTTAAGTTCGGGGGGTTCGTGTGTCAGTTCCTGTACCGCCGTCACGCTCTCGATCAGGGAACAGACGCCGCCCCTGCAGGATTATGTTTACAACACGCTGGGCGAAAATGCATCATTTTTTCGGGAGCAGCAAAGAAAAGTGCACACGTCACGCACGGCTGACGTCCAACACGCTCACAGCAGTCGCTGTTAAATCCCCCCGCGTGGTCAGCTCAGCGACGCTCAGAAAACGAAGCGAATCAACTGGCGCTGTCGGCAGAAACCCATGGCGTCGACGAAACCCCTCATCACTCATTTAATCTCCATCTCTCCTCACTTGTTTCGTGTGCTCTCTGCAACACCTTAAAAAAAGATGAAATCAGGGAGAAGAAGCGATGGACTGGCGTTCCCCTCGACACCGGACGGCCAGGAAGAATTCAAGACAAACACAAATCTTCTTAAATGTGTCGTGGCCTGCTGTGTTCCCGGGGCAGGAGTGCCCCCGCAGTAGCAGTTTAACAGAAGCATTCAGTGAAACAGGAGAGTCTGCATCTCCATAAAACGAAGAGAGATAAGAGCAGCTTCCAAGCTTCAGCACGTTTCCCAGCACGGCCATCGGCTTCGTTAGTCTCCGAGGCCGTTGCAGAGAATAAAGCTCCCACTAAGCTCGTTGGTGCATGAAATAGAACGGAGCTCACCTTATTAATATCCCTCGTGCATCTCTCTAACTCGACTATTACTCCACTACGACAGTGTATCATAAAGACAAAGGGTTTTAATCAGATTTGTGTAAAACTCCAACTGGGGAGGTACGGAGCCCCAGAAGGGACATATAATTATATAGAGAGAGACCAGGAGACCAAGACACATCCAGACAATGGGTCCAAAAAAAGCTTTGGTTCCTTTGCTTGACTTTCGGTCTCCTGATGAATGATTTAAGGCCCAAACACGTGTTTTGAAATAATCACATTGTCTCAAATGGCTGAACAGGAATAAAAAGCGTTGTGGCGTGAGTCCAACCGCTTTGACGGCTTCAACATCGTTACGATTTTCAAATGAGGACTGAGCGATCCAAAACTGTTTTCTCTGGAGCTGTTTGGAGAAAACTGAAAGGAATAAAGAGCTACACCGGGTTCCGTTCCCTCTGCAGACAGACAAAGACAAAGATTGTTTCTGAAATGAGAGACGCTTCCCTCTGTAACATCATGTACAACAGCGTTTTTGTAGTCCCAACATCTAATACACCTACTTCTTCCATCTAGCAGATCGTGTGAAGCCAATTTCACATGATAACTTTCATTCATAGCTTATCAATCATTTAAAATCATTTTATTATATCTGCAATATACCAACAAAAAATGTTGCCTACATGGAGACATTTTCCTGAAATACTGCTGTTCTGTGGCATTTAAAAAATCTGATGCACTGCATCATTTATCGCTTTCAGAGCATTTGGGCCTTTAATGTGTTCAACGCCCTCTGGTGAATTTCATAACACTAATGATTCCTTATTGCACGCTTAAAGTGTCTAGTCATGGGGTAATCGCAATTCCTAATTCTAATGGCTATATTTATGCTCGGCAAGGCGTCTGTTAGCGCGGCCTGTAGTGGAAAAAATCCTTCCACAGACGGCAAACAACTAAAGTATTGCAGTTAACTGCAGTTAATGATATCCCTTTGTTTATAAGTCCTGTCTGTGTCAACATCGGCCAAATATTTAGTGAGCACTTCATCACCACGGATGCAAACATTTAAAGAGGCCAAAGGGTTTTGGTCAAACAGGAACCTTCTTTTTCGGCTGGAAGATCTGAAGGCATGAGGCTGACTCGATGCTGCTTCTATTCAACTTCAAAGAGGGAAAAATATGACAATGAATAAAGCTTCACTCTTTCTTCCGACGCATAAGCAGCCGAACATATTGGTGGCAGCAGCAGCAGCAACAGCTGGTCTACACCACTGGAGGGTTCTCACATATGGAAGTTCAACAGGGACCAAATCAAAGTCCCTGTCTCTGGTAGATCAACAGAAGATAAAATGATACTATATACTATTCTTTTCTAACTTGAACTCTTTATTTTATTTTAATTTCCAGCTCTTGACAGCAACTGCATCAGGTTTTGCTTAATGTTCAGGTCTGTTGTTTAGATTTTAGACCAATTCTACGCACAATACCTGCATTTTTTTTTTTTTATCACAGACTGTATATATGAAGTGGACGTAGTCATGGTGACGTCTCCCATTGGTTTTGAAACCTCAAGTTTGGCATTTTGGCCATAGTCATCTTGGAAGTTTTGCAACCAGCGAAGGAAGTGACCATATTTGGACTCTGGAGGAGTGACGGTTGGATATGATAAACACAAGCGGCAGAGCGGTACCCTTACTGGATCTGGATCCATCTGGATTCTGGTGTGAAGCTGCTAACAAAGTTAGCTTCATAATTCAAGGTCAACTTTGCAGCTAAGTGTTAAAGTCATCTATCGTCTACCGCCTATCCTGTATTCAGGGTCGCGGGTGGGGCTGGAGACGATCAGCTGTCATTGGGCGAAGGCAGGGTACACCCTGGACAGGTCGCCAGTGTGTTGAAGTAATCTTAGTAGCTAACTGCATTGGTAGCGTGGTAGCGAACTGTCAATCACAGGGTAGCCCCGCCCTAAAGCATACCCTGCTTTATGGTCCATTTGAGTCTAAATGGACCATGATTTATCATGCTCGATTGAAGAAGACTTGAAACTAGAGATTGAGACCATAAACGAATGTTCACAATGTTTACTGAGATAATAAATCAAGAGAGAAGTAGGGTCATTTTCTCATAGACTTCTCATAGGTTACAATCAGAGAGTACTTGCCCCCTGATGGTCAGCAGAGAGAAAGACAGTTTAAGCCACATCAGAGTTGGCTTCACTTTTCAGAACAGAGGTGGCTGTCTGGTTTTTACTCACAAATATTTGACGCCTGGTAGCCTACATTGTGCCTCAATGTTGTAAAACTAAGAAGGTTATCTGTGCAGAAACAACAAGGTGAATTGGTGAATATCTCCTAGATTGTTCTGATGCTCGATTAACGAAAGAAAACAAAATTAAGGAAGCTAAATAACAATTTAAAAGATTCTTCTTTTCAGTAACACCATTCTTTATGATTTAGCAAAGACATGTCCGCCATCGTCGCTCTCTGTCACAGAGAATGTGAGAATGTCAGTATGATGATGAGTAGCACAGCAGTCAGACCGACTCATCACCTGATACAGAAGCATAAATATAAATCTCTCTTAAAAAAATTAATTAATGGGCTACTACAAGTCATTAATTTAAGGGAAAAGGAAAAATAAAACAAGTTAAATTGTTAACAAAGAAAAGAGTTCCATCTACAGAAGCCTAAACTTCGTCTGCACTTAGAAAGATGCCACAGGACCTCATCCCAGTGTTTGAACGACACAACAGTAGGAGCTCATCACAGATGGATGAATCATTTAAAAACCAGCGACGCACCCCCATAGGCTCCGCACTCACCAACATTGTTCGCGCCAACGTCCCTCCTCAGACCACAAAACATGACAGCAGACATGGAGTTTTCCTCCTTAGAGTCCACATCCACAGAAGAGCAGCAGGAGAGACCAACGAAGAAGAAGAAGAAGAAGAAGAAGAAGAAGAAGAAGAGAGACGGGCAGAGATGTGGACCGCCGAGCGCTCAGGGTGCACAGTGGCGATGATAAGAGACGACTGGCGCTTACGTTACGACCGCTCAACCCCCAAGAGAGAGAGACAGAGAGAGAGAGAGAGAGAGAGAGAGAGAGAGAGAGAGGAGGGGGCGTCTGGGAGAGAGAAAGTATGTAAGAGAGAGTGAGGGGAGGGGAGAGGCAAGAAGAGATGTTCACATGCAAAGTGAGAGACAGGGAGATGAAAGGAGACAGATTCATCCATCTTTATTTAAATACAACACCGTTCCTGGAGTGGGACTCCGTATCGCCACAGTTTGGGAGATAAATCTTTCTGCCACAGGGGCGGTATGGGATTTTATCACAAATAGAGAATTAAAGTTGGTGAATTGCCATTATTGGGATAGTCGTAAATATCATCACGTCAAAAGTTTCTAGCTCACTATCGTGGTAGAGGTGTTAAAAATAGATCCTGATTTATCAAATAGAGGATACAAAAATACATTGATGTATTCTTATTTATGAAGGGAGACTATTTCTGATTCAGGATCATAAGTTAAAAACTTTTTTTTTTTCAAAATGAAAGACAAAAAAAGATCTTATCTGCGACAAAATCAAAATATTTGTTTCTTGACCAAATATAAAGTGATTCCGGAAGAAACACCATTAAGTCCTGAGAGAGAGTAAAAGATGATTTTTCACAATGGAGCCTTACTATAAATCACAAGAAGAGCAGAGAAAGTTGGGTGTAAATAAACCTTCCTGATCATTTCTTTTTTACAGCCGTTTCCACATCACTTTATCTCAACCTGAACAGGTCAATCAAACGATCAATCCCAACTTTGCTTTAGGCTTATTGAACACATACACACGTTAAATCAAATCAAATAAATGCATTTAGGATGAGTTAACACGTGCTGGTTTTTCTTTCCTCTCATTAGCAGAACAAACAGAATGAACGCTTGCCTTTCATATTAGATTACATTTTGATAGACTACAATTATTAGAACGACATCAACATTTAGGCTCCCTCATGTGGCTCTAAAATGTGCTCATAAATGTTAAATAGGAGACTATTAAAGATAATAAAATAATAGGTGAACGTAAATAACAGTTTACCATCTTCAATCAGGTAATCGCTAAGAGATTGGTTGAATTCGTATATAGTTGAGAGAATACAGACCCAAGGTAACAGGAGCACACCATTACACCAGGTTGAGTCAGAAAGCTTTTTAAAATCTCCAAAGCAGGAATCACTTGTTGGTATTTCTGTGGACACGTTTATTGATCAGGCTTGATGGGTGGATGTGCTCTGATGGTAAACGAGTCTGACCTCTGCTGCAGAGATGATGTCAGTATTTCCAATATGCCAATGAGTCAGTGTAGAACTTATCTAAACCCGCTTTGCTATATATTGTACTTGTGAAACAGTGAAACCGACGTTAAAGTCTTTTGACGCATACATTTACAACACAGCTTTAAATCAATTCCTTTTCATTTGATTTGGCTATTACATGGGCGGGATGAGAGTGTAGCACTCCTCACAATGTCTTTATTCAAATGAATTTAAAGGAATAAACAAAAGAGAGAGAGAAAGGAGGGAAAGCTGAGCTGAGATCGACAGAAACGATCGAGCGAGAAACGACACAAAGCAAGGAGTGAATGTTTGAAAGCGTCGCAGTGAGATGGAGTGTGTGTGACGGTATGAGCAGAGTGTGTGGAGATTAGACCGACTGCTTCCAGACATCCCACTCCTCATCCTCCTCTTCCTCCTCCAGCTTCTCTCCACATTTGAATGCAGCTTCAAAAGCACCACGAGCTTCATTGAGCAAATTACTAACAATAGGAGAGTATACTTGATTTAAATGATGGCAGCATGAGTCACCTTCATCTCCAATATAACGCCTTTCTTATGGCGACGAGGTTGAGCTTCAAAGCCTGTTTGGTGCTTTTAGCTGTTTATCCAAGACCATAGTCTTTCCCGAACATTAACCAAATGCTTTTAGTTGCCACAAGGGAATATTAGGAAAACAAATGAAGAACATTTTACAGTTCAATACATTTCCTCTGGATGTTTCTTACAAAACATTATGCAGTGAGGGAAATGAATTGCAAATGAACATAAATAATAGGAGGGCTGCAAAATGCCCGACGAACACAAACCACAGTACGGGACAAGATGTCTCATGTAACAGATACGCTCTCATTTTAATCTCTACTCTCTTTACTGAGATGATAAATCAAGAGAGAAGTAGGGTCATTTTTTTTATTTCTCATAGACTTCTATACAATCAGAGAGGAGACACTAGAAATAATGCAACTTTAAGGCACATCATATTTGGCTTCGCTTTACAGAGCAGGAGGTTGCTGCCTGATTAAAACTAATATCAGTGTCAGGACTCACTCAATAAAATATGTTGTCAATATAATATTTTCAAGTGTGAATTACTGCAACCACAAGGGGTCCAGCATGCAAGATGAGCTGTGGACACACGCACGCACACACACACACACACACACACACACACACACACACACACACACACACACCGAATACATAATCTCCTGGAAGATAATAAATGGCAATCGGCCACACATAAATGCATATGTACATAATTCACTGTGCACAGGAACGTATTGTTCTGGCTGCTCCATTATTAACAGTTTTCTTCCTCTTCATTTCTCCCAAATCCTCCCTCACTCTTTTTTTTTTTCACCCTCCAGTAATCTCAAAATCCTGTTTTTCTCTTTTGTTTTCCATCTCTTCGCTCTGCTCGGTGAGGTAGCTGCTCCAGGTTCTTTTTATCTCCTGCTGTCTAAAACCATCAAACACACACAGATGCAGTAAATACACGGATATCTGACGTGCCCTAATCTGTCTGCTGGCTGGGCGAGAGGGCAGAGCCACTAATCACCCTAGTTACTGCTCTCTCTCTCTCTCTCTCTCTCTCTCTCTCTCTCTCTCCGTGGTCAGTTCATCGTGAAGGTGTCTCGCCCCAGCGCTGCCTGACCCAGATTCATCCCAAACAGCCCAAGCATCAACATCTTCAGATCAGCAGAGGTTCTTAGTCACAGCGCTCGGTCTCGTCCGGCCACCAATCGCTCTACGGTCAATGCCAGCGACGCACGCAACCGCGCAAAACAGCTTTTATGCTATTATTTTACAAAACTATACGTGTTGAATGTCATCTGGAAATCAACTGATTATTAATATAGTTGTTGACTGTAGTCTTAATTACTTTTCCAGGGACACAAAACTACTTGGTTAGGTACACTTAGTAAAACATTGTGGTTTGGCTTAAAATTAATATGACGTTGAAACAAAACAAAAGTGCTCAAAAGTACTTGGTTTACACAGGACTTGACCTTCGCCCCCCTCCCTACATGGACTTTCTCAAAACAAATGCATGATTCAAAAGTAAGCTACAGCTAAATATGTTTCCCCCGAGTCATCATCCACATTGCAGCTTGGTTTTCAGGAGAACAGACAACACGCTGTCATCGTGTCACATATCAACACTCGGTCCGAGTCTCACCGCCACAGGACTGTGACATCAAACGAGTGGTTAACGTTGTGAAGTGAAAATGAATCCCGCTGCGAAGCTCCATTTAACTGTTCGCTCTCCAGCGCGGTGTCAAAACCCTCCGCCTGCCGTGAAGGCAAACATCTATCCAGCTAGCATAGACGGCAGTTAAAAAAACTACAAAAACAACAGAGCAGCTGCTTGTCACGACTGCTCAGACAAAACACAGCGACGGAGGATATCGACTTCTGAGGCCGACGACTAAAAATACTTACAAAGCCTTTCTTCATCTTTAGTTCTGCACTAATTATAGCCCGTGCTGCATCGACGACGTAACCACTCCGTTACAAACACTGGAAGGTGAATGATCTTCCTGGCATTTTTGAGGTGATATACGAGTACGGTATTCATTTTTTTTAAACAACATCGGCTACAACCTTAAATCGGTGTTCATCAGGCAGCAGCACTGTGTATTTTCAAGCTGTTTTTAGTGTTTCTGAAGGGAACAGGTGCCTGTGATGTCTGGGCCGCTGGACTAATCTGCAGTACAATGAGCAGTTGGAGGATCAGGCAGCTGAAAATACATCAACACACTTTCATCCGCCAAATGTGAAGCATCAAATTTTAAATAAATACACTAAAAAACAGGCGAGATGAACGCTCTCATCTCTCTGTGGTTTTCAGTTGTGAAGTCAGAGCCGCTCTGTGATAAATCTCTCCTCAAATCACCCAAACACTGAGTGGTTTGAGTTTCAAGGGAGCACGAGAAATCAAAGATATGCTGTTTCATTTTGTTATTATGTTGTGGTTTTTGTCTTCAAACTGTGGCCCAAACGATCAAAAAAAAAAATATCAACCACACATAATAAAGGATACACGATACGAGTCTAACGTGTCGACTCTGGCAGGAACGTTTCTAACAAGACAGACAAGTAAACACTGAGAAGTTCTGCCATCGTATGAAACTGCAGTTTTTTCTGCCAGACAAGCCTGAAGTCACACAGACAACAAACGAAAATGAGTTTGTCTTCTATTCGACTATTAGTTGGTTAGTTGGACGTGTGCTCCGAGGCTCGGACGGTTCAGAATCGTTCCAAGTCACTGTCATGAAGAGGACTTGCTGCTAGTGTTTCCTTTCTGAGGCTGTTGCGTCTTTTCAATGCAGCTTTTGATTGGATGCCTAAGATGTAGATGTATATCTGATATATATATGTGCGTGCGTGTGTGTTTGTGTGTGTTTGTGTGTGTGTGTGTCCTCATAGATCAGATATCTACATTTTGTGGTCATTTCATGGTAAAACGATGGATAAATCCATTTCATTTCCAATAAAATAGTAACATCTTCCTCTGGTGAAAGATGCTAATATTGTCTTTATGGCTTTGCTCTATTAATACACCAATCAGCTTTTTATTCAAGATAATGAATGTTAGACAACGGTGTCTCTCAAATGAATAATAAAACAAATAGATAAAAGAAATAGAGAATAGGTTTGAATTTTTCTCATTAGAGCTCTGAGAGAACAAATCTATTTGTTTTCTGAATGGCTAATGTTCTCCATTTAACGATATATTTTATGTTGAAATCAGCTACAGATTCAGTATTATGGCCTGTAGGCGAGAAAAAAACAATCAGACAAATAAGAGAGAAACACCTGCTGTAATATATCAACATATTAATGGAACAATCGAGCCTCTTCCTGTTTTGTGGCTTCTACCAGTCGACCAGTACGACTGTTGTTGTGATGAAGATGATGATGATAAGAGGTTGAAGAGACTTGCTCACTGAGTTGATACAGTGGGCCCTAGTTTCGTAGACTAGGCGTAGTCAGCTCTCAGCGCACGTGCGCCACGCCGACGGGATGTGTCCGCCTGGACTTTGCAAGTTTCGTGCACCACGCAGACTCGCGCAGGCACACCTCGCGTCTCGCCCACCCGCGCATGCGGCGTGCCATCTGCCTTTGATCTGACGTCAGATGTGACGGGACAATCTATATAGATATAAATTCACGTGTTGATTCAATTAGTTGCATTAAATAGTGTTTGTTGTAATTATTTATTGCATGTAAATGTGCCTGGAACTGTGGAAACCTGATTGTGAGGTCTCGGTGACGTGTACGCACTGCGCGCCGTCAGCCAAACTTCCACTCCGCCAGCTGTAATTCGCCTTGAATGTATGGACTTTATTTGCGCCTTGCGCCGAGAGTAGACTAGGTTGGAGCTGGCGGGCTTTCAGTGCAGTCTCGGCGAGGCTTTTTGCCACGAAACTTCCGCTACGCCAAGCTAAATCTGTGACGCCTCCCCCTGCTGCGCCGCCACACCCATCTTGGCGCAGGCGATCCACCAAACTGCCAAACTGACCGTGCGCAAGGCTGCGCGGGTCGAAACTTGCATTATGCCGGCTCCGCCACCCTGCGCCGCCCTGCGCTGCGCCACAAAACTAGGGCCCAGTTAGTTAATGTGTCCAACCCTGGACAAAGAACAGTAAACGCTGAAGGAGAAGTAAAAGTAAAACCTGTGTGGCATCCAAAATAATTAATAGTTAATATGTATCTAATTTGGGGAAAATTGGAAAATGCAATTGAGTGCTTTTTTCCACCAATTAGCTTTATTTTATTATTATATAATATTAGCGATTAATTGAGATAAGCAGTAAACCACTACAGAAGAAGACATCGCACCATATGACAGAATTTAAAAAAACGCTAGTAAGACGTCAAACGTTGACATTTAGTTACATTTTAAGCAAAATACCAGATTTCTGTAATATTTATGTTTTAATTTGCATACACTAGGCGAGGCTGAAGGAAAGTCTAGTTGTCTGAGGTGCATTCGTGTGTGTTTGTGTGTGTAGCATGACTCTACATACGTGTCTTTGCATGATTAGCTGCATTGTGCGAGTGTTCGTGTGTGTGTGTGTGTGTGTGTGTGTGTGTGTGCATGTGTAAAATGGGGTCGGCTAAATGTGTGTGCGTGTGTGTGTGCATGCAACATTAGTGTGCATTTGTGTGTATTTGGGCATCCCTGTGAGAGATTTCCTCAAGGCTCCGAAATGAAAAGAAGAAAAAAGATAGAGACGTGGAAGAGAGAGACGCTCGAGGTGGAAGGCGGCAAAATAAGCAGTCAGGAAAATGAGTCATGTCAGCTTGCTCCTACACACACACACTTTACGTTGCACATGGTCGGAGCTTTTCTCATCTCGTCTCCGTCTTGTTTCCTCTCCTCCCTCCCTCTCTCCCTCCTTCTTAGAGTTTCAAGTGCAAATGAATCCACACTCCGAGGATTATGGGCAAGTACTTTGAAGTGGCAAATGATGGCCTTCTGTGGTTCTCGGCGCAGGAAACACACGCAGATGTCTGCACGCAGGCATGTGCACGTAAACGCATGTGGAACAGCCACTTCATACACACACACACAATATATATGCCGATTATTCACTGCTGGTGAGGTACAATATTTCCAGTTGAAATGTATGTGTGAAATGAATGAATGTTGGGCCTTGTTTTGCCCCCCACACTTTTGTTGCACATCTGTTTGAAGCACTGTTTAAAATAAAACTTGAATTTAATTAATACTTCACATTGACTCCTGCATATCTTTTGGTTGTTGTGTTGCTCTACTTATTCTTTTTAAAAATAATTCAAACAGATTGATTTGAAAAAGTAAACTGAAACTAGACAGGTGCACGACCTCTGCTGTATTATTTGACTGGATGAAAACAACCCACAATCGGCTAACACCTTGTTAAGACACCAAGGCGTCGTAAAACAGACTTATTCACACTCAAAAATAAGAAGCGATGTATCATAAAATTTATGCCAAATAATCTTGCCAAAAAAACAAATTAAACTACTCAAGCAGTCTTTATGCAAAACATCTGTACAATACAATCAAAGTGAGCTGCAGAACAGCGTCCGAGAGGTACGCAGCAATGTGTGCATGATAGTTTGGCTAGCTGTTAGCTAAACACTACCGAAACTTGTTATCTCCTTCCTTTGGGCGCAGAGTTGCTGCTGGGAGTTGATGTGCACTAAGATGTGTTAACATCACCGCTTAAGATTTGTAACTGAGGGCTAAGCAGGCAGTCACTGGCAGAATAAAACAGGCTGTAAAAGGTGTCTTCAGAAAGTGTGAGTCACGAAAAACAGGAGAGGTCCTTGAGCTTGCAGCCAAAACTGTACACGCAAAATATTACGCAGTTTGCTGCAGCAGAATAAGAGATTAGCTGTGGACAGACACAGAGGTGCACATTCACTCACTCACTCTCACCCATAGAGACGCTCATGCACACGTGAGAAAGATAGCATTATTCTCCCGGTGGAGACAATATAGGAACAATGAAATAAAAAATAAGTTGCCACAAAACAAAAAGAAAAAGGCTGTAGAGAAAACTATAAATATTAACAGTAACCTCGCTATCATTCTTCACATGCTAAATTCAGAATGTGCAATACCAAAACATTACATTCTATAATTTCAACAGTCAGAAATATACAGATTCAGGACAATATTTCAGTTATGGGGAAATTGTTCTTAGAATGGAGACTAAATAACATTATATTATATAGTATTTTCGGCAACAGGACTTTATAAATTGTTATCCATATATTGTTATCAATATATATATATTATATAATAATATCCATACTTTAATATTTGTTATGAACATCACATCAGTCCAAATCCTTCTCTAATGTTGTAAACCTTTCACTTCTACCATCTGTTATTTAATCCGGCATCCTTCTCTCCGAGTCTTTACCTCCCCCTGCTGTGTGTCTTCATTCTATCAACGTAAAAGAGCTCCGCGACTGCTGGAGACGAATGAGGGCAGATGGAAACTCGAAAACCGTCTGATGGCAACACAAGACACATAAAGTGAAACGCGAGTAAAAATAAAATACAGGAAGAGACAGAGAAAGTCAGAAAGGACGAACTACTGGGGTGAAAGATGAAGGGAGAAAACCTGGGGAGTCAGAGAGGAAAGTATATGTGAGGATATGAGAGAGGGGGAAAAAAGGGAAGGACAGTGGAAATGGGTGCAAGATTTTTCTGTTTTTTAACTATAAAACAATACATCTCTGTCTGTCTGTGTGTTTTCACAAAACTCAACAACCATTCATCCCATGTAACTCACACTTGGTGGATGTATTGCGGGGCACATGCAGTGTTCATGTTGGTGTTGGACACCAAATACGTTCAGTATTGATAAACTTTGAGCTGACGAGCAAACAGGTCATTGACTGCAGTTCACTTTTGCTGCTGGATTTACAAACGTTGGAAGCTCTGCTTATGGACTGCTTACAAATCCAAGTCCACTCATATTTCAATTGTTACTCAAAAAAAGGGCATTACAACCAAAGTTCAACTAATCTCTAAGTCCAGAATCTCTATGTCTGACAGTATACAGATCAGAATATATAATCTGCAAGAGAGACAGGAAATACACAGTTGAAAAAACTGTGGTAAATCTGGGAAATCGTGAAAAAAGGAGATATAGTGAAATGAGACAGAGGAGATAGGTAGAGTGCAAATCAGCAGGTTCCTGGCATCGCAGGCTGGAACGCGGCGAGTTTGAAATGCAAATGAACTCCAAATCTGCTTTCTGCTCTTCCTCGGTGGAATCACAGCGTTCTGCCAGCTAGCCTACCTGTCAGTCCTCTCATAATGCACTTTACCATTCCTCCCTCCGCTCGTTTTTATATTGCATTTTCTCTTTCGTTCCTCCTGCTGGATTCGGGGTGCCAGGTTTGGATTACAGGCAGAAAGAACAGGTTCTTGTTTGGGTGGAGGTTTAACACACAGGGCGCTATAATGACTCTGAAAATGGTGAATGTTTTTTTTTAAGTGGAAGTAGTTACCGTGACATCACCCACAGGTTTGTGGACAGCTGTTTCTGCAGTTATTGGTCATTTTGGCCATCACCTTTCAACACACTGTGAAAGGGTTAAAGCTGTAAGACAAAAACATGGACAACTTCCAGACCACAATCATAAGGTAGCCCTGCCCTAAAGCATACCCTGCTTTATGGTCTATTTGACTCTAAATGGACCATCATTTACTAAATTAACATAACGTAAATATCGAAAGAGAGATGGGGCCCTAGTTTCGTAGACCAGCGCAGGGCGGCGCAGGGTGGCGCAGCCGGCGCAGTGCAAGTTTCGACCCGCGCAGCCTTGCGCACCGTCAGTTTTGCAGTTTGGTGGATCGCCTGCGCCAAGATGGGTGTGGCGGCGCAGCAGGGGGAGGCGTCACAGATTCAGCTTGCCGTAGCGGAAGTTTCGTGGCAAAAAGCCTCGCCGAGACTGCGCTGAAAGCTCGCCAGCTCCAACCTGGTCTACTAAGGCGTAAATAAAGTCCATTGATTCAATGCGAATCACAGCTGGCGGATCGGAAGTTTGGCGGACCGGCGCGCAGTGCGCACACGTCACCGAGTCCTCACAGGCAGGTTTCCACAGTTCCAGGCACATTTAAATGCAATAAATAATCACAACAAACACTATTTAATGCAACTAATTGAATCAACACGTGAATGTATATCTATATAGATTGTCCCGTCACATCTGACGTCAGATCAAAGGCGCATGGCACGCGTAACGGAAACTCAGCCTCTCGGACCAAAACATCTCCCTCTCTCTCTCCTGTTTTTTATAATATGGGCATTGTTATTATTATGATACGCGCGCACAGCGCGTGATGCGCGTGGTGGGAGCAGCGGCGCTGCTTCTGTCATCGGGTTGTCAAGTGACGGATCTTGCACTGAACCTCCCCTAACGCATTAAAGGTGAGGAGAGGAGCTCATTTGATTGGTGAAGATCTGAATCGGCTGTATTAATCCCAGTCCACGCCTCGTCTCCTCCTAGTCTCCCACTCACGCCTTCTTCTCCTCCCTCTTTCCCACTTGCGCCGGTGGGCGAGACGGGAGGTGTGCCTGCGCGAGCCTGCGCGGTGCACGAAACTTGCAAAGTCCAGGCGGACACACCCCGTCGGCGAGGCGCAGCTGCGCTGAAAGCTGACTGCGCCTGGTCTACGAAACTAGGGCCCATGGTGTTAATGCTTTTCTAAATAAGCTAAAATATATGTTGTCTTACCAAAATAACAAGGCTTTTTACCATCAAACCCTCTCATCCCTTCTGTCTCTGTTGTTTTAGTTCATTCTCTTTCTAAATATTAATAACCCCCCCCCCCCCCCCCCTTTGCTCTCTTGTAACCCGGTCTTGACATATTGAGGCCAGCGTACCAAAAGTGTGAAGTCCCTGTCTCACTCTCTCTCTCTTTCTGTCTGTCTTTGTCCCCTCTTTCTGTCTCTTCCCCTTTTGGCTTTTGTTTCGTTCTTCCTTTTATGGGTTCATCCTCCACTGGCAGCTGGGGAGGGAGCTGAGAGAGGCCAAACAACAGTTTTTTGAGAAGGGTCCTGGCTTCTTGGAAGTCTCAGCCTGGGCCCTTATCTGCCTTCAACCACAAAAACACTGGCTCTTGTCACTTTCTTCTTCGTTAGTTCATTTCTCTCCCTCCCTCAGCCTTATTTCCTTCCTCCTGCTTGCTCGCTCTTTCTCGTGTCCTGAAGGCTTTTTTGCCTCTTTTCTAACCTCTGTCATTTATTCCATCCTTTTTGCGTCTCCCTCTGGTCTTCTAGCCTTTATTCCTCCTTGTTACCCATTCTTTTCTATTTTACTCTCATACGTCCTCATCACTGTTTTCCGGTTTCTTCTCTCACCTTTTCACCCACATTCCATTATTTAGCCTCATGTTATTCTACTTATTTATCCGAACATTCTGCCATCTATCATCCTTTGGCAGCACTTTGAGAGTGAGCTGCTGATGTACATAAGAAATAAATGCAGCTTCTGTTGTTTGTTCCTCGAATGCAACCCGAAGCCTCTTGAAAAGGCAGATTGTTCCTGACAGATGGGTCGCATATTGAAGTGGGCAAGTCTCAAGAGCCCCAAAGCTCCCTCAATTAAACGCCATGTATCAATATGATGGTGACAAAGAGGGGCTGTTGTTAAAGAATTGATCAATGAGTGTGAATGCGTTTTATTTATTTTTTATCCTGATACGTGAAAGACATGAAATGAGCTTTTAACATTGCATCTGGTTCATAACAAATGAGAACACCGCAGTTGGACTGAAAAAACTACACAAAATCACGTTACTGCATGATAACTAGAAAACACTTTGGGACGTGAACAAGCTGGTGTTTTCTTGCATTTTCACGTGTCTAACTTTCCGTTGGCATTGTTTCTATGGTTCAGTCCAGAAAAAAACCCATCAATGAGCATAAACTTGCTAAACCATCAGAGGTCTTGAACCAGACTGTAAACTGCTAACCATGAAAGCTAACATTAAACACTACCGATGGAATTGTAGTGTAGTGGAACTGTATTTAGCTAACTAAAGACGGGGTAGAGGTGTGGCTCTTTAACAGCCTGTCTGTCTGACGCTCGTGTGAAGTGCTGCTAAAGACACTCGCTCTCAGTTATTTCAGAGAAAAACAGGGAGAATAACTCGAAGCACAGCCTCTCCACCTCCTGGATAGCACCGATCGTTCCGATGTGCTTCTATTTTATTCAACATCAGATTAATAATGAAAAGTTTTTTACATGTTTGTCAGTTTTGTCCCGCAGCCTCAAGCTTTGATGGGATTTGGAGGCAGAACGAGTCAAAGTCAAAATCTGAAAGGAGTGTGATGTTTCTCCAGTTTTGGTTTCAATAATGATCCAGTTGTTTTTACCGATTGTGAGATTTGGTCAGTTCAGTTTATTTGCTCTGAAAATCATTTTAAACTACATCATGATCGTTCTTCATCCTTCTCTTCTTCTTCATCTCTCAATCGATCAATTCCCTCCTTCGTCAATATAATATCGTGAATTCCACTGCTAGTTAAGTCTCACTTCTCTCTCTCCCTCATCTGTCGTCCACCTTTACCTCCCTTCTGAAATTTCACCCACATTTTAAAATTCTCACCCGTCTTTTTGTCTCTCTCGTCACCTCCCATCGATCATCCGTCGAATCTCGCCAAGACCATAGTGAAAACGTTGATCCTTCACATTCATCTTCCTACCTGGACTCTGTTTCTCCACTGTCATCGTATTTCATGAAGGACTGGACTTTACATCCCCGTCCTCACTTGATCTTTCTCTTTCCTGTTGCCCTCCTTTTTAATTAAACCAAGTCACTGTTGACTGTCACCATTTCTGCACTTGTTTTTTCCTCTTTTATGCAGTGATTTTCTCTCATGTTTCCTTTTCCCCCTCGTTTATTCCATTCCCGCTTCTTTCTCCATCATTCCCTCTCGCCACATTCGTCTTTTCCTGTCTCCTTTTCTGCCTCAGTCTCTCCCTTCCCTTCCTCTCTCTCTGTCTCTCGTTTCCCTCTCTTGGCTGGAGGTATAAATAGGACTCCTAATAAAGTGCTAATTAATCTCTGGTGACAAAATCAAAGAAAGCACATCTGCATTGCTGAGAGGAGCGATGGAGGAAAGGAAAAGGGGGTAGACAGGAAGTGAGGGGGGGGGGGGGGTGAAGAGAAATGCAGAGGTAGACAAGGAAATAATGAGGGGAAAATAGAGAGCAAAAAGACCGTCCTTATTTTTTTTAGTTTTCCTTTTGAGAAGATGTGATTTTGGCATGTGAATGTAGAGGTAACGTGATCATCCGTCTCCCATGCTCGCAAGAAGATGGAGGAACAGAATGAACAGGAGCGCCGGAGAATAAGAAATGCAGACCGATGTAGAAACATCACTGGAAGACGTGACGTGAGAGAAGGAGAAGTTTCAAACTCTTTTGGGAGGATTTAGATGTTCAAAACAGAGAGAAAAAAATTGTGGCGCATAATTTAGAGAGTATTAGTCGTCTCAGCTCAACTTCCACTTAAGGTTCAGCCGGTCAGACACTCGACTCGGCCGTCAAACGTCAATCATCAGTTCGTTCCCTCTGCCGAATTATTTTAAAAGCTCGCCGCGAGACGACACTCAAATCACTGTCGTTTCCATTCCTCACTCTCCCCCATTTTTTATTTTCATATTCATATCCTCCTCGTGAATGAGACATTCCTTGTTTGTGCGCACACTTCACTTAAGCTGATCTGATGATACATTCTTTATGCTCAACTGTTAAAAAACTAATTAAAACAACGCTCATGTGTATGCAATTGCTGCTGCATGAAATAAAGACCCTGTCATCCCGTAAAGGTGCAGTATGAAGGATTTGCTGAGGGTGCAGATTCAACCTCACGTGCCAAGCATGTAGGAGAACGACTGTAACCTTTCTTGTTGTTTCACCATGATAGGGAGCTACACAGCTTTTTCAAGTGATGATATTTACGATTATCCTGAAATTCACCGCCGTCAACTTAATTCGTTTTTCACCGCACCAATAAAATCCTACATCGTCCCCCCACTATCTGACTATCTATTGTGAAACCGCAGCGATATGAGCCACAGAGTCCAGAAACCGTGGTAGCACTAGCCGCCGTCTGACTTCTCCTTTACTTGTTTAATAACGGTAAGATTGGCCTCTGAGCGAGGTGAATGTCGTTAGTGGGGATTCACACCCGGCGGAATCCTCCACAATGTCCCAAAGCATGCAGACTTTAATTGTTTTTGGCAGACTTTCAGGAGAAGAAGTATTTTCTCGCTATTTTTACAGCAGAATTGAAAGAATGAAAAGGACACTTCCACAAAGCCAATCCTTCGGGGAAGTCTGAGACAACAAAGCTCTCCACCGAAACTCCTGAACTCCTTAATGATAAAAGAAACACGCTTCTATACATGTACAGGATGAGATCAAAACATCATATTAGAATCAACTTTGAGATGCGCCTGTGAAGACGGAGAGAGTCGCCGCAGCGCGACGGCTTTCCCGGTGGACGCGCTGCTAATCTGCAGAACAACGTTGGCTGCCTGCAGAGAGGAGACGCACTTTTCAAAGCCGCCGCCGCTTCGTGGCTCCCCAGGGTTCAGCGTGTAATAGGTTTGACGTGACTTCACACGAAAAACCTGCAGGTCTTGGACTTATTAAGCTTCAGAGAGATATTGGCTCGGTGGCGACCTGTAGCCCCCGCAGGACTACGAAGCAGGACCTTCTGCAGAACGGCTGGTTTCGTTTGACACCGAACAAAGGAATATTTTATACTCGGAGCAGAAGGTCTGCAGGGGAACATCCAAACTACTGACCTTCCTCCTCAGAGAGGAGGATGTTTCTTCTTCTACATAACAGCGGGTCATATAAACAGCAGATGGTGGAGAGGTTTGCTTTTTGCAAACAGGTGCAGCAACATGCTGTGAATTTATTTAAGGTCAACATTGATGTAATTATTAGTTCAGTTCAGTTCTTCTGACCCATCTTACTAAGAGTATTTTTTTTTCTCACTTGAAGCTTTTAACTGGTTTATGAAACAGTCTTGATGCGTTTCATGAGCTACAAAATGAAACGAGACCTAAGTCTGATGAAAGAAGTCTGCCACAGCCTGATCCAGATCCGGCTTCTCAGCCGGTCCGTGCTGGGAGAAGAGACCGATGACGGTGCTCGATGCCCAGGCCGTATTACTGGGCCTGCTGGAGGGAAGGCGGGCACAGGAGAACCAGGACCAAGCTGAAGTATAACGAGAGGTTTTCTGAAGGAAATCTGGAACTTCCTTGGAGTGAAAGGACTCAACTAGAAAGTCTGAATCCTAATTCTGATTAAACAGACGTTTTAAGTGATAGCTGCTGTAAAGTATTTTAACATGTTTCATTGAACTATTTACCCAGAGATGCTGCTCACTGAAGCCTCACATCTGACGCTCAGGAGATAAATTCTCCTCATGGAGTCAGGGCTCTGAACTTTGACCTTTTAACTTGAATGCCGCTGCTTAGTGAAGAGAGAGCAACCTATAAATGTCACATTACCACACACGTTCTGGCTTTGTGAAACCATAGAAATAGATTTGGAGTAAAACTGACCCCCCTATACATAGCAGGATGGTCAGAGCAGCGTTGCCATTGCACGGCACTTCTGTATGAGATAACGTCACAGACACACTACAGTAACAATACGGAGCAAACGGAGCTCGATTGTCAATGTACAATTCCCGTCCCTGAACACGAAAGCAACAGATTGCATTTCGTGACTATTTCCTGAGGTAACATCAGTTAGACTCCGTTCTGCTCTCATTGTATTTCGGTCAAACTCGCTCACGTGTCAACGCGCGTATGAGTTGCAGTGACGACGTTGCAGATGCCTTGAATGTGGAAGTTGCTTTGCTGCAGATGGTGAAATCCACTGCAGTAAAATGTCGGATTTGTTCCTCTGCTTTCTGACTGTGACACACAACTAGAAGAGCAGACAGAGGCAGCAAAGATGACAGTGATGTATATCCTACACTGCCGGGTAATAAAGGACCCTTTAACTTCCTCCGGGTTTTCAGGTTGTTGTTGTTATGACAGTCATCATCCCACACACAGCAGGCTGCACTTCGCCCTGACAGGCGATAGGAGGCGTTTTGTCCCCATTTGCCAACTTTTCCACTGCCTCTCCAGGCCTCACTTCAAAAGTATTAGATCCCCAAATTCATAAATAAATCAGCAGAAGAGGGAGGAGGGGAAACCACACATCTCTCTCCTAAACACAGGCAGAGGAGCGACACATTCACGTGGAGAAACCGTCCTAAAAAAAACATCACGAGGAAGCGTAGATGCAAGGAGGAGTGACGAAAAAGAAACAGATTGAACCTCCTATAGTAAAGCCTCATTCAATGCACAGCGATAGCTCATAGGAACACCACGTGATGATGGGAATATCATAAAATACATAATAAAAGACGATATTCCATAAATTACAATATGAAAACTCTCACGTGAAGATAAACATAGAACCATAAACATAAACCATAACAAGTCAATATTAAGAGATTTGGTGCAATAAATAAATAAAATAAACTGCTTTGAACATGATTTAAAAGACCATTTAGTTGATGAATGACATTGTTGAATAGCACGCAGACAGGTCCTCAGAAGAATGAAAATATAATAATAATAATAATAATAATAATAATAATAATAATAATAATAATAATAATAGAGATCAATAATAAAAGCAACGCAAGCACCGTTCACAATGTCACAAAGTAAACACTCAGAGATTCAAGATCAATTACAACGAACCACCCACTCATAGAAACAGAAATGTTGCCAAACTTAAATATTAATAATGTATCAATGTGTTGAATTTGTTTCTGTATGTTGTTGTGGATGATAAAAGCTGCGAGGTAGAGAACGAGGCGCCCCGCGGCCACGGTGCCGGTATGATGAGTGACAGCGTTGACAGCCCATCATCCAGCGCTGCGCTCCTCGCTGCCCCGACGGGAGGACGCTCCTCCCGGCTGCAGCGCGCGACAACCCGTCCGTCAGTCGCGCGCGACGGTCGCCGACGGCAAGCGGAGGGAGGAAGTGGCCCGGAGCGCGTGAGAGCTTTAAAGTTGCAGCGGAAAGCGAAGCAGCGAGCTCGCGAGGACACGGACGCCGTTACCTTTCTGCAGCAGCCGTCTCTTCAATATGGCCTGAAGAAAAAGCATCTTCCTCCACGCTGGTTCCACACTGGACGGCTTACTCTCTTCCTCATGAAGAGCAAAGGAGGAAGAGGGAGGCAGAACTTCTGTCTAAGCGCACCCCCCCTCTCTCCCTCTCTCTCCCCCTCTCTCTCTCTCTCTCTCTCTCTCTCTCTCTCTCTCTCTCTCTCTCTCAAAGGGACCCCTTCCTCCCTGATGACACCAGCTGAACTGTGTGTGTTTTCAACACGCCTCAGAAGAAAACAGCAACAGAAGCCGTCTCTATAATGGACTTTAATCAGGTCTGTTCTCAGTCTGGAGCATTCAGTCTGCTTCTGTTCTGCTGATGTTCGTGTCTTCACATGTTCTCCTCCTCCTTTTCTTTATGCACTAATTTAATGACAAGATTCTTTCTCTTGCCCTCTCCCTCTCTCCTGATTATGCAAAAAAAATATTGTAGCTCAAAGCCTTCGGGACTTTTGATGCCCTAGTTCTTTTTTCTTCAGAGTCTGTGTCTTGTGGGGCTGTGTGTGTGTGTGTGTGTGTGTGTGTGTGTGTGTGTGTGTGTGTGTGTGTGTGTGTGTGTGTGTCGGTGTCTGCGTGCATATGTGTGTGTGTGTGTCTCTCTGTGTGTGTGAGAAACTGTTGCAAAAAGATGAAAGCTTTCGACACCAGATCACGACTTATTTCTTGGCTCTCCTGTCAGCTGGTGATCACCTTCCTTCATTCCATCCACCCATCCCTCCTTCCTTCCTTCGATCATCCATCCATCCACCCTTCCTTCTTTTCTTCATTTCGTCCATCAACCCATCCTTCCTTCCTTCGATCACCCATCCACTCTCCCTTCCTTCCTTCCTTCATCCATCCATCCTTCCTTACTCCCTCTCTTCCATCCATCCTTCTTCCTTCCTTCATCCATCCTTCCTCCCTTCCTTCCATCCATCCATCCATCCATCCACTCTCCCTTCCTTCCTTCATCCATCCATCCTTCCTTCCTCTCTCTCTTCCATCCATCCTTCTTCCTTCGATCAGCCATCCTCCCTTCGTTCCTACTTTCTATCCATCCATCCATCCTAAAACACGAGAGATTCCTGTCCTCGGGGAGTAGCAGCTGAGGATCACGTCTCAGGGATACTGAGTTCACAAACAACCAAAGAAAAGTGTAGAATACGTGAACTGCTGTTTAATTTTACATTAAAAATGTTTTCCCGCAATACAAATAAATATGCAGTGTGGAAAAAGGTCCATGAAGGGACGCAGCTCAGGGGAGTTATTTAGATATTTAAACAGCTTTGTTTTAAAACCAAAACCAATTCTCAGGAGGGGCTGAGTCAAAGCTTTACTTTGATGTCAACGATCACATCGGTGATATGTTGAAATTGCAGCATACCCTCCAGGGTAAAAACCGGGCCTTCATTGTTCAGCCATAATGGATGTGAACACCCCCAAACTCCCTCAAAGCTGATAGTCAGCAGTTTATCCTCCCAGTCAGTTTTTCAGTTCTGATCCTGGAGAGCTGGAGTCAAGCCAGCATCACTAAAAACACAACAAGGAGTGAAGACTTGTTCACTTTTATGTGTTTTCAGGACCTTTTGAATCACGGAAGTGATGTTTGGGATTTTCTAGTGTGATTTACCTTTGTATGACATTTCACTCTTGGTCAAACAGGATTTGCAACCAATTTAGATGATTGTGACATTTGTGGGATTCAAATTTAGACTGAATGAAAAATAAACAAGTAGATTTCCAAACCCCTCATGAACAAACTGTTTAAGAACAAGCAGCAACCCCCGAAGCCAAAGCTTCAAAAAGCCCAAAGTTGAAGTGCCTAAAACTGTCATTCTCTCGACTGGCCATCAGGGGGCGACTCCTCCAATTGTATTGAAGTCTATAAGAAAATGAACCTACTTCTCTCTTGATTTATTATGTCAGTAAACATTGTAAACATGAGTGTATGTCTCAATCTCTAGTTTTAAGTGATGATGTCACCATGATGACGTCCACTTATATAACATCTATGTAAAGGAAGATACCAGTCAAGGTGATAGATAGATGGATAGATAGATAGATGGGTGGATGGATAGATAGATAGATGATGGATGGATAGATAGGGCTGAATACTGAGCATCAGCACCATGGACAGCAACCACTAACCCCACGCTGCCTGAATGCCTCCTTCCTGTCCTATTCTTCCCCTGCTGAACGCTCCTGAGGGTCAAATCTAAATATCCCAACATGCACTAGCCAGTGGGCACAAGTAAAAGGTCACATCCCGGTTTCTAATCCACCACATGGTTAACACACACAGAGGCTAAACCCTGATGTAGAGACTCAAAGCCTCCTGCTGAGTCCACAACAGCTTAGAACTTTGCCACTGCACAATCAGCAAGTGCTTAAAGGCTCTGGTTAGAACTTAAGAATTCAATGTAGACTCTTTTTACACAGTCTGCAACCCTGTACACTTTTTTTTTTAAGTAATTGCCCTTAATTTAGGAGGCTTTGCATTGATATCTGCACTCGAAAAAAGTAAAACACTGCAAACACTACAAATAAACGGGCTGTGGTTTTCCCAGGCCAGTTCATGTTATAAATGATTTGCAGTGGAAGCATGGTGTATTTACGCTATGCTAATAATGCTGTCAGCACGACGTGGCACTGAGTGTTCTGTGCTGAGTCACTTTTTACCCAGCCCTCCACTCACAGTAGAGGAGGGGCGGGAAGAATCAAGAAGAAGAAGTGATCAAATGTGTTTTTTTTAACTGTATGTTGTGGTTGTTTTCGTCGATTTAACCGTGGACTTTGTGGTGTCTTCACGTCTGGTGCGCTGGACCAAACACATGATCCCAGCCAAACCCTTCATGTTGGGTTCTAGGGAGAACCGTCTGAAAGTGTTCCAAGTGAAACCCTCCAGTAACTTAAATGGGTTTTTCCGACGTGGACAAGTTAAAGAAGCCTATATGGTTATATTTGTGATCTTTATTTATAAGAGTGTATGTTTATGTATCAGATGGTAGCATCATTGTGCCCAAAGCATTATGGCTTCTTTTTTGTCCCTCATATACAATCTGGAGGTCACAGTTCTTCCCAAAACAAACTCTCAACCACTGTAGGGTGAAGAAGTGCTGGCAGTCCGCCACAGCAGAGGAACAGTGTTCGTCCACAGACCGGTTCATCTGCTGATTGGTACAAACGCCGAACACAAGCTGTCAACCAGCTGCAAATACAACAGGCAGCTTCCAGGCATGTGAGACAGTGAAGCGGGGCATTTCTATAAACAACCAAAGTGTTTTCCACTGTCGTTGCCTGGGTAACATAAAGGTTAAAAAAAACATATATAGTCAGCAGGCTTCCGGGCTTCACATGCAGAGGCTCTGTGGTGCTCGACTGTCACAAATGTCTTTCCCGGTGAAGAAATCTTTTCATGTCTTTGTGTGTCAATGGTGGAGGATCTGAGGTGAGGAGAAGACAAAATATGAAAGCTACCGCAGAACCTTTTGATTTCATATACACCATTTCACACCAGTGACACATTGAAAAAATAATGTATCGTGCAAAATACATAAATAATAAGATCCGTTCAAGAGGACGTATCATGAAAAACTCACTTTTTTTAGTTTATTTTGGGTTTTTGGAGGCGTATTCCAACCCATGAAGTGTGAAATAACCTCCCATTCTAAAACGTGAAGTCAAAGCTGAAGATCCTCTCTGCTGGCCATCAGCGGGCGACTCATCTCTGATTGTATAGAAGTCTATGGGGAAATTACCCTACTTCTCACTTGATTTATTAAACATTGTAAACTTGAGTTTATGATATCAATCTCTAGTGTCAAGTCTTCTTCAATCCAGCATGATGTTCATTTAGTAAATTATGGTCAATTTAGAGTCAAATAGACCATAAAGCAGGGGGTGCTTTAGGGCGGGGCTTCCTTGTCTGAGAATTGTCCATGTTTTCGTCTTACAACTTAAAGTCTTTCTGTGTGTTTTCAGTTCATGACAGTAATTTGTAACCACCAGACCATCTTCAGATAATTCCATCTTCAAACCACAATAGCAGAGAGGAGAGGAATGTCAGGTTGTGGAGGCCAGTTTACAGATTAATGCTGTTGACCTGTCACCTCAGAACAAATAGTCTTCAGTCTTAAACTTTTCTTCGGCGATTTACCTGCCAGAATTGGACCGACATTATTTGTCTAAAAGGCTCCAGCTTGTGCAGTTTTTCAGACGACACTCCCCTGGTAGATGAATGTACTGTTTTCATTATTACTGTCCAACACAAACTCGGTGTTTCAAAGCTTTTAGTCATTTTCACAAACTCCTGTGAGAACTGGTTGTGCTGCATTTTGCGTTTTTTTATTCATCACTGCACTGACCTGAGGTGTGTGTGGTAGACATTTATTAGACCTGAAGGATTGTATGATTTGTGTGTTGCCATGGTTTAGTGTTTTGAGAAGCCTTCATATGTGGTTTCTTTTATGTCTGGAGGTTCTGGGAGTCCGGAGGTAAAATATAAGATGAAGTCCTTAGAGATAATCTCCCCTGATAAACAAGGATGAGGGAAGCACATTGTTTTGCCTCTTCACTGCTTGCCTGATTATATATGATTTTATGTGAAGTGGGCCATTCTGTATTAAGAGCGAATGTAATGTAACTAGCACAACCTCAAGCAGCAAGCCTTACAAAATGAGGTGTAGGAACAACAGCTTCATGATTCTTCCACACTTGGATTTAATTTGATTAATGAACAAAAGATGAACATTTACCCCAGGACAACATTGTGGGGACACAGACAGAGTCTCCTCGATCCAGATGAGAAAACACTCACGTCCAGATCACATACTGACCTGGATGGAATGTGAGGCCTCTTTATGGCCTCAAAACCTGCCCGATTAGGAGATGTATGAACGCCTAAATCAAAGCCTCAACAACATATCCACGCATCTCCAAATGTGTGGAGGACACAGACCTTCAGAAACACCAGACTTTAAGGCACCACAAACAGACTGAGGGAATCCACATGAACTAAGCCAGAACCTTGTAGGAAATCATGTTCAAATTTAGACCAAACCAAGAAAAGGATGAGATATATGTTCAACATTAGTTTAAAAACATCCATCATAATCATTACCAGAAGTTACCAAAAATGCAAAAATTAACATTGTAATTGTGATGGACTTAACTAATGCACTCACGCAGTCAGAGGAAAAATATGTTTGCTCATCAATCTGCACGCATCACTGAGGACAAAATGCTTACTAAGTTTCCAAACTTAGGTTAATTGCACTTGTACTCTTTGATTCCCTTTGTTTAATCCTTAGTTAATCAATAAATACCCCTAAATCATAAAGTTGTTGTACGTTGATATTTCTCCTGTGCAGAATACAAAGATCCCTATTTCAAGAGCTTATGATCTGAGGAAATGAAACTGATTTATTAAATATTGATTAATTGTTAATTAATTAATTAATAAGTGGTCATTAGAGTCATTAAAGTGAACTCTATAAAGTTCTGTCCGACCATAGATGGTGCCCCTTTTTACGAGAGCAGGTATTACAATTGTATATTAATACACATTGATATACATATTTTAATATCGTCCATAGTTTCCTTACATTCCTATAGAGGTAACAATAAAAAGGTTACAATATATAAAATAATACAAGATAGCTAACGTAACAACTTAATGTAACAATGTAACATAATACAGTAACTTTACAAAATAATGTAACAAAGTAATGTCCCAAAGTAACGTAAAAAAGAACTTTACAAAGTTATGTAACATAAAAACGTGATGCAACATAATGTGACGGCAAAACTAGCATAAATAAATAATTGCCTCCTTCTTATCGAATGTTATGAAACTTACTTTTGGTTTCATGCAGGACTTGAACATTGGTCTCCTGGGTGTCTGTTTTATGAATATTATCAACGGCAACTGTTTTTTTCCTTGTATCGTAATTTAAACAGTTAAAAAGAGATGAATCAACACCCCGTCTTACTCAGTCTTAACAAAACCATTATTATATTTACAGAATTAGCGATTGTTGCAAGGATATTGCATTAGTTTCCTCTATGATGCAATCACTTCAGTTAGTCTACAGCATTCCCTGAGCATACGTTGTTGTTTTCCAATTCCACTTGCTGATTTAATGTTTAATTAAAAACAATAGATTTCAACCGAGAGTCTTGACTTGCAGCAGGCATCGTTGCTGAGAGAAGTGTCAAAAAAGTCCTCACCGTGGGAGGGGAAAGGTCTTTTCATCTCTGCCTGTATGAACAGTGAACCATCCGAGTGGGTTATCCTCCGAGAGAAAGGAGGTGGAAGTCTGTCGGTACCGACTCCTGCTGGGGTTTTTCTTTTTTCATCTCTCATCTGCTAGAGGAGAGCGTGACCTCAAATTGCTCGCTAGAAATTGCTAGTTTGATGTTTTCGCTCCCTCTCAGTCGTTTATACGTCAAACATAACTTGAGAATATTTCTGTGAATCATTGAGCTCTACTTGTGTGCACGTGGTCCACACAAGTACTAGTTTCAGCAAGTTGCCTGAAAAGAGGATTAACTATTTAAAGAAACGGTACACAATCCTGCTCAATGTGGTATGGTGATGTATCCTTGTAAAATTATTCATATGATCTCCTGAATGAAAAGTTATTCCTTCTGGCTTTACAGGAGAAGTACTTGGTTGGGTTTAGGGAAAGAATGCAGTTTCGGTCAAAATAACAATATGAAGTATATAAAACAGGGATATGTATTTATTTTTTTGACAGGGACAGTGCACAGCTTCAGAGTTGGCTGTAAACTAATTTAAATCTGTAGTCCCAGGGCAGGAAACCGCTACAACATGTTAAGAAAATAATTTACATACAAACATAGGTTTAGCTAGTTGACAGTGTAGTTTCTATGTGAACAACAATTGGTTGGGTGTTGGCAATACAACTACTTACGATTAGGTTACGATTAGAAAAAAGATCATGGTTTGCATTAAAACAATAATGTAAAGTCATAACGTAACTTTGTCCACTGACTTTCTTACATCATGTAAATATTTTGGGTTTTACACAGGATACGGACAGCAGTCCCCTGGGTGAAAGTCCTGTGTTTGTGTTGCTCCTGGCCCTGCATTTGTGAACTTTCTCCCTCTTTATGCTGCCACATTGCTTTGAATAACAGATGCTCCAAATACTTAATCACTTTCTCTGCCTGAAAGCAAAAATTTCTGCAACAACAACAAAAAAGTACAATACCTGATTTTCCTGGTAACTAAGCTGGATTGTTGGGCCATCAGACACAAAAAGGTAACACACAGGTACAAATTACCCTGTTTATGTTGTCAACTACAACTAGACTTGGACAACATCCGGTCAACTGGCTTCGTTCCTCGGACAGCTGAAGCAACACACGTCTCCCGTTTCACCTCATTTCAACCAGCCTTCATCAGCAACATTTAGACCTGCAGCAGACTGTAGGGCAATAAGGCTACTTGAAAAGTCATGTCATTGTCACCACCAGCAAGTCGTTGCTTCTGTCACAGAACTATAAATCTTCCTTCAACCTCTTACTTGGTCTCCTCTATGAGGCTGACATTTCTGCTACGGTGGAATATTTCTGGGCTGTCCTGCCACTGACCCGTTCTTTGAGACACGACTCGACCTCCGAACGATCAGTTTCTACATTAAGCACACACAACTTCAAAAATCAGTGTTGTGGAATTGTCCAATATGAACATGACAACAAAGGGAGGTGAAGCTGTGGGCAAATCCAAATCCTGCAATGAGATTGTTCTGACATTTCGAATTAGTTGATGATATTTTAGCCTATACAAGAATGCAAAACCCCATTTTACCTTTTGACGGTGAACAAGAGCTAAACCCATCGAGCTTCACAGGGCCACTGAATGAGTCATGACAGGAGCCGGGAGAGGCAAGCAGCTGATGTGGAGGCAGTGGGGTTTTTTTTTTGTGCTCAGCCAACCAATATGAACATCCTCTGGAGTTTTGCTCTCTGTCTTTATCCTGCACAATACAGTCCGGTATTTTTTGATTCCCAGGCGCTTCACATTATCTTTCTCTTTACGTCTTTCTCTCCAACTCCCCCTTCCTCAGTTTGCACGATGAACTCATTTTTTTCTCTGGGTCGGGTTGGCGCTCCACCTGGTGTGATGAGTGGATTGAATCGAAAGGCAGCCTCTACCGGGGACGGCAGATGACAGGAGCCAAGTGTTCTTCATGCACACACACAGAAACACACACACATCAACAGCGCTAACTTCAACTGGCAGATCCCGGCTCCTGATGACTCCATGCACAGCCACTCAGTCAGTCAGGGGCTTAATTCTACTGGAGAAACATAACCCGCTGATCTAATTGGACAACTGGGCCTCCAGTTATAATATAATTGGACAGCCTCTTCTTAACAAACACAGGTGTAGCTCAGGATATGACAACCCATTCGCCAGGAAAACTGTTGGCATTTGACATTGCCTCAAACCTCCAGATATGTTGGGCGTCAACGTTTCGGAGCCAAAATACATTTCATGAATATGTCTGTTATCAGTGTCACGCATAATCCCTCATGGATAATAGTTTGAAATGATTGGTTAAGGCAGCGAAGCTAATTGGTAAAGTTTAGAAACAAGATCATGGTTTGTTTTAAAATAATAACCCAACAACGTAAACAAACAATGTAACTCAACAAAGTAACACAACAATGTAACGCACCAATGTAACACAACAACCTAACAAGGTTATTTGTGTCTATAAATAACCACCACACTTAACTGCCTTTTTAAGGATGAAGCATACAAACGTTAAATATCACACATCAAGTCAACGAGTAGTTTAGTTGGTACGGTGAGAATCTAAAACACATTCATTTGAAAAGTTGTGTTACTTCCTGACGTTGGATGTGACGATGTTTAAAAAAATATTCTCTTTACATGGTGCTTCAAGATGATTTACCAAAGAGGTAAACTTGTGGATTCTGTAATTGATGGACAGTCAAGGATAGACTCAGTGATATTAATCCATCTACGTATCGTCCTGAAGGCTCCGAGGACCTTCAGATATCTTTAGGACCATCTAGGTAACATCTGGAAGGTACGTTACAAGATTTAGTCAGCCTCTGCTTTCAATAACAGGCTGTGTGATTAAGATGAGACTCATCTGTCCATCTTTCCTTCAACCGAGGTCGTGATGCCGACTCGGCACCTCAAGTCTTCCAGAACAGATGAAATGAAGGATTAGGCTTGATGCTCTGTACTTTAGAGAACTTCAAGCCATAATGTCCATGCAGAAATGTATGTGATTAAAGACGTCTACAGTGGCCGGTTTTAAATCATGAGATTTACGCCGACTGCCGTGGTGAATAATGGATTAAAGATCTGCTGACTTTAAGGTGCCACGCTGCCGACGAGGCGAGCGATCTGCCTGTAGTCATAGCGGAGTGGATTTAATCTTCCAGCGGGGCACGCCAAGGACACATGAATTATTTGAATAATTGGACTTTCGAGTTTCGATTTTGATTGCATTTTGATCTGATGATCTGTGGCAGCTGCGACCTGCCATTTCTTATTTTTTTTCCAACATCAGGATTCTACGACCATGTTATTGATCTAGATTTTGTTATTTCGTTTAAACAACTTCCCTAAACAGCCTGGTCTCCTAAAAACTACATTCCTGTTCAGCCAAATTACATTGCCCAGGATTTTTCATGGGAAACATATTTTATATTTTGGACGTTTCAGAAGTAAGTTTCTAATAAGCCTGCACGGAGAAGAATTCTGGGTAGATGGGTGTGTAAATTACCGGACTTTCACCCAGGAGGCTGTTTGAGTCCTGATTTAAACTAAAAGAAAACATATTTTAATTTATGCCCAGCAAAAACAACATACCTAATTTAATCCAAACCATGTTTTTACTAACCCGTAGCAAGTAATTTTGTCATTTTGTGTTTTTTTTTTACAATGTTTGACTGCTCGGCGTAGAATATAACCCAATATGCTGCTTTAACTTTGCTTACATGTAATTACACATTTATTTTTAGATTTTTGTCCAGAATTATAATCGAATCATTCCAAGAATAATGTCCCTTAAAAAAAACAACACAAAACATTTTCATTTTTCTTGTATCCTCATTTCTCTTGTTTGCTCATCAGTTTTGATTAATGTATTAAAAACAAGCAGAGAAGGGCAGCTCTGCTTGTCCACATGCACAACAGAAACACATCACTATGTGCATGCATGCTGGATAAGTTCTGCCACAGTTAATAAGGATCCCACTGACGCACACACACACACACACACACACAGAAATAAAACATTCCTAGTGAGTCCTGCTCGACTTAATTAGGACTGTGGATACACACGAGTCATGCAGCAGTTAATGAAGCATGCTGGGTAGGATACATGGGGCTCATTATTTCCAGCTTCTTTTTTTTAAAAGAGGAAAAAGATTCAGGATTATATCAGGATTGAGGGTTTTTTTGCTCTCAATGATATGAGTATAATTTCCTAGACGAAATTTGAGGTCAACTTTACAGCTACGTGTTAAAGTCAGTGTGAGTTGCGATAGATTTAAAATTGCAATGGTAAAATAGGACTCTCATTAGCAAGTGAGGCTTCAGTAGCCGATTGGTCAGTGATGTACTGCATGTTTTGCTCTGCTCTCTGAATAAATGTTGCTAAATTGAACCTTGGCAGCCGTCCCACAAACAGGTGGACGGTTATGAGTCACATTAATTTATTTAAAGAAGAAATCAGATGTCTGACGGCATCTTGTTATAACAGTATGGTGTATTTATAGAATTACACTTCATTGTCTTCCGTTTTACCTGCTGTACTAAACTGTGCTGATCATTTGACTAGTTATTTATGTAGGAACGAGAGGCAGGGATTCGCTGTGTTTGATCAACACACTTTTCTCTTTCCTTTCATTCGTTTCATCAGAGCGTTTCTAAGTTTCCTTCTGACCCTATAGAAACATATAGAAGTATAATATATAACAGTTAGAGATGAACATCGGTAAAATGAATATTTGTTAGTTGATAGTTTGGCAGCTTTAGATATTAGATTTTGACTTAAAAAATCACTCAATAGACCTCTGAGCAATTTGTCCCCCTCACTTCTGAAATGAACACTTAGAAGCTACGCCCCTGCTTCTAAGCATAATTTAAGACTCCTTGTGCTTTACATTTCCACCACTCGAGCAGCACAGAATGAACCCACTCTTGTGTGGCTGCGACAATCATGGCTTCTCCAGCGTTAACAGCCTCGTCTGAAGGTCGCTGCTTCAAAAACTTGGTTACTTGGTTTCTTGGTTACGTTTGTGTAATTTTTTCACTTGTTTCACTTTGATTATCGTTGGCCCTGGATGAATAACAATTTTTTTTTTTTTTTTTTTTTTTTAATTAGACTATATTGTTAAAACCTCTTCCAAAGAAAAAAAACAAATAACATTCATTCATTTACTTCTCTGATCAAAAAGATTTAGAATAATATTCAGTTGTCAACCGACTGTGCCTCATTAAAGATTAATTTGTTGGAGTCGTTCGGCGGGGACATTTCACATAAACAAATAAACTACAAAAGTAACTCAAAGAAAAATAAGAAATTAGAGGCTAATGTTGAAATATTCTTTCAGTGACACATAGCCACTATTATTATTAAACATTCAAATATTTCAAGGGAAAAGATATTTTCCAAGTGACCCCATTCAGTCACGGCCCAATTCTAGGTAACTTATTCCTTACTTTTGCCTTTATTCCAACAGTAACTCACATAACTCACAACACATCATTTTCCAAATGTGATTGTTTACCTGCTCCAACATGATTGGTCATTTCTACTCGGACTACAAACTTCCAATAACATCTTATCACGTTGCCTCCACACAGAATCTGTTATCGAGATTATTAATTCCTCAATTCACTATTGCAGATACAAAAAAGGGTTCAAAGGAGAGAAAGGTCACCAGAGTACATTAAAAATGGCTGCCACTGAAAGAAATGACATGATGCTGGTCATATATTGGGAAAAAACATTATTTAGTTGCAGGGGGGAGCCCCTGGTTATGGTATGGTTCTGCTAATAACATAGTTGACAGAACTTTTGGGACATTGATAAACTGATATATTTGATTTAAAAAGTTTTGCGTTTTAAAATGAATAAAAAGACAATTTAAAGGTTTATATTATTTTGTGTTTTGTGAATAACTGTTAGCTATGTTGAATTGCTTGCTAGGCGCAGAGGTAGTAGTAACTACTTACATTATCTCCTTTACATTTACTTGAGTAACTTTTTGGATAAATTGTACTCTTAAGAGTTGTTTTTCTGCAAAATACTTTTTAATTTTACTTGAGCAATATTATTCTAAAGTAACAATACTTGACGACAATTTTTGGCTACTCTACCAACTAGAAATATACCCACTCCTCCTTAATTGCTGCACAGAACTTGTGCTCACTATTGTTTTGCGCATATATTTTTTTAATCTTTATATAATAGAAAGAGCAGGTCAGGGAGGAGAACGTGGACCAGAGGCCAGCAGCAGCAGGAATGAACAGGGAGGTTCTTCACAGCAGGTGAGGAGAAATTATAACCAAAGTCCTGAGAATGTCTCGGTTATCACTGGCTGAGATAAAATATCGATAGCATAAAAGGGACTTTGAGGTTAAATTCTACAACAATTTCACTACTACTAGTGTATTCCTAATTCAATTTCAAAATGTTGCTTTACACATTATTTTTCAATCTTTATTGCCACAATAGAAAGAGCAGGGTGAGAGAGGAGACAGGGGACCAGAGGCCAGCAAGGATGATCATGCAGGATCACAGGTGAGAAGAGAATATAACTGAGAAAAAAATATCAATAGCATAAAAGTGACTTTGCGATTAATTTCCACAGCTATGTCACCACTACTATTCTTAATTCTATTTATTAATTTTCTTTGCACATTTATTATCTGGCTACTTACCCTGTAGATGCTGGAGAGTCATTCTGTGTCAACTCAACCAGAGTTTGGCAGCTTTATTAGATTTAGACTTTAGATTTTGATAGTATATAATTCTAAAGAACTAAAGTCGGTCCCCTGGTGCGGTGCTGTTTGTGATTATGTGGTTCTTTAGCCACTAAGGAGAGGTGCAATTGAATGCGAGAGGATAAAAAATCACTCAATAGACCTCTGAGCAATTTGTCCCCCTCACTTCTGAAATGATGGCTACGTCCCTGCTTCTAAGCATAATTTAAGACTCCTTGTGCTTTACATTTCCACCACTCGAGCAGCACAGAATGAACCCACTCTTGTGTGGCTGCGACAATCACGGCTTCTCCAGCGTTAACAGCCTCGTCTGTAATCAGCCGTGACGGGAGTCATGGGTCAGACTTCACCTCCCCCGCTGCTTCAAAAACTTGGTTACTTGGTTATGTTTGTGTCATTTTTTCACTCGGCTCACTTTGATTATTGTTGGCCCCGGTTGAATAATGTGTTTTATTTTTTTTTAATTAGACTATATTGTTAAAACCTCTTCCAAAGAAAAATACAAATAACATTCATTCATTAACCCTCAGATTAAAAAGATTTAGAATAATATTCAGTTGTCAACCGACTGTGCCTCATTAAAGATGAATTTGTTGGAGTCGTTCGGCGGGGACATTTCACATAAACAAATAAACTATAAAAGTAACTCAAAGAAAAATAAGGAATTACAGGCTAATGTTGAAATATTGTTTCATTGACACAATATTATTAAACATTCAAATATTTCAAGGGAAAAGATGTTTTCCAAGTGATCCCATTGAGTCACGGCCCAATTCTTGGTAACTTTACTTTTGCCTTTATTCCAACGGTAGCCCTAACATAGCTCACAACACACCATTTTCCAAACGTGATTGTTTACCTGCTCGAACATGATTGGTCAATTCTACTCGGACTACAAACTTCCAATAACATCTTATCACATTGCCTCCACACAGAATCTGTTATAGAGATTATTAATTCCTCAATTCACTATTAAAGATACAAAAAAGGGTTCAAAGGAGAGAAAGGTCACCAGAGTACATTAAAAATGGCTGCCACTGAAAGAAATTACATGATGGTCAAATATTGGGACAAACCATTATTTAGTTGCAGGGGGAGCCCCTGGTTATGGTATGGTTCTGTTAATAACATAGTTGACAGAACTTTTGGGACATTGATAAACTGATATATTTGATTTAAAACGTTTTCTAAAGTATTGCATTTTAAAATGAATAAATAGACAATTTAAAGGTTTATAATATTTTGTTTATTTTGTGTTTAGGAATAAAAAAACATACAATTTTAGAATATTATGACAATTTCAAGCCTATTGAAAGTTATCCCTGTCTAATTTTGTAATATTATGTTTTCCCTTAAAGTGGTAAAATGTGATACTTTTTCAACAGACATGACATGAACGCACAAATAGAGAATAACTGAGAAACATCTTCCTCTAATAATAATAATTATAACAATGCAGAATGCCTGGCTTGGATAAGGTATCTTCTTGGCAAAGTTGTAAAGCCGCTTTGGGAAACAAATTAGAACTCCTGAAATATCAAACAAGTCTTTCATAGCGTCATAATAAGAGTGTCCCCACACACACACATTAACACACACATACGGACGCACACAGAGGGAAGAGATGGTGTGTGTTTGAAGTTGGAGAGTCGCCTCTGTGATCCTCCTCTGTGATCCTCCTCTGTGATCCTCCTCTCCTTGTACAAAGACGCCTCTATTGTTGGCTCGGCTTCTGCAAATTACCGTCTTGTGAGTTGTATCTGCGTCTTTAAGGAACCGAATGTACGAAACACTTGAGTATCTGACGACTCTTAGCTCTTTCCCAACGACTCGGCTTCCCCAAAATCGCTTCAAAGCAGCATAATTATCATAATGACACTAAATTGAAATTGCTGTAATTACAGAATTATTGTGATTATTATTAGACTGAACATGTGAACACGTGTTAGCGTTCGATCCAAGGACTGGCAGAGACCTATTTGCCACAGCATGTTTTTCTCTCTCTCTCTCTACTTCACTCTCATATAACAAGGATGTAGAATTACATCTTAATCGTCCCTCCTTCCTCACCTCCTCACTTGCTCTCTTCCGTCACATTTGCAGACTTTCATCTCAAACTTTCATTATTTCATGTTATTTCTTGTCAACTATTGGTCCATCCATCCATCATCCACCCGTCGGTCCATCCATTCATCCATCCGGCCCATCCTCCCCCTCACTCTCTCCCTCATCCATCTCTCACCTTCCTCTTCCTCTAATGAGCCAACCGTTTGCTGCTCCAGATATGTCAGAAATCTCTCCTGACGCAGTCAAACATTCATCACAAGCAGCAGACGGCGCCTCCCCTCGTCTCCGAGGCTCGTGAGGATGGTTTGATCATCTGATCAGAACCAACACTGCATGTCTCCTCCCTTCCTCTCTGTCTGTATATGTGATGTGTGTGTGTGTGTGTGTGTGTGTGTGTGTGTGTGTGTGTGTGTGTGTGTGTGTGTGTGTGTGTGTATATATATGTATTTAAAAATAATATACTGCAGCCGTGGAGCCTCCCAGGATGCTGTGAATGTTTCCAGAAGGATTCATGCCAAATATGACTGCGATCGTGTCATTACATTCAAAACAATATGTGACATGTTTTTTTTTTCTTCTAGAGCTGCTGCACATTTGCTTCCTCCTGGATGAAACACCCTGTGATTTTTGCAGGAAGACACAATTAACCCCCCCCCCACCAATGGAAATACGAAAATAATCCTTCAAAACTGGATCCAAACAATCTTGTCATAGCACTCCCTACTTACAGAATACATGTGAATCATGGAATCTCTTTTTAAACTTTTATCTCAATCTAAATTAAACTCTTCCAAAAAAAACACAACAAACTCAATATCTAAAGTCATATCATAATATTTCCCTTTCTTTTACCATCAGCCAGCAGAGGGCAGTGATGGCACAGAGAGCGGGGGGAGAGGAAGGAAGCAGCAGAGAGGAAAAGAGGAAATGAAAAAAGGAGAATATCATGAAGAAGAAGAAGAGGAGGAAATAAGTGTGCAGTTAAGGATAAGGATACAAGGAAAGTAGAGGATAGAAGATACAGAAAGGGATAGGAGAAGATAGGGAGAGAGATAATTAGTAGGATTCATCCCCTGGGGAGCATGAATACTAAACATGAGATATGCCGGATATGTTATGTTGTTAGTGTGTTTGTGGTGACTTCTTCTATGGTGCTGTTCTTTTCTATGAGACACTTTTGAAATGCGTCTGTCTCCTGTGAAAAATAAAACAGCATTGCAATGAATTCAAGCTAACAGCAGCTGATCTCCATCCACCTGTGGAGCCTCGCTGTGCCGGACCGGAGGACTAAACAGGAAGTGTGCTCCTCCAAACAACTATTTTTGACCTCATAAAAACAAACCAGATTCAAATGTGTAAATGTGCAAAAACACAAGAAATACATGGCTTTCTCCTTTTCCTCTGGAGTCAGCTCACAGCGGGGTAAAACAAACTCCCTCCCACCTCAAACAAAGAAAACATTCATACAAATTATGAACGGCGATCATGCAAACATGCACAGACATAAATAATACAGAGAACTCATAACTGCTGTGTAAGCATATGCAAATGTGGTGATTAAGTTGGCTCATTGTTTCAGTGTCACTCACATAGTCAACACTGTGTGAAATGACCAGATAGTGAGTGAGTGAATGGTTGCTGGGTGATGCGTCAGCCTCATATCACAAACAATAGAAGCTAACAATACAAGCTAATAATACACTATTAGCTGCTAAACAGCTCATGCAGAATGAACACATAATAGAAATGTACAAGTCTATGAAAAGGAAAGGTCACTATTGTATTCTGACGGCTTTACACTTGTATTATTATTATTCATACCTTTGTGTGCGTCACCAGAGCAGCTTCAATTATTTCAAGAACACGAGTGAATTAACTCGGCTTGAGGTGTGAAAATGTATTCTTTTCAACAAATTTGTATCATTAAGTCAACATAAGAAAATGTAATTTGGCCTGTAAGTCGTTGTTATTAGTTATTAGTGCCTTTGTTTTTCTCAACTGGAGATCAAATGACTCATGGTTGAGGTTTGATTTGAGAAAATTGTGTCTCTTCCGTTCATTTGTAAAGTTTGTGAGATGCAATGTTTTTAAGAAGACGTTAAAGTTACTGTGAAGAACTTTTGACCATTCCACTCTTTTGATTTATTATCTCAGTAAACATTGCAAACATGAGTTTATGGTCTCAGTCTTTCAAGTCTTCTTCAATCCAGCATGATGTTCATTTAGTAAATGGTGGTCCATTTTGAGTCAAATAGCCCAGAAAGCAGGGGGTGCTTTAGAGCGGGGGTTCCTCATGATTGACAGGCCGCTAACACGCTACCAATGCAGTTAGCTAATAAGATGACTTTAACACTTAACTGTAAAGTTAACCTTTAATGAAGCTAACTTTGTTAGCAGCTTCACACCTGAATCCAGATGGATCCAGATCCAGTAAGGCTGCTGCTCGGGGGTGCCAAATACGGTCACTTCCTCCACTGGTTGCAAAATTCCAAGACGGGCAACAGGCAAAATGCCGAACTGGAGCCTTCAATGCTGTGCTGTCAGATGCTGCTGCAGTAAAATGAGAGGTTTTCTAAAGGGAATCTGGTGCTCTTTTGTCACCACCAAAATAACATTTCTCACAGTAGCTTTAACTAATTGTTGATATATTTAATGAAGATGCAAAAAGAATTTCTGCTACTTTACTAGACAGTGTCTAAGGATAATGATATTGACAAAAGATGAAATAATGAAATTCTACAGGGAAACTTGTAGTGTTACTCTGCACTACAACGGCCGCATAACTTCCCGTTTTGTTTTGTAAAGCACTCCGTGGTGAACATTGTTTAATTCCTTTTAGTGCAATTGTAGAACATGATGCATCTCACACACTCACGACTCCCAACATCAGCGCTGCAGACAGCTCGCTTAAACACGGACTGAGATGCATTAAACCTTCAGCTCCAGTCCTCCCGACACACACATTCCCCATCCAACCAGATCTGCTCTAATCGCGGCGTGTGTGTGTGTGTGTGTGTGTGTGTGTGTGTGTGTGTGTGTGTGTGTGTGTGTGTGTGTGTGTGTGTGTGTGTGTGTGTGTGTGCACGAGTGTGGGCTGATGCATACTGTATGTACCGTGGTATTATGAATAGCGTGCTGCATCAATATGTTTATGAGTGTGAATGTGTAATAAGTCATGACACTGAATAATATACGATACAGGTTTCACACTGTGCTTACACTATAAATAATATATCTTGCGTGTGTGTGTGTGTGTGTGTGTGTGTGCGCGCACTATGTATAATGCACTAATCCTCAGCAGGATGCTCCTGATGTTCGGGTTTTACGGAGCAGAGGCAGCAGACTTAACACGTTACGTTCTCCCAGTTTAAGGAAGCTAAGCTCTGCTGACACTGTGTGGGCCACAACATCCATTCCAACACACAAAAGCAGTCGGGGTCTTAAAGACACAGTGGAAACTAACCCCCCTGTCTTCCATAGCACGCTGAAAGCTCCCGTACTTAGCTTCCACACACTAACTCATGACATGTTATCGTGTTGCCGTGACTCTGACCTTTTTCCTCTCATTAGTGGTTGTTTTGTGTTGGTGGTTCTCTGGGAAATTAAATCTCCGGAGTACAGCGAGAGCATCGCCCGCTGTAATTACATAAATGACAACTCATCAGACGCGGCAGATTACATGTTTGAAACGCTGATGCAGTATGCCACAGAGCCTTTGAGAGATCACAGTGGGCGCTGAGCTGCTTTGGCTTTCGCCCGCAACATTTATTGCGTTCCCTTCGACCAATAGGAAGTGTTTGTGTCGGGGCAGCCTTCCAGGCACTGAGAGCTAACTGTAACGCCACGCCGATATAACAGCCAACATGACACTTTATAGGTGCATGTATTGCTCATGTAACTAATAGGCTGAATTTTGCCTCAGTTAGTATAACACCAAACAGAATACGTCACACGTAACCATAGCAACCACATCCAATCTACAATCAAAGCCGCAGCATCCCTCAACATGTGTCAGATCCTTCATCCTTCTGTGTAGTATCTTGAAGCTTCACACAAAATCACACAATGGTTTGGTTCAAAAAGTAAACCCAAGCTATGGCGATAACGTCATGTGACTCTCTGGCGTAGCGTCATGTGACACTATCACGTCACATTCAACGCTAAAGGATTGTGGGTCGTATCAGGATGCTGAGGGGCCACTGCCCACCCCTTGGTAGTGGCGCCCTGAGATTGAGACCGGTCGGTATCATAGCCCCCCTTCTTGGGCCAGTCAACGTCATTTTTAACACAGATTGAATACATTTTAATAATTTGGCAATATTTTATCAAGGAGAAATTGCATGTGATGTGTGGCCATAAGAATAATGCTTCCAACTAATAATAGCGCAAAGTAAAAGTGCGAGTCAGGACCCCAAGGTGGACGGTGGGCAAATTAAAACCTGAAAAGCTGTCCTCCTGCACCTTTCTGCTGAGGTTAATACGGCGGGTTCTGAAGGTGTCAGCATGCTGAGCTGTCGGAGCTCCCCTGGATACAAGTGCTGTGTGAGTGAAGGAGAGAAAGATGTACGATAGCTGAGAGAAGGGCTTCGGGGCCGGCTCGTTTTGTTCTCAGTCACCGTGAACAAACTTCACCTCGAGCCAACAAAGCCGCTCCGAGGTTCACGTGGGTGAAAGAGTTCACAACCTGAACGCACTCGAGGCTGCTGGGCTTCGTGTGCCGCTGAGCCTCGGCACTCAGCTGAGGCTGCTTCCATGTGAATCCTGCAGCTCAACTATTTTTAAAAACACGCGTGTCCATGACCACACTGTGAATACACTGTCACACGTAAAAGTACTGATACCCGAATATAAAAAATTACAGTTACAAGTAAAAGTACCGTGATCACACTGTGAAAACAGTGTCACACGTAAAAGTACTGATACCCGAATATAAAAAACTACAGTTACAAGTAAAAGTACCGTGACCACACTGTGAAAACAGTGTCACACGTAAAATTACTGATACCCGAATATAAAAAAACTACAGGTACAAGTAAAAATACCATGACCAGGCTGTGAAAACATTGTCACACGTAAAAGTACTGATACCCGAATATAAAAAAAACTACAGGTACAAGTAAACATACTAATACCACAATATAAAATACTATAGTTACAATGACCACACTGTGACAATACTGTCACAAGTAAATTTACTGATTCCACAATATAAAAAACTAATGTTCGAAGTAAACATACTAATACCACAATATGTAAAACATTACAGTAACAAGTAAATGTATAAATACCACAATATAAACATTGTGTTACAAGTAAACATACATATACCACAATATAAAGGACTTACTAAAATGTAAAAGTATTAATACCACAACAAATTGGCGGTAAGCGAGCAAACGGATAAAAACCGTCTGTGACTTCATATTCACAATTTCTTTGTCCACCATTCAGGAATGTTTGGGTAGGAGCCGCCGAGCATTTCCTGTTGATTTAGGGTAATTGATGATGCCATCGCTGACATCATTGGACCAAACCAAGTGATGGGGGTATCGTGTGTGTAGAGATATTTCATGTGTTTGTTTGATGCCTTTTAGGGGTTATGTTGAGGAGCAAAAAGTGAGTCTAGCTTTGTAGATATTTTCTAAGGATAGAAATGTTTTTTAGGTCCAACTCTAGGTTATGGTGGTGCAGTCCAGGATATAGGGAGAGCCCCATGAAAGCAGTGGCATTTAGGCTGCTCAAAAGAGAGAGGAGGGGAGAATTAATTGATTGTACATATATATAGTATATAGATATAGTATAGATGGGAAGCCGTGCTGCCACAAACACGTGCTTTGTTTCAGTTGGTACGAGTCACAGAGCGTCACACATCATCTGGGAACCATGAATGGTGGAAAAAAGCAATCAAGGGACATCATTTCCACTGGGGAAGGGGTAGACTCCCTTACTTTCAATAATCTGAGGAGCAGCTGCGAGTTGTTTGTGGACTCATGCAGTCCGTAGACCACTACTCTGATACCAGTAGACCCCCTCAGGCAGAAAACACAATTGTTCATGCTCTTTGCTCTTTGCACTGCCTCCACAAGTCTTCACTCAGACTAGTGGAAAGAAAAGATCCAAAATACACACTTGCTATTTTTTCTTAGTAGTACTAGTAGTAGTAGTAATAGTAACATTAGTAGGAGTGGTAGTAGTAGTAGTAGTAGTAGTAGTAGTAATAGTAACATTTGTAGGAGTAGTAGTAGTAGTAGTAGTAGTAGTAGTAGTAGTAGTAGTAGTAGTAGTAGTAGTAGTAGTGGGCAGAGATTCAAACAGCGAACAAAATAAAATCTTCACAAGCTCTAAAGTGAGCTCATTTATTATGAATGATGCCTCACCCACAAATCTAAGTCAAGTTTGCTGCAGTTTAACTGATTTTACAGACACTTGTGTATCAGAAATTTCTCTTTAATATTTTAAGAGCTCCGTTAAATGAAAAATGGGCCACTTAGACTCACAAAATGACTGCTGACATCAAAGGAAAACCAACTACTGATTAGAGTGATTTGGCCCATTTTCAGGAGATGGAATCCTTTGTGGGATGTTTATACACAAACACACAAAGTCCCAAATAAGGGAAAGTAGCACAGTTCCAGCCCAAATAGTGCTTTGAATGTACCAATGTACTAAACAAGGCTAACAATGCTAATGCTGCACAGAAGCACACAAACTGTTTTGAATTTGATGCCCACTTTAAGGGTGAAGTATTCCCCCTAATTGTGATATCCTCACTGTGGAACTATCACACTCAGAAGAAACCAAATCAACTCGACACTGTGGCCATTAGTCGCTATCCTTCCCTCGCTATCCGCACCATTACAGTAATTGTGGAAAAACAGAAGCTCCAAAGTGAATCTTCCTTGTGCTGTGACAGAAACATGTCATCCAAAGACGCCCGGGGATGGAATTAAACCGAGCTGTGACAAATGAAATGAGCCTGCGACGGGGAGAACTGTGGCGTCTCCTTCAGGCAAACACAGAGGCGTCAAACATACAATTAGAATCCAAGACTTGCCTCTGACGAGCCGCACAAGAAACATGTCAAATCATTTGCATATGAATTCCGCATTCATCAAAGCATAAAAGCCACTCTGAAGGTGGAAAACACTGCACTCATCAATCTGGGAACACGACAGAAAACGTGTGTCGTTTAGTCGATGTTGAAGTTATTCTACGGGCTTCAATCTGGTGTCATAACTTTAACATAACATCAAATATCTGACGTTTCAACTGAGAATGAGACTTGGTTCCTCCACAAAACCATCTCATGAGACCTGGTTCCTCTATGAAACAGCCTCATGAGACCTGGTTCCTCCACAAAACCGTCTCATGAGACCTGGTTCCTCCGTAAAACAGCCTCATGAAACCTGAAAATCGAATTTGAATCATGAATCGAAAATCGATTCTGAATCGAATCATGTCCTCAAGAATCAGTATCAAATCATGAGAAACCCAAAGATTCCCACCCATAATAAATATGGCCTGAAAGCTGCTTTATGATATATTCAAATACAGTCAAAACTTTTGCTTTCGACTAAAGTCTGATTTGGTCTCCCCTGATTCAGTTTTAGAACAAAAACCTTTGTATTTGGACGGCCATTTTTTTTAACTGTTTAGGTGAGAGTTTGTATGACCTGCTGATCTTATCTTCACACATTTAATTTCTCAGACTCTCACACATAGTTATGGGGACAAGGCTGTTTTTTTTTTTTATCTATCTCCAAACGTCTGTGGGAAGAAGTCTGAAAACAAAGCACTGCTTTAAAAGATGCAGAGATAAGTTGAAGCTTACAGATGAAATGCTGTTGAATCTGAGAGCAAGAAGACAGAAGATGTAACGCTGGAGCTGCTTTATTACTCATAGCGCTAATCCAACTGAGCGCCGATCCCCTCCGGACTCTGCTTCATAGAGCAGGACTCTGTGTGGTTCTTGTACAGATCAATGGTTAGAACAAAGCACCAACACTGGCAGGGTTGGAGGTTCAACTCCTGTTAGACATAGAACACGTCGTGGTCACGGTAAAAGGGGAACTTGGTATTTTTTCAGCATGGATCTTATTTTCTCAAAGCGAGAACCACCAGAAGCTCCACAATGCGATATTATCATGATATACATTATTGCAATGGCATCGTGATAAAATGTGAAATATGACCTATTTTATAACTACAAATTACGCAGCAACAATCTGTTTCATCTGAAAAGATCAAATGTTCACTCAGTTCATCGGTATTCATTTGTATTTCAGCTGAATGTGTTTGCCATTCAAGCAGATGGTATAACCAAACCTCCTGACCAACGGATCACTGCCAAACCCTATGACTTTACCCATGAGTACACCAGAAAAAAAACAACATCTTGAAAAGATGAAAAAAAAAAAAACACTTACTACCAAAAGGCGAAGGAGGGATCTTGTTTAAAGAACCAGCGACTCATTAAAGATTAAGAAAACTGGTGACCCAAAAAAAAGATCTTGATGATGGTAGAGAGCGTTTGCTACATACTTCTGTGGATTTATATATATTTAATCAAGTGTTCTCAGGCAAATTACCACCATACTTCCAACGCATCACACGTGACGGCTTGTTCGCTCTTCCCTCATTTAACCTTGTTAATGTATTCCAGGGGGAGCAGGCAGCGGCGGTACATCGGTACGCCACTCGCACAGTTTGTTCATCAGAGTCTAGTGCCTTCACTCTCTTTAAGTAGCTCTGCTGGGAGCCTCAGGGCCTCGCTGACGGACGGGAAGGTTTAGCTAACGAACGGCAGAATGCGAGAAAGGCATTATGCTGCACTTTGGATTCAGATTCACACGGCAACGAAGGAACAATGAAGACAGAAATACCAGAAATTGACAGCTCGCATTGACTCTTGTTATGATTTGTAAGTCATTTAAATGCTCTTATGACAAAAAGAAATATTCATAACAAGCTTTTTCTGTCTATTTGATTAAAAAGGCGATATCATACTTTGTCTGTCTACTGAACCCTCATTGGCATCGAGAGACACTACTAGATTAATTGGGGCATATTAGACACACAAACTGAGTCTTTCATTCTGTCATGCAGAGACAATGTGAATACCAGAAGATGCTGCGTTAGAAACTTAAACATATCGATCCAGCCGACATGAGTCTGGCTATCCGGCGAAGCCGAAACGTTGCTACATGTGTAGCTCACTCCGAAAACAATACATTTAAAAGTATATTTTACTTTGAGGAGTTGAAGTTCCAGCACATTCAGACCGACTCCAGCTAACAGAGTCAACATATGTTACATTTAATTTTAGTCTCATATCAGGCTTTTAGAATGACACATTAACCTGACTCAATTGGTCAGGAGTGGCCAATTTAAACTCTTTGTTATGTAACATTATATAACATGTGTGAAGTCGACATTTACGTTTAGGTTTCACATAACCCTGAGTGCGGTCTGCTGGGTGAAAGTCCTGCGTTTGTTTGACACCACCCCTCCCTGCTGCCTTTAAAGGGCTGTCTCGCATATTAAACTCATTGCGCCCCCTAAATTTCCATCATTGTACAACGTCACTTGCCGCGGAAACGACCACATTGAACGTGTTCATCCATCCATTGTCGACCGCTTATCCTGTATTCAGGGTCGCAGGGGGGCTGGAGCCGATCCCAGCTGTCATTGGGCGAAGGCAGGGTACACCCTGGACAGGACGCCAGTCTATCACAGGGCCAACATGTAGAGACAGACAACCATTCACACTCACATTCACACCTACGGGCAATTTGGAGTCATCAATGAACCTTTTACCATCCTGCATGTCTTTGGACTGTGGAGGAACCCAAAAGGGACCCGGGGCCGACCCGGGAATCGAACCCGGGACCCTCTCGCTGTGAGGCTACAGTGCTATACCCACTACACCACCGTGCCCTGAACGTGTTCATGGTTTGCAGAAATCTACAGTGCCAACTAGTTTCCTGGCGACTGGGCTGCTCCAGCTGGACTGATTCCAGCACAGCTGTTGTTCGGGCTGACTAACCACTGAATAATGACTGAAATCTGTCCAATCAGGCCACTTCACACATGTGGACACTCTCAGCATGTTAACCTCAGTGGGACTGCAGTAGTTACTCTTCATGACTAATCAGGCCCCAGTTGTTCAAAATCATTAAAGTGACCTAAAAACTCATTTATTTTTGTCTGAACTTTTATTTTAAAAGTTTTTTCTAAAAACAACTAAGAATCTAGAATGTAACAGGGATGGATGTAAAACATTGTTGTGGGTTTTGGTAAGTGTACTGTTTCAGTGGTGGTATTATTATAACCCTTTATCAAAATGCACAAACACGTAATCACATCAAATAAAACCAAACACAGTAAGACAGAAGGACATAAACACCATCATAATAAAGCAATAGCATCCCTGAAAACATCCAAAAGATAGACAAAACTATAATGCAGTAGAGAGAAAGTGGTCCCTCCAAACAGCAGAGCGGCACCTCAAGCAGCACCCTTACTGGATCTGGATCCATCTGGATTCTGGTGTGAAGCTGCTAACAAAGTTAGCTTTATAATTCAAGGTCAACTTTACAGCGTAGTGTTAAAGTCATCTTATATACAATCAGAGAGGAGTCGCCCCCTGATGGCCACCAGAAAGAATGACAGTTGAAGGCAGTTGACTTCCCTTTTCAGAACAGAAGGTTGCCGTCGTCGTTTGGTGGCTGGTAAGCACCTGGCCCGTTTCCAGGAACAACGGGAAATGTAACTCCACTAACACTCCACAATGTTCATGTAAAAGGCTTTAATCTGGGTTAAATTGCAGGTTAAATTGCATTTCCTGGTTGGGTTTCACGGCTAATTGGCTTGAGATGGTGAGAACACATTTTTTTCCTTTATTTGCTATGTTGTGAAACCTCTCAGCTACTCTTTGGTCGGAGCATGTGGATGTGTGAATATGCGGGAGTGTCTTTCCTCCAGGAATCGTGTCTATATGTGACTTTGAGACATGGATTCCCCCCTCGAGGGAGCAAGGCCTGGTTCTTTATCAGGTTCTCGGGGCTTTCATGCTGCTCCTCTCAGCTAAACCCTTTGATAAAACCAGGGCTAGCACATTACACATGTTGTGACTGGGACCAGATCTTCAAAGAAAATGGTCTGAAACCTTTGATGCTCCTTCGGCTCTATTCCCCCTGCTCTCATCCAGAAGGACACTATGATGAGCGAGCCGGCAGACTGGGCTTCTCATCAGCTGTTGTTTGGCCAATCTGTCGCCACTTATGTTCCTACAACGAGTGTCCTCTAGAAACGAGTGTTACATGACTCAACGTTATGGGTTGAGCAATCACAAAATGATGACATTGTAGCAGATGTTTTTTATTTGGCGTTTATTTTGAATGATGTCTGATCCTTGATGATACAAAGTTAAAGAGTTAGAGTCCTTGGACACATGCAAAAGGCTCCAAGGGCTCCACACCTACAATCGACTCGTAGACTTTATAGTTGTTTAGTTGCTGTTTTGTGTCTCTTTAAAGTTGTTCTGTGTCTTTTTAGGGTAATTTTATGTCTTGTTTTCATCATGTATGTCTCTTTGCAATCGGTTTTAGTCTGTCTCTGTTGTTGTTGTTGTGACTCTTTGTATTATTTCATGTTTTTTTGAGGGGGGCATTTGTAGCTGTTTGTAGTTGTTTTAGTCCCTATAGTCATTTTGAGTCTCTTGTCTCTTTGAGTCGTCATTTTGAAGGTGAAGGCCAGGGAGTCCTGAGATTTTGGGCCCCTGGGCACAGTGTGGCTGCTCAATAATGCATAAATGGCCTCTGGATTCATAAAACACTCTTATAATATCTAACATTTAATTTGTTCATGAAGAATCTTTCATTCTCATTTTGTCCTCTTTGAATACATGTCAACTGTCTGTATGCCTCCTCACTGCAGAGGTGCTGTTCTGTGTCAGATAATTGCTTGAACTTCTCATGGATTGAGTAAATAAAGAGCACTTCCCTGCAGAGATGGATGAGGCATCACATTACTGTTACAGTGAAGTATAAACAAGCCTTCGGCCATCTCACGAGAAAGAAAGAAGTGGTAGCAAAACTGTCTAAAAATGATAAGTTACCTAGCAACTACTGCTACGAAGCAGGGTTATGCAGCTTCATTGCTGAGCCCTGATTTATCGGACAGCAAGTAGGAGATAATTGCTGCTCGACACAAAGCACTTGATCCATGACCTTTTCATTTCATGAGGATCAAAGCGAGTGGCTCGGCCACCCCGTCATTGATCTGCTATACCTCTCAGGAGGAGAGAATCGCTGACTTCCTCTACACTCACAAAGAGATACAATTTGATCTTTGGTATGCTGGCTGTGAATAAAAATACTATTTTGAAAAAAGCACACAGCAAGAAGCGTGGAGGAGAGAAAGCAACAGGAGGAGAGAAAGCGACAGGAGGGAGCAAGTACGGCATTTCATGCCAGATATCACAGAATCCCAGAAAATGCAGGGAGTGAATTGTGGCATCGTCAAACGTGCTGCAAGTGGTAAGCTTAAGGTTTCACGCTACCTATGGAGCAGGTCACATAATGTTCAGCGCCCGTCTGAAAGACCAGGGATCGGCACCACGGACAGCACCACGGTGTGTGAAGGCCAGGGATCAGCACCACGGACAGCACCACTGTGTCTGTAGACCAGGGATCAGCACCGCGGACAGCACCACAGTGTCTGAAGACCAGGGATCAGCACGGCGGACACCACCACTGTGTCTGAAGACCAGGGATCAGCACGGCGGACAGCACCACGGTGTGTGAAGGCCAGGGATCAGCACGGCGGACACCACCACGGTGTGTGAAGGCCAGGGATCAGCACCGCGGACAGCACCACAGTGTCTGAAGACCAGGGATCAGCACGGCGGACACCACCACTGTGTCTGAAGACCAGGGATCAGCACGGCGGACAGCACCACGGTGTGTGAAGGCCAGGGATCAGCACGGCGGACACCACCACGGTGTGTGAAGGCCAGGGATCAGCACCGCGGACAGCGCCACCGGGAGGAAGCAAAGTTGCAGATAACCTATTTTCCAGTCGAGATGTTTCGGTCGAATGGTTCAAGGCGCTGGAGGCCCCGCCGACCGCACGGTGATCAGCAGTGGAGCCTTTTGATCCCGTCATGCTTACAGAGAAAGCCTCTACTTGGAGGAAGATGTACAGTCAGACAGCAGATGGGTCCCACAGAGGAGCTAAAGGTGTGTAACCAAGCCGATAAAACCGGTACTTCCTAGGCTCACATCTTCTGTTTTTTGTTTTTGTTTTGTTTAACCTATAATAAACCCTTTCAGGATTCTGACTATTTCAGAAAATGTCTATGATTAGGTTATATTTTGGCCTCAATGTTAACGTCTTCATCTCAACAATATATGTACTGTTTCTGTTTCAAACTAAATTAATTTGTAATCATCTGATGTTTTTTTGCATTATATCATTGTCTTCCTTCAAATCTGAATAACACACACACCCTTCTTGGTACTTTCATTCTATCCATTCATTCAATATTTATCTGCCAGTATAGCAAGGAGCTCAATACTCTCTGTGTTTATTACTATTTCAATGTTTCTCAGAGATAAAACTTACGTGTAACATGGCAGTATGGAGATGAATTTGAAGTAAAACTCCCAGTTAATAGTCAACATGTTAACACTAAATATGGAGACCACCTGAGTATCTCTTTATTAATTTTTCATAAATGCTGGGGTTAATTTAAGTATATTTTCATCAAATGTTTAGTCCTAGTTGTAGCAAAGAGTAGTAGAAGACATTCAGTTGAATCATACCTACATTTCTTTATAATGGTGATATTGCCTTTAGAATTTACATTTATAAACCACAGTTCCTATATTGCATATCCATTAACATTAATAGTATTAGAAATGTATTTACTTAGCTTCATAACTTTCAAAAAATACCAGAAATATACATATTTTATGTTTAAGGAGCTGTATTATTTTAGTCTTTTTCTATTTCCGGGCTTAGACTTGCATTATATACTACAGGAAAAAGTCAAGTTACTCTAAACTTACTGAGTTATATTATATTATAACTGTCTGTCTTATTTTCCGAGACTGGCCTGGGAAAACCTGCACGGCCGATGTGTGAAAAGAACAATCATGATCTCACATTGTGTCTGCCATTTGGAGTCTCTCAACTAAAATTGGATTACAAGACTGAGGTAATGTAAACAGCCGCAAGCACTGGAAGCGGCAATGATGTAACTACTGGTGGTTCTGCTCATCATTGCAGGCTGCTGGTGCAATCAACAACCTATGGGATTCCCAGCCCTGGTTGTTTTGACTAGGATCCACTTTACTGGTATTTCTGATCACCGGGAGGGACCTGTGTGGGGGAGGGGCGTAAATGTAGACAGTGTGGGTACACTGGGTGGGGGGGCCCGTAGAGAGGACAGGCCCTTGGAAGTGATTCCGACTGCCAATTTGTAAATACAGCTGTATTCAAAGAAGAAATCACTTTGATGTATTAAATCATAACTAAAAATAATAAAAAAATAATGCTTTTTAATATTACGTATTTACTTATTCATCAGCCGAGGTAGAGCAACCTTCTGAAGCATCCTTGGGAAAGATACTGAACCCCAAACTGCCCCATCAAAGTGGACCGAAAGACTAGAAACGTGCTGTATATTTGCAGGTGTATATATGCAGGTCCAGTTACCATTGAAACATACATGCAGAGATACAAGCAGTCAGACGGACAGAGATTATCTCTATGGAAACCAGGCTACTGCTCGTGAGATGCATCGACATCCAGTGTGAACCCAGCATAACGCCGACCCTCCAGCATAACGCCGACCCTCAGTTCAGCTAAACACCGTTAGCGCCGTTGGCACTGTTAGCTGTGAGTTGCCACTCGGAGTAAATAGAAACATTCCCAATTTCGTATGCAAGCTGTTTGATGAAATGACACTTTGTAGGAATTCACGATGAAATCAGACTGAACTTAAGCAGTAAGACAATACTGAAGACTGTGATTTCTACTGTAATCGATGATGGGAACTCTCCACCTACAGAAAGTGATGAATCACTAACACATTCACTACAACTCTATCGAGAAAAAACTGCCAGCGAGTGAAACATTTGATAAAACACGATGAGCAATCTCCACTCCCACAAATCACAGTTTTAAGGTCTCTATGTTCACGAGTTCTGAGTAATGGCATTTCTTTTTTTTGGCATTTCCTTTTTTTATGTTTTTATTTATAGCACAGTGTCTCAGACCACCACTAGCAGCTTTTCCCAGCATGCAGCAGCAGATAAAACCAACATTTTCCATTTTCAATATCACCAGTGATGTTAAAATAATACATTGGACTGATCTTACACGACGGACGATCAATAAGCTGAGCAGGGTGCTCATTCCGATAAACTGCAGAGGCTTCGGCTGTTCAGCTCTCTGAACCGTGTAAACCTCTTATCTAAAGCACCCAGCACCACCTCTGCTCTATTGATTTCTGCACCGACTACTAAGTGAGGAGTTTTCCACACCAGCCGCCTCGGCCTTATTTAAAAAGAAAAAGTATTTCAGTGCAAGTTTGCTGAGCACATCTTTCTCATTTCCCCCATTCAGTCACACACAGAGCAGAGTGGAGCAGTTTAAAAGGTGAATGCAGGAAGTTTTAAGAGGAGGAAGTTTACCTTGCAGGTGGTGGATGGACCTGAGCTGACGGGATATACGTCAGATTAAATGAGTTAAGTGTGCTCTCCTGACAGGCAGAAGTCTTCTGTTAGCTTAGCAACAAGACTAGAAAGAGGGGAAACAGTTAGCATCACTCTTGCTAAAGTTAACAAACTCTGCCCACGGACACCTGGAATCTCACTCATGAACATGTTATACCTAATCTGTCCCTACAAACAGTGAAGTGTAAAACCAGACAAATCTCAATTTTACAGCTGATAATTTCTTGGCGAAAACTAGTAACTTCCTGACATCTTGACCGGTTGCCTGGTAACTGCTCAGAGCCGAGACACAGTCAATTAGGACCTGCTCACTATTATGCTTATTATGTTACTACTTACTTAAGAAATCAATAAAATTATTTTATTGCTTCGGCAAAAAAAAAAAAACACGTGTGAGAACATATTCGTGGAAGCAGTTTGCTGTAAAGAAATACCATTGACCAATCAGAATCAAACACTAAACATAGCCGTGTGATAACCCATGCTAGCTGCAGCTTTATATTTAGCTAACAGATATGAGAATGATGAAACTCTTAGAACGAATTTGCAGAAGCAGAAGCGTCCTTCAACCATCGAAAAGCAGATCCAAAAAAACGCTATGTTATTTCTGGAGAAGTCATATTGTCAAGTGTAACTTAGGTCTTGAGATGTTTTTGGATTTAGGGGAAAAGCTAATTAACGACTCCAAAAGGAGATTTGAGCTGATCAGTGAAACAGAAAGAGGTGAGGCGACTGATGATTTGTATTCAGCTGCAGCTTCCAACCGAATCCTCTGTCCTTTGAGACTAAATGTCAATCACACACACACACACACACGCACACACACACACACACACACACACCTGCACGGTCTGTCAAACTTTACAGAAAGTGTTTCTCAGTCATACAATCTCAGGACTCAACCAGGCGGCAACCTCCGGTTCTGGAAAGTGAAGCCAAACTTGACAAGCCTCAAAGCTGCATTCTCTCTGCTGACCATCAGGGGGCGACTCCTCTCTGGCTGTATAAAGGTCTATGAAAAAATTACCCTACTTAACTCTTGATTTATTTCCTCAAACATTGTAAATATTAGTTTATGGTCTCGATCTCTTGTTTCAAGTCTTCTTCAATCCAGCATGATGTTCATTCAGTAAATTATGGTGCATTTAGGGCGGGGCTACCTGGTGATTGACAGGTTGCTAACACGCTACCAATGCAGTTAGCTACTAAGATGACGTTAACACTTAGCTGTGAAGTTGTAGTCCACAAACCAATGGGTGACGTCACCATGACAACGTCCACTTCCTTTGTATAAAGACTATGCAAACAACATGTCAAAACACACAGATTCACACTGTGCATGTACTAGGGTTTGCATCTACCTGGATACTCGTATCACCAGCTCTCTCAGCCACACACACACACACACACACACACACACACACACACATGCCACATACTGTGAGCAGTGGCCTCATTTATAATGAAAGTCAGTAAGCAGAGAATGTGGAGGTCCCAACAGCTTGCAGAGATTTGGAGATCAATCAACACACAACAACAAACTGGCCCCCAAGCTCCACTGGCAAGCAGCCATACATCTCTCTGTCACACACACACACATACACACACACGCACACACACACACACACACACACACACACACACCCACCCACACACACGTGAAAACCAATGTCATACATGAAACATTACACACACTAACCCACATACAGTTGCAGTAATGAGACGCAGGCAGGGCATTATCAACACTGTGATCGATGTGAGAACAAACACAATGAAGCTTTGGTCAAAGATGATTGTTGAAAACGACGTGGATGGAACTTTTTTAGCGTTTAATGGCAGCAGATTAGACGAGAACACATTAAAGTCACGTCGCAGTCGTGGAGAAATGATGTTTGTGAAGAAGCGTCACATTTGGATGAGACTGATTGTAGATGGGATTTACAAGGACCTGTTCGAAACAACTGACCTCTGTCTGAACTTTAAGTGTGACTGGAAGGTTGCTGGTTCAAATCCTGACATGGGGAAGTCTGCTTTTCCAGTGCATATACTGCATAAGAATAGTTTGTAACATTAAAAATTAAACAAATACAACTACAAGCTTCGGGTGTTGTTTTTCATGCATTGTTGATGTGAAATAATCTTTATGTAATTCGTTTGTTTTGTTGGTAATACATCTTGTGTTTTTTTGGTCATTACAAGTTTGTTTTTCCCTCATTAAATAACAGATTTTTCAGCTTTTTTTTTCAGGAGCAATAATAAAAAAAAATTGCTTTTAAGTGCCAACACAAATCTCCAACATCCGTCTCTTCCCATCCAGCTGTTGGAAAACAGACAAAAACGGTGTAAAAAAAATGCCTGCGGCTTTGCAAATTATTCTAAAGTTCACCTCTGGTTCAATTACCTGGTTTGACTTTTGCTTCAGTTATTTAATTTTGGCACTCAACTGGGAAAATTAGATTTTCCCCTTGCGATAAATAATAAACATCCTAGCCTGCCTCATTTTACGAAATTGAATGAATTTGTTGAATAAAACAAGAATCAAGCACTTTTTATTCCCCAGTCATAAAAAGTTAATGAACTGGCCCTCGTCCATCCAGTCGCTGAGCTAATAAACTTTTCTCTCTCTCTGTCACATCTCACACACTGAACTTACCTCACAAAGGTTTTCATCCGTGACTCAAACAGAAGTCCAATCGCTTCACTTAAACTTCACTTTATTTTCCCTTTTAGGGGAAAATTGCAGCCATTACGTTACCACCCAACCTGCTTCTGGTCATTTCAGGCTCATCTCTCCAACCTGAAAGGCTCCAATCAGCCCAAATAATACGAAATGAGACCGTTGCAGCCGTCTAAACCTTGACCTTAAGTGCTGCTTCCACGTTTACAGGTGTGCACATGGGTATCTTAACTATCTAAATTCACGCTGACGCAGAAATTCACCCTGTTGTGAGAACGATGAGCAATGTGCGGCGTATGGGAAGAAAGCTGAAAACTGTTTTGTATTTCCAAACACCTGCCAGGATGCTTTGTTTACTCACATCAAGTTAATGGAATTGACCTGCTGGGATCTTTTTGTTTCACTCTAAAAAAGAAAAGCTCATTCAGAGAAAGGGAGGCTTCCTGCGGCCGGTCAGGCTGCCTTTTTAAAATAGACTTCAAGAAGTAAACTGCAGGTTGAGAAGAAGAAGAAGAAGAAGAAGAAGAAGAAGAAGAAGAAGAAGAAGAAGAGGATGAGAAGAAGAAGATTATGAAAATGTGAAGAAGAAGAACATGATGATAAGAAGAAGAACTTGAGAAGAGAAGAAGAAGAACAGATGAGAAAATAACATGCCGACAACATCAGCAAGAAGCTTGATTTCTGCGTCTGAGTAAAGCACAAAGAAACATCCATAACTGTTTCTCTATGACACAAACACACACGCACACACACACACACACACGCACACACACATATATACACACACACACACACACACACACACACACACACACACCCGTACCCTTAATTCGCCGTCTGATGACCCCTAAGCGGCACTTTAGTGAAACGGAGAACATCCTTCCTCTCTGTGTCTTCTTCCTGCTTTCCGTCTGTTCCTCCTCTTCCTCCTCAGTGAGACATGTGAGGCGAGCGAAGGATGAGACAGTGAAATGAAATAAAAACAGAGCGGTATTGGAGCGTTGGCCGGTCACATGGCAAAGACAGGAAAGAGAGGGAGAGCAAGAGAGTCCTGTTCTCTAAGGGGGGGGAGGAGGGTGGAGTGATGACACCGTCCCCCTCTGCCTCTCTTTATCTTACACCTCTGTCTCTCACTCTTGTTGTTCTCTCTCTCTCTCTCTCTCTCTCTCTCTCTCTCTCTCTCTCTCTCTCTCTCTCTCTCTCTGTGTGTGGGAAGTGGTGGTGTCAAGCTGCCTCCTCCTCCTCCTCCCTCTCTTCTCACTCTCTTGTATTCTTCCTCTGGCATGCTGTGACTTTTAAAAACTGTCTATAAGAAGTGGACGTTGTCATGGTGACGTCACCAGCTGGTTTGTGGACTATACAGCTTTGAAGCCTCGGGTTCAGCATTGTGGCCATCACCATGTTTGATTTTTTGCAACCAGTGAAGGAAGTGACCATATTGGGACTGTGGAGGAGCGACGGGTGGATCTGATGAAGACAAGCAGCAGGGCGGCACCCTTACTGGATAACAAAGTTAGCTTCATAATTCAAAGTCAATGGTACAGCAAAGTGTTAAAGTCATCTTAGGAGCTAACTGCATTGGTAGTGTGTTAGCGACCGGCCAATCACAAGGTAGCCCCGCCCTAAAGCAACCCATACATAAAATGATGTTCTCATACAAATAATTTGGAAGTTTCATAGCATAATGTCGTTTTGAATTAACGTGGTGGAAACATAAGTTTACAAGTCGGACTGAGTGACAAGAAAAAAATGGAACATGCACGAATAATTAGATTACAGTTCCGAGACTATTTCATAAAATGCAGCGAGACCGTTGTTTCAGAAACACAACTCTACTTCTACTTGGTTATGTTGAGTAAAAGACATCATGGTTTGGCTTCAATTCACTATGAAATTAAAATAAATAAAAAAAAGTAATAAAACTACTTTTATGTGTAGGGGGAAAAATAAACTAATTTCCCATCAAACTGAATTCATTATTCTGTTTTGTTGTATGGGGACTACTTTTTAGGAGACAGAGGAGCTGCTGCGTAGTGCCATTTGTTTAATTACCACAGTGCATTTATGATGCTCACTTAAGTTGTGGCTCATTTCAAAGGCTAACCACTCTTCCTCATTTACATACATGAAAACCAAAACATTAAAGGATGTTCTGCTGCCTTTTTTTTATTTTATTTTTTTACTTTATTAGTTATCAGTAAGCTAGCTGAGAAAAAAAAGAATTCACTGTGGAATGTTTTCTTGAATGTCATGTAATGCATTGGTTGACATCATGAATCAATCAACATATCATGTTTTACCACGGATGTTTTTACCGTTGTTCATGATCTCCAGAGGATAAGCCTACTGACTTTGGTGACCCCCTGACTTTTCATCCATAGACACCGTCACTTTGATATATTTTGGTTGTGAGTAAACTATCTGACTAGTGACACAAAATGTCGTACAAACATTCATGGTCCACACAGGATGAACGCTAATAACGTAATCTCCACCAACACGTCAAAGCGTCAACGTTGAAACATTAGGCTAACTGTAACTACTTCACTCTTCCTCTGGCGCCATCATCAGGTCAAGTTTTGACATTTCCATCATCCTTTACATTTAAATCTAATTAGAATGCTAAATATAACCAATATGGTAAATATGATACCTAATAATCAACACAGTTATTATCCTGAATATGTTAGCATGCTGACATTAGCGTTCAGTTCAAAAACCAGCATTGCGTTGGTGTGAACACATTTTAAACTCCTTTCCTTCCTTTGTTGTTTTCAGTGATGAAGAAGAAAAAATAGAAAACCACAGATGATTTTTTTTTCGTCATCCGTTTTACAGTAAAAATAATGACTCGTCTTTACTTCACCCTCTGGTTTATTCCTTAAACTCTCTCTCTGTTTCTCTCTCCTTCTTTGTCTCTTTCTCTCCCCTCCCCCCCCCCCCACACTAATCTCCACACTTGCTCCATTTCTTTCTCTCAATTACACCTCCCTCGCTTCAAATCATCTTCCACAGGGCTCAATATTTGAACAATCCACCCTTCTCTCTCCCACCATCTTTCCTGCACTCTGCGAATCACTCTCTCTCAGCGTCATGGTAACAGCGTTTGGTGGGGGGGGGGGGGGGGGGGGTTCGAAGGGTAAGCCATAGCAAAATGACAGTGAGATCAAAGGAGCAGGCAGCCGGGCTCAGAAAGAGAGGAAGAATAGTGAGTAGAGGATGTGAAGGAGGTGGAGGTGTGTTAAGAAAGAGGAGAGAGGTGGAGGAGGAAGAGAGGAGGATTGAGAAAGGGAGGGAGGAAGTGAAGACGAAATCCAAGCAGAGGGAAGAAAGGAACAGAAAACCCTTTTAATGACGAGGGGGAGAAGAAGAGGAGAGGATGAAGAACAAAACAGAATAAACAAGAACGTGAAGCGAAGAATCAGGTTGAGCTTTAACGCAGAATAACCCACACACACATTTCCTTCAACGAAAGTCATTTGTCATTTTGCACATAATCACGCCACCATGAGATTGCGGTCGTTTCACAAATTTCTGTGAAATCACGTCGTTCCAAGCAAACGGAACAAACTAGGGCCGAGTTTTCGAGTCCCATCTCTAGAGGTTTAGTAATTCTCTACACTTTCTCTTCATTCAAACATTAAACAGTCAACATTTGATCACATTACCAAGCTGAAGTCTTTCTGGTGAGGACAGTCTCCACATTTCAAAGCTCCCTGTTAATATTTGCAGCGGATTTGAAACAGGGATCACTTCAAACACACCGAGGAGCAGGAAGTTGATGAAAGACGTGAAAGTAAGAAACAACAAAAGGCTTTGCAGAATGCAACTGCATCATTTTCTGGTCGGTATTCGAGTCTCTCGTGTGTGTGTTCAGTGGAGTTATTAATCACAGCCCTGCTGCGTTGCTGGTGCACTTTATCACCCTTCAACACATTCAAAAGTGCAGATGTGCAGAGCAGCAAAGCCACTGGAGTTTCGAGCTTGTTCATTTTTATTTATTTATCCATGCAGGACAGCGCGCTGGGAGGGCGAAAATAAGGGATGTGTTGCACCGAGACGCACAGCAGTGTTAAAATCGACTGAAAGAAAAAACTTGCAGATAACGACCTGGCAAACTACATTTCTGTTACGTTTATGGACATTTACTCCCACGCCATGACGGGAAATTCCCCAGATTCACAGTACGTGGTCGTTACAGTTCACGGACACTTCCATCAAAGAAATGTATTCCACAAATTAAAAAAATAAATCCCCCAAAATATTCCCGGGAAACCTGGTAACGTCAACGGTGAACAAACCACTGAACTCTTGATATCTTAAACGACACTGAGCCAACATTAACTCCATGTTAACCCATTTTAGATGAACATAAAGTATTTTTGCTCCAAAGTTTTCATGAACACCAGTGAAAAACTGACACGGACAGTACATTGGCTCATATTTCACCCTTTTCTTGGAGAGCACGGAGCAGCAGAACCACCGTTCAACAGCCCAACGTGTGTGATTGTAATCGTTTAATTTATTTGACAGCTCGTGACGCTGCTCTGGTCCCCGTAATACGGCTGTAAAGCGGGAACTGTTTGAATCGATAGATGATGCAACTAACTGAATGAGAAGAAGCTTGTTGAATAAATCGTCACAACAGCAACGTCCACGGAGCCAATATGACGACTGAGCACAACACGTTATTCAACGCGGTGTGACGTCATCAGTGTCTGGGCTGCTTCCTCGCTACGGTTTAACGGTTCCTTTCTTCCTGTACTAACTGGGATTGTGGGAGTACATCACCCTCCAACGTCCTTAAAAGAACACTTACAACCTGAACAAGACAGCGTCCCGGAAGATACGAGTTAGTTCTAACTAACAATGCCTGTTGAGCATCCCTTGTAATGCCAAGGCTAAGCTTGTTCAGTAGGCACAGAAGGCAAAATCAGACATGTGCTGCTCCGAGTCCACGTGACCTGGACTCCACAGCAACACACCGAGAATACAGATATGGATTTATTGCAGGGTGAAGAAGAAGCCGAGAGTTCTGGCAGCTACGTTAGCAGGCCGTTCTTGGTGGCTAACCAGCCGAATGTTTCTGTTCTACACTTGAAGCCACAGCTGAATAAAAAATGTGTGTATCATGTAAAATTCAGAATTAAAGACAGAGCGGAGAAAGAGGCATGAAGTCGCTATGCTTCTCTGGATGTGGAGAAACGTAGCTTCAAAACAAAAAATCCAAGACAGCTGCTGTTAATGGAGACCAACCATCATATACCGGCGTTTGGTCGGTACTTGGAGGGGTCAAACAAACACATTCCTTTCACCCAGGAGACCATAGTTCGTCTCACGTGTAAAAGCAAATTAACGTTGGTGTATTTAAGTTTGTTACGCAACTTTAACCAAAACTATGATCGTTCACGAAACCCAATCAAGTCGTTTTGTTGCAAAAGTAAACCTAACAAATAACGCATGTAATGAGTGGCACCCCACGAGTCTTATTGACGCACGTATCTGGCTGGGATCGGTCCACTGAGGGTGATTAGTCAAATAAAGACAAGACTTACGTCCAGGAGGCCGACGTTCATGTCCTGTGTGAAACGTAAACGTTGACATTTTGCCACGTCAGTGTAAATTAGTAACGTGAATTGTGTCAGTATAGTCACGTGACTCTTTTGTCTGTATATGAAAAAACAAATAAAAATCAATCCACAAAAAAATTGTATTGAAAACGCATTGGACTCAGTGTGCAAAGTTTCTGTGCGTAACAAATTTTATCAGATGAAGGATGAAAAAAACGCAATGCGGAATTAACGAACTCAGTGTACAAAGGCCTTGACTCTGACAGCTGACTCTGGTACTGCTGCCCTCCTCCCGTTACAGATCCAACACATGCAGACACACAGCGATGTGTGCGGTCTGTTTCAGGCATTAGAGAACGAGTGCTGTGGCTGGATTAACTCAGCTCTGCTCTCATTAGCTTAATCTTCTGTGCAAACACACACACACACACACACGCACACACACACACACACACACACACACACACACACACACACACACACGCACACACACACACACACACACACACACACTCCAGAGGATGAGTTACTGTTATTTCTGCCTTCCACTCACACTGTGAGTTTACTCTACATTATACTGAAAACTATAATGTGTACTGGATGTTTTTTTTCCTTTACTTACTTTCACTCTCTTTACTTTTATGTGTACAGGATGTGGCCTACGTTGGCCTACGTTGGCCTACGTTGGCCTATGTTGGCCTACGTTGGCCTACGTTGGCCTACTTTGGCCTACGTCGGCCGCATCTTTTGAAGACCGGGAAAGGCTGAACTGAGTGGTCTCTACAATGAGACGGTCTGGTCAACAGAGGATTTCATGTTTGCGTCATCAGCAGCTTCTTCGGCGTTCAGTTGCACATAGAACCAAGATGGCGACGGCAAAAAAAACAAGCCTCTTTTCACACCACAACAGTATTCGTTTAAGTTAGAATTAGTTCGAAAATGAAGTCTTCATTGTGGCCAACTGTCCTTTATTTGTGGTTTTAAAAAACACCAGCCAGCAGTTGAATAGTCCTGGTCTGTGGTAAACTCAGGCCTTTCAGGCCAAAACACATTTTGAGTCACATCTGGGACAAAATGAAAATATGTATTTTCCTTCTTCATGCCCACCATTTTACCCTCCGTCCTCCTTTTCAGTTTTCACTTTTTAATAAAATATCTTATTCAGGGTCACCCCACTTCCTCTTTCTTCCTTCGCTGCTCCTCTTCAGTTTTGGCAGAAATGGAAATTAGAGCTAATCTCAAAGCGCAAGGCTTAGTGTTTGCAGATACACACCAACACACACACTCTCTGTTTGTGACTCTTTACCTCTGCATACATGCATGAGTTGTTTGTGCCTGCATGATGTGTGTGTGTGTGTGTGTGTGTGTGTGTGTGTGTGTGTGTGTGTGTGTGTGTGTGTGTGTGTGTGTGTGTGTGTGTGTGCATGTGCATGTTGGTCTTTTGCACATGTGCGCTTTGTGAGAGTGAACGTTTGTGTGTTTCTATTGGTATTCATCTGTGTGTATGTGCATGCCAGCGTGGTCTAGATTTGTGGATGTATGCAAATGTGTGTGTGCGTGTGTGTGTGTGTGTGTGTTTTGAATCTAGGCCACATCTTCAGATCTCAACGTTAAAACAGCATTACATCAGGTTTTGGATATTTGGAATCCAGAAACAGCCAATAGGGAGCAGTGATGACGGATTCAGTCCAACCTCGTCCTGTGACATCATCGTGCAGCATCTGGGGAATAATGTTCACCGGTTGATGTGAAGCAGGACAGTAGTGATCATGTGACAAAGAAGGCTCTATTAGTTTTACCGTATTAATTGTATGAAAATCTGTTATTAATGTAATGTGTTAAAAAACAACTATTTTGGGTGTTTTTAATAATTTAATTTGGTAACGTATTAATCGTTTTTTTTTTATTGTCCCATGAAAAGTGATTTAATGTATTTTTGGCAAAATAATTCGGGTTTAAATGTTTAAAAAGTTTAAAAATCTCTATTTTGCTTAATTTTTTTGTTTTTCGTTTATTCTTTCAAGCATAAACTTTAATATTGGCATTAAAAACAACAAAAGTAAAAAATATATTTAAAGCAAGAGTAAAACATGTATGTAGTTATATAATGTATAGTGAATCATTTTTCTGTTTCCTGTACATTCATGTAATTTCTTTCTCAGCCAAAGGAGGATTGTATTAAAAACACTAAATATGAGTAATACAGACCAAGTAGGGGCTGGAACTTTGATTCAACACAGGCGTGCAACAGTGCGAAGATAACATTGATGTGCATTCATTGTACTCTGCAAATTAAATGATTCTCATTGATAATGTCTCTTGGTGTAGTTCCGCAGGGAGACGCTGCGCAGTAAGTTCAGGATTTAAACGGTCTTAAGTGAACCGTTAACAACTGAAGTCACAGCCATGTTTTATTATTCAGATGGAGGGTGATAGGAGAGGGATAATGGACGGAAGAAAGAGAGCAACAAGAAAGTAAGAGAATCTGAGGAGAGCGTTTATACAGTATGTGTGTGTTCGTCTGTGTAGGTGGATGGGAATCTCACAGCTGCTTGAGACCTTTGGAGAGACAGATCGGAAAGTATGTGACTCTCTTGTTCCCTCCAGTGGTGGTAGAAAATAAAAAATACCTTCCTTGTGAATGGCTTTCAAAAGCACACGTTTACGTTATCTGCCTTACTGGCAGCATTTGTCTGTTTGCTCTGAAGCTGTTGCACATGCCGATGATGAAGAGGATGAAAAGAACTATGAGCATAATCTTATCTGACACAAATATTATTAGTTTCCATCAGACGGCAACCTCCAGTTCTGAAAAGTGAAGCCAAGGCTGAAGTGCCTTCAACTTTCATCCTCTCTGCTGGCCATCAGAGGGCGACTCATCTATGATTGTTTAGAAGTCTATGAGAAAATGACCCTACTTCTCTCTTGATTCATCATCTCAGTAAACATGATGTATAATGTAATAATATATTTACATTTAGACACTGAATTAACCTTTTTTTTAAAAAGGGGGGGGGGAGATCAGCAACCGCCTAACAAGATTTATGATAACAAATATTAAATTAGCACCAAGAATACTCTCCAAAATATAAAACACGATACAAGCAGTTCAAACATTCAGGGAATTAATTAAATAATATGTTCCAAATAAAACAGGCACACATCCATATAGGACACGTATAATTAGAGCTACTACACCTTCATTGAAAGAGTATTCAAGAAATAAATAAAAAAAATACTTATACAATCAGAAATCAAGAATAATAATATTAGAATGGTATGGAAATGGAATCATGGATCAAATGCGAGGATCATACTTTTTTTGATGCTCAAAAGTTGCTTGACTCAAACTTAGGAAATGACTCATTAGAATCGACTCAGGTAAAGTCATTTAACAGGAACATCTCCATGAATCCAAATGAGTGTAAATATGTCAGGGTTTTATTATTTCGGGGTATAACTTCTGACTCCACTGACGGTTTCTAAAAAGACCCCCCAGCTTAAAATATGCCAACAAAATCACTTTGAAGCCACACATGGGAGCTTTAAATACCCAACGAAACAGTAAAAGATCTCACAACTCTTCATCCAGTCAAACAGCACAGAAAAGGAGTTACACTGGTACACAACCATTTTGACAACGTCACTCGAACACAGATGTGCAGGTCAGTAAATATTAAAAACTCATATGGAAATGAATACAAACAGGACGAAGTTGTGATCACAGCTAAATAGACAGTAAATTGATTTCTCTCTTTCATTTCCTTCCTCCCGCCTCTTCTTGAGCTCTCGTCTGTCATCTAAAGGTTTCCTTTCATCCATCTCCTTGTTTATCTATTTTATTAATGCATCCCCTCCTTTTCCTCCTTCCGGCATATTCATCTTGCCTTCTTCCTTCCCCTCAAACATCGTCTCTCCCTCCTCTCAGCATTCCTTTGCAGTTTATACATCTGATTCCACCCGAAGCAACAGCAACCTCTGCTGCTTCAATCCCACAATGCACCGACTAACCACCACACTGATGTGTAATGGCACAGGATGGAAGATGGGCAGCGGCTGCGTTGTTTCCGCGGTAACCTGCGCACAATCACACCGGTATCATATGTGTGTTTTCCTGCGAGCAGGGTTGTGGGCCGAGTGCCTGCAGCCTTCATCCAAAAACTCATTGTGTTTCTCCAACGTGGCATTCACAGGGGAAAAAGAGTTTGATCATTTAGAACAAAAACCAGATGCAACACTGGGTTTAAACATTCGAACCTGGAAATTGAAACATCACATCAACAATCATCAACAATAAAAAAAAAGTAGACGAGGGAGCAACACGAAGCACAGCAAAGTCCACAGTCCTGCTGCATGGTATGAAGCGCCTAGTCACTACCTTTGCTGAAACCAGAGAACGAAAACCCTCCAAAGAAATGCTTTCCTAGCATTAGCATTATTAGCATCTAGTATCAATCAAAGGTTTGGCATCTTACCTATTATACCTGGATCATCATTGAAAAGTGGCAGCACTGGTCTGCACACATCTTCCAGACATCTTGGCTAATTAGCACAACTTTACTTTGCATCGATGTCCTGCTAATGCGTGACTGTTTACCAAGCTTACAGGTGAGCACAGTTGATGACACCAGTCAATGACTGGTGTCATCAACCCAAGCAAATAAGACAGAAGAAAAAGAATTGCTGATTCATCATAGCTCTGCCTTTTATCACGTACGATATCCCTCCCCAAAGTAATAACTGAGACCTCAGAACAATACAGCTTTATTGCTGCTTTTAGTGTAAACACACTACTGCTGTTCTAAAATTCCCATTTCCCAAGCCTTTATAGATGGCTGAGCCGAAACCAGCGTGTAGAACGGTCATAAAGGGCAACATGAGGTCATTTGGCACTAATGGAAAAGCTGCAGCCTCACAGCGAGCTGCCTCTTCACCTTCAGGCCCCCTTAACTGTGGCAATTAGCATCCAAATCACACAGAATAATGAAGGTATCATTAATTCAAGATCTCCCCTGTTATCTCATATGGCCACCCATCCATACCAGTGGAGGAGATCATTGGGCAAACCTGATCTGCTGAACGGCTGATACGGCTGATACGCCAGCATCCCAGTCTTACGAAACATAAAACATTTTCTATACACCAGACTTCATAGCTGACCCGTCCCTAAGTCCCGCCTCTCGAACGTAGACTGGACAATCGTAGCGTGGCATCGCCCGACAACTATCCTTCAGACTTTCTTCATTTTCAGGCTGCTTTTGTGGATCTGTGATACTGGAGAGGTTGGAAGGAGTCTATGCGTTTCTGAAACTTTACGTTCCTGGTAACATTAGCAGAGTGTTAGTACTTTATTTACGAGTGTTAGCACTAATGCTTTTCACTGACTGTCACAGTGAATAAAGAGGAACCTGGCTTTACGGAACAAAGATGTGCTTTAATTTGTGTCCCAATCACGAGGTGATGTATTGGTTCACTTTCCAACCTGTTTGCACTGCTGAGACAGTTTAACATCCTGAATATATCCTTCATAGTTGAGACCCTTCTGTGTATTTCTCTATGTAATCACCTTTTAGTTTTTTTCTAAAGAAATATATATATATAAGAAAAATATTTATGCAGGGAGTGCAATAAGTGACAGTGTGGGCTCCATGGGAGCTCCATGGGAGCTCCAGGAGGCGACTGTGGCCTCGTTTTGAAACCACATTTCAATAGTTTGACTGTTTCACCAAAAGCTCAACTAAAAATACGGTGTTTGGTGTAACAGTGGGCCCTCGCCACTAAAAACCAACCAAAGAAAGAATGTGATGAAGAGACTCCCGGTGGACACACAGCCGGTAACGGCAGGCTTCCACATGAGAGGAACTGCTGGAGGGCAATTTCCTTAAATCTGACAGCACACATGGTGAGCCGTCCGACTCCGATATCAGCATCTTCTGTCAAGTTTCATAATTTGTATGGGAAATGAATCCATGCAACAATCTGTGCTGCAGCACATGAGACACACATTCTCCATTCAAATGAATCTCTGTGATGGTTTCCCCTCCCACACTCCTTCACTTCTTCTCCACTCGTTCCACTCTTTTTTATTTCACTTTGAGTTGGTACTGAGTGTTAAACTGTCACATTATACCTGTCTGTCCTCCTCTCCAGCCACATTCCCACTTCCTTAATACCATTTTGTTGCCATTTCCCTTCCATTCACCAGATGTCCTCGGGCTGACTGCCACATCCATCTATACCATGCGGCGACCTCCAGTTCTGAAGAGTGAAGCCAAGGCTAAAGTGCCTTAAGCTTGCATTCTCTCTGCCGGCCATCAGGGGATGACTCCTCTCTGATTGTATAGTAATCTATCATAAAATGACCCTACTTCTCTCTTGATTTATTATCTCAATAAAAATTGTAAAGATGAGTTAAATCTCTAGTTTCAAGTCTTCTTTAAGCATGAAGTTCATTTAGTAAATATGGTCCATTTAAATTCAAATAGACCATTAAGCAGGGTATGTTTTAGGGTGGGGCTACATTGTGAGTGACAGGTCCCTAGTGGGATTAGCACGGAAAGGGGCCGCAGTGCAATGAGGATTGGCGATACCGAACAGCTTGAAGGAAGCTTTGATTTGATTTTAAATGAATCATGTTAAGCAGCTGTGAGGGTGACAGGGTGTTCACCGCAAGACATCAGGAACTGATACGAGGATAATTCTCCAAACGTGATACAAGGAGCTGAAACTAGGACGCAGGGAGGTTTCGATTCTGGATAACATAATTGTAGCAGAAATAAACTGGCAGGAAGAGACGTATACTCTATAGTCTGATGGCTTTTTGTTGAAACGACCCAGACATAGAGACAAAGTCACATATAAGGCACAGTGGTGACATTGAGAATAAATCTCCTCCAGTCATTTTTTCCACCTTTTTGTGTATTATTTAGTGTGTTTCTGCTCATTATGAATTCATGCTGCAGTATTTATTCATGTTGCCTCACTTTGATCACTGACTGGCAGTTAGGTTCATAGCTCCTTCCAGTGAAATAAAATAATAGACACATACATAGTATGCAAAACCTTTTTTTAGGATGTAGTTTTCTCTTTTCTTTCTTTTCTTTTTCTGATTTCTTTTAAAGGGCGTCCTCAACAATGTTGCGTCCCAAATCCCAAACCGGCTGCCGTTTGTTTTACACATTAAATTAATAACTTTTCAAATCCCACTTCAATAAGAAATAATGATATGGTTACCCGACCATTTAGATCCTGAATTTATCACAGGTGTAAACACTAACCTTTTTATATATACATTTTTTAAAATCTTATTCCGACTACAAGCAGAGACTCTTCTGAGCTCTGCGTTTCCTCAACAAAGTCATGTCCAATTCAAGTTTTTCAGGATCTTCTTGAATTGATTTTTTCAGCTCATAAAATTTTTTGTCAAATCTCAAAGAAAATAACATTCATCTTTGCTTAAGCCATACACCAGCCACTTCTGTATGGGCAATTCAATAAATAATAAACAAAAGAACTAAGTGGTTTTGTTGCCTCAACAGAACCGCAGCCAGTTCTCAATGTTACCTACCAGTTACAATGTTAACCGTGATGTTTTCAAATTTTCAGCATCAACATACTATGAAAAGCCATTTTAACGACCACCAAGTGGCAAAATATCATGAGTGGGGATCGAATCATGTTCCACTTTGGTAGACCAATGAATTACCAATGAATGATCCAGACCCTGGATCATAATTGTTGCCGATGCTGAAACGCAACAAAAGGACAAACATGTACACATCTTCGCTTCCTTCTGCTCCCCAACTTTCCAAAAAGTCCAACAAATGTGTCCACCCCCCCTCCCAAAATAAATGCAGGGAACTTTTACCACAAACACACAATAATAATTCAATAATAAAGTATGAAATCCGACACATATAAGGAAGTGGAGTGATGCAGGAGGCAAAAGTTTCATCGCCAATGACAGCCCAAGCAGATGTAAAGGCTCATGATGTTCCTCATGCTCCAAATAGCATCAAGGAGAAAGAGACAGCGAGAGGAGAGGAGGATATTTTTTGTATTATTTCATTTTCCTCTTCCCACCGATGGCAAAAAACCCTTTCTGACACCCCGGGTAGATCAAAGTTTAAATGTAGACGTCTCCGCTGCCACCCTGCTGATCTCAATCTCTGTCTTTACACACTTTGATTCAACATTGCACAATGGCGTTTCTGCACTAAAACACTGCTGAATGGGATAACTTCCTCTACTAGACCAGTTTGGGTCTGTAGGGGGCAGATAGAGATTGAGAAGCAGAGTTCAGGACAGAAGAGGATCGTGATTGTGTCAATGTAGGCATTTCTCTTCACCAAGCTCTTTTGTCCTCTTTCTCGTACGTCAGGGAGGAAAATATTCTTTTCATCACAGCTAAGTGAAGTTTTGGCCGGCGTGTTCAGCCTGACAAATTCAGAATCTGCAGTAAATGATTGATTGTGTTTGAAAGACTGAAAAATAACCCATTTAAGTTTACAAATATGCTGTACAACATCCAAATGTAAAATGCCAGCTGAGCTGATAGATGTATATCAGACGTCTATTTATCTTTAGATGCCTAGTTTAGATTGAGGATTGAAAAGTGAACGTTTAGTAGACGTCAAGTCTTTTCAGTTTATTATATTCTATTAATTTAGACACAAATTTTGATTATTAACTTATTCTCATTTTTACCAATGGAATACTATGTATATTAAACATGAATGCAATATAATATTGCATTGTGGGATAAGAGTAAACAGAATCTGTGTGTAGGACAAAAATGAAACACTTATAATATAAACGCAGTGGTGTGCAATGTTTGTATTAAATATCGACAGGTTTGTATGCATTTTTAATTATGTTGGTTGATGGGTTGCCTAAAGAGCTTGGCCAATATGAGAGCTTACAGTCCCAGTCAGCAAGTCCAGCGGATCGAGGGCACTCTGTCAGATTCTCTCACGCTCCTCCCCCTCTACCACCGAGCCCCTCCCCTCGACTTCGTGCCCTTTGAAATCCCTTAGATCACGTCACCTTTGAAACGCGGGTCCGATGTTGACTCTGGTTTTATCACGGGCACCGTCGCAATCTTTCTTTTTTCCTTCTTTTCCACCAGTGTTTTCTTCTCCTTGGTTGTTTTGGACCTCCTCGTTACGGTTTTTAACCGAGGAATTGGTAGCGTGTTGCTACTTCCCTCTGCCATCAAGCTACAAACAATTCGACGCAATGCGTGTGCCTGTGCTATTGGAACGAGCCCGAGGGGGGAGGGGCTCTGTGTTTGCACAAACACAGCCCTGCGTGCTGATTGGACAGGATGATCCGGTCACTGTCGATCTTTGCAAAACAAACAACAGGCTCTATGTGCACGTAGAGGCGCGTTTTTTTTCTAAAACCGGATGATTGATGTTGTTCTATCTGTATGTAGTCTCGGCGTCAGTAAAGATGATCAAAAAAATGTTGTCGACTGGGGCTTTAAGCCACAGAGGCGAGGCTGAGACCTGTGACACGTAATCAGCAACGCAGTAGGTTCAAGTCGATAAAGGTCAGGAAGCCGTTATCAGCTGTAACTTCTGTATGACATCATACAGTGCAGAATGGCGGCTATGAGCTAACCGGTGGGGCATGCTAATGCGCTAACATGCACCAAAATCAAGCATTGCCAACCACACAAAGCCAGAGCACAAGTTCTTTTTTAACAATTTGGCAACCGGTCTCTCTGGGGAACCGATCTCTGCCCACCAGCAGGTCTGACGGCAGCTTGTGTTCTTGGTTTCTTTTTGATTTATACCTTTGTTGTCACACACTCACACATGCATTCATGACTGATACTGATCTTTATACGTTTTGCCTTGGTTGATTTATGTTTCTGTGGCCAATAAATGCCAATTTCTAATCGCCAGCTCGTGTTGTCTCCCTATTTTGGCACAGCCTTGGAGCCGGGTTGTGACATAAGTAAAACAACTAAAATTATTTAAGATCAATATCATCTTAAAAACAAGATGGAAGCAAAAATATAAAATAAGATAAAATCACATAAGAACGTAAGAAGAATTTAAAATACTAGTTAAAAGCCTGATTCAAAAGGTGTGTCTTTAACCTTCCTTTAAAAATATCAACTGTCTCTGCGGTCCTGAGGCTCTCCGGCAGGCTTTTCCACAGATGGGGGCCATAGTAGCTAAATGCCGCCTCACCATGGGTTTTAGTTCTGGGTTTTGGTATCGATCTATTCTATACCCCTCAGTCACCATCTCTCGGCTCGGCTCCATCACGAGGAGGTGAAACGAATCCACCTCTGCAGTCGATGGTTTCAGCGAGACACAAATTGCCAATTTTGCTGACGGATCAAATGAGAAGAGGTCAGACTCTGTTAAGGAAAGCAGATCTTCAATCTATCCAACTGTGTTCTACAAATAATGCATTCTCTGGCTAAATGCGATTTTAAACGCACCCAAAGGGTGTCATTAAAGCACCGGGATTGAAAAACAGGCATAAGGTAGAGCACCTAAATGTTTTCACTGATATGATGGTTCCAGGTATTGATCAAATGCGGTCCGGTTGTTAATTCTCACGCCTGCGGGAGTCACTGGTGGTCAGCCGTGCGTGGCTTGGTAATCTTGATTCCATCGTGGGTGTCTGCCTGCCAATGGACCTCTTGACCCAGACGCTTCAGAGTGGAAACAAATTGCCAATTTTGTTGTCGGAGCCTGCTGAGTTGACTTGTTATAGGCAGATGGCTGCTCTTTCTCCCCCACTCTCCCACCTCCACAGTGTGTATCGGCCTCGTCAAGCACCCTCCAGAGAAGTGGTCATTCCACCAGACAGCTGGGAGTTTATGGTAAGGGCTTAATCAAAGGACGAAAGCAACTGAACATCCAGTTATCAGTCACTGGTGAGGTTGATTATATCAGTTTGGAACGGGCCCACTGTGTTGACCCCTGGAAGCGCTGCTTGAAGCACTGATGAGAACCCGAGCGTTTGGTTGCCACGTTAGAATATGAAAGACTTAGTCCACAGAGCCTGCTTCACAAAGCGCCACCAATTGCTTATGCAAAGTTTATTAATATTGCACCAACTTTGCACGTCCTTGGGTCTCCAGCAAGGAGATTGATTCCTTGCCCTGTGGGTAGTTAGCTCACGAGGCAGGTGGATATCACAGAGAATCGCAGGATCACACATCACACGGAAATCATTTTTTTCCATAAAACAAGTGCTTCATCAATCAATCCTGACTGGCAATCAAGTCACTGCATTGCAAATGTGCTTCACACACTCAAAAAGCAGACGAGGATGAAAGAAAGCGGCAGCGGATAAATGACAGCCGCTGATCGCAGGTAAGAAGGCTTGCGGTGCTGCTGGAGGAAGAGAGGAGGAAGGAAACATCCGCCCACACGCCCATCAGAGGGACCAAAGGGGAGAGATTGAGGACAAAGTCGCCTGTACGAGGCAGAAAGGGTGACAGGAGGGAGACGGGAAGGGGGAGAGAGACCAAAGGGGTGAGATAGAAAGAGGAAAGAGGCGGTGGAGACATGATGAGAGGGTGGAAGAAAAGGAGGATTTAACACCTAAATTTAGCTGCTAAACGTGTATCATGAGCATAACGTCTGATATTCAGCATTTTCCTATTTTAAAACATCTGAAACCTGCCATGGATCTTACACAAAGCATATTCAGGTTGATTAAGAAAAAGTGGAGTCTAATTTCTCTTTAACAGCACTTATCAGCTACAGCACTAAATTTACGGTGTCTCTTAGTATGTCTTCACCTCGAACAAACGGGTGCTAAAACCTAAATTAACACACATACTTTTCAACTTTAGCCCTCTTATTACGCTGATTATGCTGCAACTGTGCTATTTTCCTCTGAAACGATGAACACGATACCATCACTATCAGCCTCGTTAGAGATGTAGCCAATGAGATTAGTGAGATGATATGATGAGCTTTGTTGTTCCCTGAGGCAAAACTAGGTCACTCCCAAAAACATATACTCTAAAATGTGTTTAAGATATAATATGCAGCATCCTGGCCACAGCCTCTTTTTTGTGGGTAATGGGACCAGTATAGTGATATGTGGGAGATAAACATAGTTTATGCAGAATGATGAGAGTAAAAAACAACATGTGCTGCTGTACTACCACCAAATATAAAGCCTCATATCATGCTTGCAGTAAGCCACATGCTTAAACCTACTTGATTCAGGTTAGAAAAAAGATCCTGGTTGGTGTTAAAATAACAACAGAATCTTTTAATGTTCTAGAGGAATGTTATTATGGTGAAATGTGTTGGAGACGAACGAAGACTTGGATAATATATCAACGGAAGGAATCGTGTTTTTTTTTTTTTTTTTTTGCAGAAATGGAAGAAAACATTGGAAGATCTGAGAGTGAATCTGTAATCTGGACTCAAGTGGACATTGGTCATGTGACTGAAATGAATCCGTGTACGGAAAGATTACCACGTGGCGTTACAATGGCTACAGAAGAAATATAATTTAGGTGTCTCTAGTAGCAACCCCTAAATTACAGTCACATTTAAAAAGACATTATGAAGAACACACTGGCAACTATCTGATTGGATTGATTGATTTGGTTGCGGTATAATGTTCAATAAAGAAGGCTATTAAATGGAGGATAAATGTGTAAACAAAATCCCCCTGGGGACGTTTCTCCTCCAGTTTCTTTCCGTTCTGAAGCACGACATCATTGCATTATTTTCACCTTCCTAATGACTCTCGCCACCTGCTCTACTTTTGTGTGCATCGTGTTTTATTGGCACTTGTGCATTCGTGTAATAAAAAGCCGCTCATGCATTATGAAAAACTTGGTGTCTGAACTGGAATCAGTGTCACGGTGCTGATTCTCTAAAATATGGAGGTTTTCATTCCTCTCAGCTGTCGGGTTATTTTTCTTCTTTTTTTTCTTCCTGCAGTGAATATTAAACTGTTTCTGAAATCAAATAAAAAAAACCTTGATATTCAAGTGTGTGCGGGGGCAGGGATTCAAATTAAACTTTTATACAACTTGCAAAGTTTTCCCACCGATCTCCATAGAGGTTCATCTCCAACAACTCTACAAAACATCACCACCATCAGCTAGTGATCAACCAGCATTTCACAGGATTTATTAGCAAAAATTGAGTATTATACTGATAACTATTTTTTTAAACTAAAAATTGTTGTGTTTTTGTTAGCGTTTCAAGGGGAGCAATGCAGCGTCCATCTATAAAATGCCACTCAAAGACACACACACCTGCCAGGACGTGACTTAATATGACCAGAAAAACAAAAACAAAAAAAAGGACTACAAAGAGACTCGAAGACTCCAAAATGAGACCGAAATAGCTGCAAAAAGACACAAAGGGAGCTCAAAGACACTCACAACAACCCTGAAAAACAACCACAAATTGATACAAGGAGACAAAAAGGCAACAACAAAAAGGACAAAGAGATGCCTAACAACAACAAAAAGAGGCTGAACATCGATATAGTTTGTGTGTCTGTGTAGAAGAGATGTTGGGACATTTTGTGTCCCCGGTGGCCCCTTGTCTAATAATCCGCCATGTGACAAACCAAATGATAGCTCCATTGAGCCCCTTTCGCCTTTTCATGTTCCCCGAAGGCCACCGTAGTTCTCTGACAAGCTTGTGAAGCTGTAACGGTAACATGAGTGACTTGACTTCAAACAGTTATTACTATGGTAACAATGGCGTCTGAGCCAAGCGAACAGCATCACCACCAGTGTTTCACTTCTAGCTAGTACCACCGAATGCTACATGCTGTCCCTGTAGCACGCCAACGGTGTAGAAAAACAAGGTGAAATCCTCGGCTCATGTTGATATTAACATAAAGTTAAAGGAAATGTTTGCTGTGGGTCAGTGAGGCTGCTGCCGACAGGCAGTGATGTTGATACTGACCTCCGGCAGGATGCTGAACACCGCAGTGTCATGCTATCTACCAATTTGGAGCAGGTTTCCAATGTGCACATTTCATTACCTGCCCTGTTTGATGCTTCCAGTTTTCTGTGATGTTTTTTTTTTCTTCTTCTGGCATATTCAATTATCTGCCCTCTCTGCTGCGCTTTTGTTGCTGATGTAGCCATTTAGCTAGACGCGGCTGTTGTTCAGCCTCTTCAGCCTTTTATGAGCAGCTGATTTCATATTTTTTCCCCCCATCTGCTGAGCTTTTGATGTGCATCCACACATGTTCCCAGGTCTAGCAGCCACTTTAGCTGGTTGTAAACCAGCCAGGGAACTCATTTATTTTGTCCGTGGTCGCGATAGCAAGTTCATCCTTGAACTCCACATTCATTATTTTGTAGCAAATGTTCGATGGGAAAAATGAAAATGAACTTCCCAAATGACAGTTGTTGGCAGCAGATGTGGCTGTTTGTGCAGCCAAAACCAAACATTTGCAGGCATTTGTCTCAGGGCTAATAATAATTTCCCATTGTCATTGACTCCTGCTGTTTTTGAGAGATATTTTTACAAGCCTAGCCTACAGAAGCCTTTCAGAGAAACACGTTATATACAAATATCTGCTCCAAATACAAAAAACGAGATGCATTTTCACCACCACAAACAGATTATGTGGACAGCACAAACTGGACGCCTCCAATATGGCATTTCAAATACAGTTTGAATCAGATTTCTCTTTAAAGCACTGGAACTCATATTACCCACAATTATTTTTAGAAAAAATATGTCCAATTCTCAAGGTGACAGACAAATGTGTTTTTCAATTAATTGTTCAAGTCCAGTAAGTCAGAGTTTGTAGTTCACAAACTGCTGAGTAAACTACATCTCTGGTCTCACACAATGTATGTCCCCAACACTGCCGTTAGCTTGGTTTGCTAGCTAGCTGGCTAGCTTACCTAGCTACAATCCATCATTAATATAATGTAATCTTAGCTGAGGTGAGTAACGTTTCATCCTGGTACCGAACACAGACATCATGGCGGTCATTTGTGGAGGGAGAATTGTTTGTGTACTTGTGGTCTGGGGGGGGCTGCACGGTGGTGTAGTGGGTAGCACTCTCGCCTCACAGCAAGAGGGTCCTGGGTTCGATTCCCGGGTCGGCCCGGGTTCCTTCTGTGTGGAGTTTGTATGTTCTCCCCGTGTAAGCGTGGGTTCTCTCCGGGTTCTCCGGCTTCCTCCCACAGTCCAAAGACATGCAGGATGGGGATAGGTTAATTGGTGACTCTAAATTGCCCGTAGGTGTGAATGTGAGAGTGAATGGTTGTCTGTCTCTACATGTCGGCCCTGTGATAGACTGGCGGCCTGTCCAGGGTGTACCCTGCCTTCGCCCAATGACAGCTGGGATTGGCTCCAGCCCCCCCGCGACCCTAAAATACAGGATAAGTGGCAGAAAATGGATGGATGGATGGATGGTCTGGAGGGAACAATGTATTCTGGTGAAATCTATATTAGCTATTGAGGCAACTTTAGCTAGTATGAGCGTATTTCACTGTGTATTGTTGTCTTGATGCTGCATATGAGAGATTAATGAAAAGGTCACAGGCTGCCAGTTAAACGCCTTTTTGAACAAGTTTGAATATACTGCAGGGTTTGTTTATCTGCAGCTCCCCCACTGACGGCGCCGCTTCGACTGTCGGAGCAGGATTCGGCTCCTGGCTGATGGTAATTTCCCTCCGCGATCGCACATCTACTTTGCATCAACTGTCTGCTGCTGCAGAGGTTCAGCTGGAGTTTCGCTGTGGAACTGATCATTTCAATGCGCGAGATGTAATTATGAGATGCAGATTTGAGATGAAAATTGGCTCTCGTGGAAATATTGCGGAGGCTCAGCAGCTTCGGGGTATATTTAGGATCTGTAACACACATGCACAAACCAAATCAGGCTGGGTTTGACAATATTAGTGGTTTGGGGGGGATGACTTACACTCTGACAGTTAGACAAACACCTGGTCCTTCCTTAAATCTACATTTATTTTTATTGCCACAGAAACTACTTCCACAAGTATTGAAGCAACAATCGTTTTTTTGGTATCATTTAAAGAGCATTTTATATTTTAATTAGGTCCATTTGATCACATATAACTTGTTGTAAAACAGTATTTATCATTGTTTTTTGCTTCTGTGTGAAATTTAGGCCTATACCTCGATATAGCGGTAAAATAAGTACAAGATTTTAAGTAAAACTTTTCTTTATAGATTTATAGATTTTTGTAAATACCTAAGGCGATACCATTGGACACTATTGTGTTTATTCAAATTTCTTAAGATTTCAAACTTTCTCATGGTTCATGATTAAAACACAAATTTGTTATCAGAGAACTTGCCTACATACTTTATTGTGACATGAACATATTGTTTTTAATTACTAAAACCCTGAACCCTGTTTTCTGTGGGTATATCAGCATACGGACTGACTTATTTCACACAGATTACATGTGCAGCTCCCCTTCTACCTTACTCTGGCTTTCAAGCAATTCGCCTGACGTAAATTTAAATTTTTGCTGCAGGGTACATTCCACCGTGCTCATTTGAATTTAACGCATGATGACAGTTGCCAGTGTTATTTCCATTGATTTGTGTCAGAGAGCCATTTTTTTTTTGGCAAGAGAAAATCATGCTTTGAGACATATTTGATGGTCCAGCCAGGTCTTGGGGCAAGTTTTCTAGCATCCCATTATGTGTCACACTATCCAGAAATTCCTTTCTTCATTCCCCTCCTAACACAACTTCAACACATGCAGACATTGTTCAGAGACAATAGAAAAAGCAAGCCATGCTTTTCTCTCCTTAGATAACTGTTGCTTGTATCTATAACCATTCGTCTACTGGACTTATTTGGGGGAGAAAGTGACAGGACTTTGGGAGTTTAACATAAGTTTGCCACCACAGATTGTCCAGTTATTTTTGCCAATGCCCCATTGTATTAAAAGTTTATCTTTCTGTGCTTTTATATTTGTCTTGGTGGAAAAGCATGCAAAACAATACTCCACCTTGGGAAGCAGCAACTGTTCACTGACCTCACAACTAATGAGGATGCTTTAACATCATCACATGCATTTTTCAAAACCAGGTGAGAAGAAGACATTTTTAGACATTTAAAGAACTGAAATCACACTGTGAAAGAGTTTAAAAATAAACTCCCAGATTGGAGTCTGCTTGACTCCATCCATCGTTTAACACTTATCCTGTATTCAGGGTCGCGGCTGGAGCTGATCCTAGCTGTCATTGGGCGAAGGCAGGGTACACCTACGGGCAATTTAGAGTCATCAATCAACCTATCCCCATCCTGCATGTCTTTGGACTGTGGGAGGAAGCCGGAGAACCTGGAGAGAACCCACGCTCACACGGGAAGATTTTAGAGAACATGCAAACTCCACACAGAAAGAACCCGGGCCCAACCCGGGAATTGAACCCTCTCCATGTGAGGCGACAGTGCTACCCACCACACCACCGTGCAGCCTGTTTGACGCTAATTTACTAAATGAACATCATGCTGGATTGAAGAAGACGTGAAACTCGAGATTATACTATGAGATTATGAGATAATAAATCAAGTAGGGTCATTTTCTCATCGACTTCTATACAATCTGAAAGGAGTTGCCCCATGCAGCTTTAAGGCACTTCAACCGGAGGTTTCCGCCAAGAGACTCTGGTTTCGAGTCAACTGAAACCATTTTTTACCCCCAGACCAGGGCTGTAATTATGAACATACCCTTTCCAGTATTAAGATGAGACGCGACATGTTGGTAAAGCAATCCACTTGTATATCAGACATACTCAGCATTTATGATCTTCTGTTGCTGATGGGCTACATAAAAGCATCCAGCCAGTGTGAGAAGAAAAACACCCATTGTGTTGTAACAGAAGGGGGGATGCTGGGATGTTTGCCTTGATATACTCTTGTTCCCCCTTGTTTTCAAAGTGACCTTTCACCGCCCGCAGAGCAGTGTTTGGTTCTCTGATGGTTTCTTGATGCTGTTTGAAGTCTGGCTGCTGCAGTTTCTGCTGAGTGATTAGAAAGATTGTTTGATGATGGGATATATGGGAGGGGTAGAGGAAAATAGGCACACTCACCCTCCCCTCTTCCACACATGTAATATTACTGCTCTATACACCCTTTCTCTCTTCACTGTTTTTTTCCCCACCACACTCGGCCTCTCGGTCTCTTCGCCGAGCTGTTTGTGTATGATCAAAGCCTGTTAAAAAATAAACCTCACAAAAAAAAATCTCAACTCTCAGTGAAACACTTTCCCAAAGTCTTTGAAGAACATGAGGTACCTAACAAACTGTAGCATCAACACTAACCAGCTCAGAGCTAATTAAATGCTAGCGCTTACTAATTAAGCCGACTGAACAGCAACGCAGTAAAAACTCTGGCAAACAGACGGCAAAACAGTGTCGCAGGAACTTTTCTGTCCCTGCAGGGGAAAATGTCTTGGACATGTCAGCAGTGCCGGTTTCCTCCTATGAATTAGCAATTACATTCAGCCCAACATTGCGAGCAAAGAAAAAAAGTCTAATGTTCAGGGTAGTGGTTGAGCTGGTGGATGTGCATGTTTGTTGGCCCAAAGGTGTCAAAGGGTCAATATTTATAATATATTTTATGACCACATGTTGATCAACCAATAAGCAACAGGTTCTCTAAAGTAGGCTGAAATACCCATAAAACGCGCATGTACAGTTCTGCCTCAGGTGGTGTTTGCTATGTTTACATTTCTAATGTTGTATTGTTTTATCTGTTGTGCTGTGCAGTCTTGTGGGGTTGTTTTCCCTTTTCTGTATCGTAATGATGTAAATGTCCAATCTCTTGTAAATGGGTAAATGTAAATGCACTAAATGTCTTGCTATCAATCGCCCACAAGCAGTACGGAATGTCTTTGTACTGCTGAAATTCATGTGCCAAACAGAAAAATTGCAGCTTTGTGCATTGTCATATCCTTAACCATATTTGCCATAAGAAAGAGTACACTGTTATATTGACAACATGGTGAAGCATTTTGACTGTCTTCGTTGTTAACAGCAACACAAGGAGCGAAGGCGAGAGCAAGTTACCGGCTTTTGCCAGGCAATCCACTTTGTGGTGCTGTTTGTACGAATTATTTCGAGGAATGATTTGAGAATAGTAACAAAGCGTTTGAGAAAAACTGCACACACACACGCTGTTAAAGCTAACTAAAAGATGTTGCAGATCATAGGTAGCAGGTGACAGTGCTAACAGTGCAAACAACAGCAACAATGCTAACAGGGCTAACAGTGCTCACCTCAGGGGGATCTGGAGACTGGGCGATATGCTTCCACCACCATCCCTGTCACCTACTAAATGTCCTTCTCGTAAACGGGACCATCTCAGACCATAAACTAATGTGTACAATGTTTACTGAGATACAAAATCAAGAGAAGTAGGTTACTTTTCTCATAGACTTCCATACAATCACATAGGAGACGCCCCCTGATGGCCAGCATAGAGAATGTAGGTTAAAAGGCACTTCAGCATTGGCTTCACTTTTCAGAGCCAGAAGTTGCATCAGAAGCAAGTAGAAGTTCAGATAACAACACACACAGAGGAAGGGTTCATTCTCGTGTTTTTTTTTATCACATACAGAAACACATATTCTCCGTCACACATGCGACCCCTCACCGCCAATGCAGAGGCTGAAGCGGCAGAATTCGTCACACAGGGTGTCCGGGCTCTCCAGCTCTCCTGGTCCTCCCCCTCTTCCTCCTCCTCCTTCCCTCCTCTTCTTCCTCGGCGACATCCTCTTCACCATCTTCATCACTCGCTCCACTTTGTCCATCCTGGGTGGTTGACGGCTAACCAAGATTCAACTGTAGATTTCTCTTTCTTCTTTTCTCAATCTTCAGGGTATTCTTTCTCTCTCACTTCCTCGTCTCGTCCAACTCTTTTTTGTGTGTCTTTTCGGATATCTGGACAACTTTCGCCACTCTGCACTTCCTCCGTCTCCCTCCCTTATCTCATCTTCACAGCACAGTGGCTCTTTCGCTTTCTCCAAAACCCCTCCTCTTCCTCCTCCCCCTTCTCTCTTCTTCTCCTCCGTCTCGTCTCCTTTAATCTCTCTCCCTGTACTTAATTGCTGGAGTTTAGTCCCACAAACACCTCAGCCATTCTCTTTTTCTTATCCTTCCTCGTTCCCCTCGAGCTCACGGAGAATCCGACAAGAGGAGCAGCAATAGGAGTGAGACACTGAGGGAAAAAGAGAGGAGAGGGAGACAGGGAGAGGCAGCACATTTACTTCTCCCCTCCTCTCTCTCTCTCTCTCTCTCTCTCTCTCTCTACACCCCACTTCACTTTCAACTTCAAACTCTCAGCAGTAGGGAGAGAAAAATAATGCAAAAAATAATAATACAACAAAGACTCAGCATGGTTATTTTTTGTCTGTCTGCAGTGCTTCATTATATCTGTCTCACATTCACTTCTTCATTCTGTCTGTTAGCACACAGCTACCTTCTAGCACCAATATGTCTCTCCCACAGACTGTATAGGTGGAGGTAGTCATCGTGACGTCACCCATTGGTTGGTGGACTACGGTCGATCTGATGACGAACACAAGCGTCAGAGCGGTACAGAGAGCAGCAACCCTTACTGGATCTGGATCCATCTGGGTTCTGGTGTGAAGCTGCTTACAAAGTTAGCTTCATAATTCAAGGTCAACTTTACAGCTAAGTGTTAAAAGTCATCTTAGTAGCTAACTGCATTGGTAGCATGGTAGCGACCTATCAATCACCATGTAGCCCCGCCTTAAAGCAACGCCTGCTTTATGGTCTCTTCGACTCTAAATGGACCATCATTTACTAAATCAACATCATGCTGGATTGAAGAAGACTTGGAACTATAGATTGAGACCAGTGTTTCCCAAACATTGACGAGACTATGGCGCATTTAGGCTGTGTAGTGACTTTTTAACCTGTTTAAATAAGTCACTGAGGGGCGAACGGACGAAATTGTTTCGGACGCGTGTTCTGAGCCAACAGTAAACCAATATCCAGTCCTGTATAACTTTGGATGCGGTGATCCGTTTATTTTATACTCAATATTCCTATGATAATTGTCCTTTAACGTAAATCAGCCAAACAAAAGCATGCAGACCCGTTAACATAGTACACAGGACAAGATAACACGGTGACACGATGACCCGATGGCACGGTCAAAAACTGTTTGCCTCTTCCATTCAACACAACTAATTCCCATCACCTTGGAGGTTAACTATATGCGCTTTGGAGCAATGCTCCACCCTGTGTCCAACTCAAGAACTGCATGCATACATACAAAAGACAAAACTATATTATGGCTCCAACAGGCTGCCATAGTCTCAATGTTGGCCCAAAATTATTTTATCAAGGCAAATGGACTTAACTAGCGGCCTTAATGATAGACCTAAACAGGAGGGCAGCAGCACTTATTATAAGGGGATGCCATGGTAAGGCGTCCCCCGCACCTAACCCCCCTCAGCCGCGTGAGTTTAACAGTGTGTGCGCGTATGTCAAAACCAAAACACCAAGGAAGGCTGAGGAATAGTCACCCACTTCAACCGAAGCGCTATTTGGAAAATATTTATTGGTAAGTAACTGTGATTTAGAAGAGAACATTTGCTAAGAATGTGTTTCACTGTATTTTAGGTTTAGCTTCTGGTAAAACTGTTTGAGATTGTTTTTGTTTGAGAAAATGTTGAAGAAGCTGCTACTTAAATGTTTAACAAGCTAGTTAGACTTCCTTGTAGGCTGCCTGACTTCTATTTATTTCTGAGACCTATTTATCTGCCGTATCCTTTGACAAGGATGTTAATCTCGGCTAACTACACCACCTTGACAATTATTTACTGCACAGAATCTATGAATTTAACAGTATTATAACAATAATAGTCATAATAAACTAATAGTTTAAAGGCTCAGCACTGTGTTCGAGTCATTTTTGTTTTCATCTTTTCTTGAATGCTTAAACTCCTCAACCCCATTTAGTATCTCAACATTTGTATCAGTACCAGCAGTGTGTAAGACATTGGTCAGTAATTGATATGTCATATTTTGTTTCTCAAAATTCATCAAATTGATGTATTAAAATTAAATCTATTCAAAATGTTCTCCCGGGGGGGCATGCCCCCAGACCCCCCTAGAGGATCGCCAGCCCCCCCACCATAGTCACCACAGTGGAAAACACTGATTGAGACCATAAACATTGAGATCAATTTTTACAATGTTTACTGAGATAATTAATCAAGAGAGAAGTAGGGGCAGTTTCTCATAGACTTCTATACAATCAGAGAGGAGTTGCCCCCTGCTGGCCAGCAGAGAGAATGCAGCTTTTACGCACCTAAAGGCGGAGGTTGCCGCCTGTTCCCTCCCTCCTTCCTTCTTTCCTCCATCCCTCCCCCTCCACCTGTTCCCTTGACCCCAACACAATCCTTCCTCCCACTCTCTCTCTTCACCCCTCCATCTCTAACTCTGTCTAGCTTCCCCTCTTTCATCACTCCATCCGTCTGCGTGTTCTCATCTGCTGTTTAATCTCTGTTTCGTGCCTCTCCATAATCAGCTCATCATCTCCTCTGGAGGAGAGGTCTCACACACACACACACACACACACACACACATACACATGCAGACACATACACACACACTCGCAGGTGGGCAGTACGACACACACTGTGGACACTTCTGCTTAGTTTTCTCTCTGACACACACAAAAGTGTAGCATCTATTATACACACTCAGCCTTTCATGCTCACTCACTCTTTCACTCAATTACTCACTCACTCTCTTTACATGTTGAAAACTTTGGTAGTCTTTGACCTCACGTCAAATTATGTTTTTTTTTTTATTTTGTTCAAAGTGTGAATAAATCAAGCAAATGAATGCAATACAATGAAACCTATACCTACCTATTCCTTAAGCAACAAACGTCTGATATCAGGCATCCATTAGTTACCTTTTTTTAGATTTTGTATATTACTTGATGCTAATGAAGATGTTACAATGTCTTAAACCAAGTCTTTTTTGGTTGTCTTTTTCCTTTCGTGAGTTTGCTTTGACTTTGACAGGATCAGTCAGTGCTTGCTTGATGTCCCCATCCATGGAGACACCAGCCTCCACAATCCTTTGAGGAGTGAAACTGAACTCTGGGTTTGAAAAGGAGGTCAGCTGCAGACTTGCAGACATCCTGAGCAGCACCGGAGGACTGTCCTCAGCTCACATTATAACAACTTTCAAAGTATTAAAGACTCTGCCGGAGTCAGAAAGACAGAAATAGATTCAATTCAACATTTGGCTTTGTCAGCGGATTCCAAGACCTAAAACCAGTTGTTTCTTGCCAGCTGCTGCAGTGCGTTTAAAGGAAATGTAGTTCCACCCTGGCCATAACACTGTTTGATTCTGTCCCCTCTGGCAGGAGACCGAGCTCTACGAAGACCAACACTCCCACTACAAAGACGGAAGTCTTCCCGACTGCAATCAGCCTCATCAACAAGTCCTGGGACCTTCACTGGCCAGGGCAATCTTTTACACATACCATAATCAAATTCATTGTATGTGCAAACATACTTGGCAATAACCCTATTATGATTCCAATTCTTGTTTGACCCATTAACCTCCCTGCCCTACGTGGACTTCCTCACACGTTAAGCCCAGTAAGCTGCTCTTAGCATGACAGTTAGTTGACAGCCATGTGTGTCTTTAGATGCTAAAACAGCAAAAGTGTTGTTGTGTTATTTTGATGGTTTAGTAAAACTATAATGCTTTTATGAAACATCACTGGTTTGTCACAGAGGCAGCATGTTTATCACTATAAGATAACCTTGTAATGATACTGTTTTATGTTGAACCTCCATGCAAGCAAGCTCAACTACACAAGGTGCATCCCTGTAGTTTACATGCTTCATTTGCATTGCTTTTTAGTAGAATGATAAGTCCAACTCCTGCTGTTCAGGGATTGGTATTGTAGTGGTAGGAGGCACCACTGCCATATTGAACCCTGGGGTCTGCTGCACCACGCCCTCTCTGGCTTATTAGCCAATTGTTGCTCTAACTGAGGGGATAAAGGTAGGCTGTGTTTTCCCCCTGACCTCTCGCTTCCTGCCTCTTCGGCCCGCCCACTTCCGGGTCGTTGTATTCGTCGCTCACATCGGAGTACAGGTAGGCGCACCTTTAGCGTGCTGTTGATGTATAGTCATGTGCGTTTCGTTTAACCATAACTCTTTTATAGATCCGGCGTTTCTATCGCAATTGGGGCGATATACTGGGGTCGTTGTATTCGTCGCTCACATCGGAGTACAGGTAGGCGCACCTTAGCGTGCTGTTGATGTATATTCATGTGCGTTTCGTTTAACCATAACTCTTTTATAGATCCGGCGTTTCTATCGCAATCGGGGCGATATACTGGGGTCGTTGACTGCTGCTGACCGGAACATAGTCTGCTGGTCGCATGGTGCGTGGTGGCCGTCTCCCCTGCCACGCCGACCCTTTTCACGCCTCTCCCTCTTTAGAAGGGACGCTAAGTGACTGGATTGAACTGGGGTTTTTGGACGCTAGCGTGACGTAAGGTGCCACGGCTACGTTGCCACCGCCGCTTCGCTGCCAGCCCGCTGCTGCTACGTTGCCACCGCTGCTTCGCTACCAGCCCGCTGCTGCTACGTTGCCACCGCCGCTTCGCTGCCAGCCCGCTGCTGCTACGTTGCCACCGCTGCTTCGCTGCTAGCCCGCGGCGGCTACGTTGCCACCGCTGCTTCGCTACCAGCCCGCTGCTGCTTCGCTGGTTTGGTTCGGGGTCCTGGCTGTTGCTCGTGTGGGACGTTACGAGCTTTGTCAGGACTCGCAGCCCCCTATTTGGACTGCGTGTGTGTGTGTGTGTGTGTGTGCGCGTGCGTGTGCGTGTGTGTGTGTGTGTGTGACCAAGGTTCGGTTTAATTGTTTTGTTTATCATTTGAATAATGGTATAATTTCTTTTGGGTAATTTCTTAGTAGTTTGGTTGCTTATTGTTTTGTTTGGGTAATTAATTGGTTTGTTTGGGGGAATTTATGGTAATTTAGTTTCATCAGGGATTTATTTGTTTCAATTGATTAATTGAGTTGGTATCTCTGGCCAGAGACTCTTTAATTTCCTTTTTCTTTTGTTTAGTTGATTTATTAATTGAAATTAATACTCTCATTTGTTGGTTGATTTGTTTGTTTGTTTGTTTGTTTTTCTTTTACTTTGAGCCCTTTTAATCGTGTTATCCTTTCTTCCCCCTAGAGCTGAAGGCCGACGGTGGTGGTGGTGGTCCCCTTGGGTGATGGTGATCCCCTTGTGCGTGTGATCCTCGTTTAAGATTTTCTTGGTGTGCACATCACGTTTTTGCTGTGTGAGTGGGGTGCTCTTCTTTTTGTTCTGGATTACACCTTCCCCCTGTTGACCCCTCTTCCAGTCGGTAAGCCTCAGCCTGCAACCCCCTTCTCAGTTGGGCTTCTTTTTGGTTATGAGCCGAGCCTTGTGATTTTAAATAATTATTACAATCAATAAAACCTTTGTGTAATCATTGAACTCCGTCTCCTGCCCTCCCTGAGCAAACGAACCTGTGTCCTTTAGTGTGCTAGTGATCCTTAGTATGGGTCCTTGGGCCCTAACCCAAGGTGGCGTTGTTGGCAACAGATCTCATACGTAACAATAGGAACAACCCCCGTGTCGCCACAGTATTTACATTTTACTGTCTTTGGTTCGTAGAAGCAGACAAGTTGAAAACATTTCAGCCTGCCAAGTCACTTTTCTTTGAATTCTGGCTGAATGAAAGTACATAATCTTATTTGTTTGAGCACGTTGTGAATTCTTGTTCTGTTTTGTTTGTGTCTTTTTTATTTATGGTTTAAACAGAACCATATCTGCAGTGTGAAAATACTAAAAAATGTGTAATGTGACTATTGACTGAAAGAAATGCATTTACAGCAGTGATGACTTTTTGAGTTATGTAACTTGAAATGTTTTGCCCTTCAACCTGAAATAACATGACTAATCAGTTTGTTTTGTCCTCTTGAGGAGAGAAAAACAAAACATGAAACACCCACAAACCGCTCACAGACATACTGTATACACAGAAGTACACTGTAAATACAAACACACACACGCATACATACAGTAAACACACACTCACTCCACAAACTTGGTTTTCTTTAATTAACTCACTCAGAGGAATTGAAAGGGACGATTGTATGATGCTCGGAGGGTGTTCAAAGTTTCATAAGATACAGTGTGTGTGTGTGTGTGTGTGTGTGTGTGTGTGTGTGTGTGTGTGTGTGTGTGTGTGTGTCACTGGTACTCTACATGAACTGGTTATGAAACAGTCTCACAAAGTGGGGGTGTGAATTAATCACAGCAGTTCAACTTCAAATGACTTAAACTTGGCACACACACACACACACACACACACACACACACAGAACGACAGTGACCCCATTGAGAGTGATTCATATCAGATCAGAGCTACACAATAAAAAGGTATTTAAATTGGTAGGTGTTCCTCTTAAAGGTTCCCATTCATGACTGGAGTTAAATGTTCTCCCTCCCTTTAGGAAATACTGCCGTGGAGATGTCAGTTGCACTGGGAGGCAGTGTTGTTGTCAACGAATGTTTACGCTGGTTAATTAAAATAAATGAATTAAGTCAGTGTTGACCACTTTCATCCTGCATCATTAGGCGACGTCAACAGAAAAATGTTGGCAATATAAGTTTTGGAAAACACGGGATACGTTGAATGTTGTTTCTGAACCCAAATAATGTTTCATATCAGCTTCGTATAACACTCTCACACTCGCAGAAACACACAACGTCACGTGGGTAACGTTGTGAAAAGTTTGGTTGGGTTTCAGCCTTCAGGTGAATTTCTTGAGTAACGCTACGTAACGAGTGAGGAGTCTATGTTTAATTTTGGTTTTACATGGAACACGAACAGTGGTCTCCTGGATGAAAGTCCTGTGTTTGTTTGACCTATACAACACCTGTCCTTCCTGTGCTTAGTGGAATTTCTTGCTTGCTTGTTATACTCGTTATTATTGCACATAACCATCAAACCACATAGTTCAATAACAGTCCATCTACCAAGTCACTCTCTGACTGAATGCAGCATTGAATCTATTGGTTTCTTGCTGAGTTATACTAATTGTTTTTTTTCGTATGGATTTTTTTTTTTTTTGTCGTTGTTGCTGTGTTGTTCATGCTTACATATTTGGTACTTAGCTTCATGCAGCATGGCCGAGGCAACCACATCCATTTAAACAGTACGCGTTTACATTATTAACGTATGTAATTTCATGGTTCATTTCAAGCCCAGTCTGTAAAAACAGTTCATGGGACAGAAATCTGCCATCAACGCTTGTTGTTTCCAACATTCCGTCCTCTTGATTGTTAGAGCATTTAATGATCGTCCCAATTCATGCCTCCCACGCACACTTTACACCGATGCAGAGGCGTACGCACTGATCCAGAGATTTCAGGAACACAGTTGACGGAAACAGGTGCACATTAAACACCAGAGGTAAATCAAAGGCATTGTCAGGCGAGGATTTAAAATAAAATCACTAAAAAACTCAAAAGCTGACATGTGAAGGCTGCAGTCTTTAAACTTCTGACTCTGCCTTCTGAAAGTTAAAATACTATTATGGCTTTATCTTGTATAATTCCAGGTGTCTGTAAACGATGAAGAGTGAGAAAGAAGAAGTCGTGTCTGAACATCTCATGTCTCTGATTGCATTTTTACATTGCATTTGGTGCAGAGCTCTGGGTGCAACACCCAGGGAACCAGGCGCATCAAAACTGGTGCCATGTTGGCAAACCACAAGAAACAGGCTCATGACCCATTTTTAGGGGGGGTCTGCCCTAAATTCACTCAATATTTTTCCTTTAATTTCTTTAGATTTTGGTTTGATTGACTGGAAGATTTCATACAGTGATGGGTCAGGTTAGAACAATGCCCATTGAACTCAACAAACAGATGTAATATCTTACATTTTATAGATTAATCATATTAGTTATATTTATATAGTTATATTTTATATTATTATTAGCTTTTTATATATTCCAGGGAAATGTAGTTGGGTTGAAGTGAATTACACCCTGATAAATCTTCTGAGAAGTAGATTGTGTTCATTCTTCTAAACCATGACCAAGTTATTCATCAAAAAGTGAAAAGGGAATTCAATTAACAGTGGGGCCAATTAACTCACCCTCTACCGTTAACATGTGCGATCTCGCACGATGACAGTTTACTCTTATGGCGTGTTGACACCGAACATGAAGCAAACTTGTTGCACATGTCAACCCAAAATTTGCATTTTTTGTGCAAAAAGTGGCTAACAAAACAATCTTTATTCTACTTTTCTTCAGTATGTAGTTTGATCAGCAAATTTTGTATCAATTTCTTACAATTTATTTACGGCCATATCTGTTTATTTTGGCTTCATACTGCTGTAGCAAAGCCAGCTCGGTGAAGTTCACAGAACGCCTCTGGATGATGCAATCGACCCAGACAGGACAATGTTTGCCTTCCCAATGTCTAGAAAATCCACTTGACATTTGGTATGAACACAATGTAACTCCAGAGATAATTGTGATTCATATTATTATTTTTAGACATTAAGAAGTTCTCGTTGGCTTGTAACCTGGTGGCATAAACTCAAAGCTGAAACCATACTGTATTTCTGTCATCCAGGTAGCCACAAGGGTCATTATGATGCCATAGCTGCACAGATATCAGTGGGTAGTCCAAAAAAGATCATGCACATGGTTGTGAATGTTCAAATGTCCACTTACGGAGACTACCAATGTGAGTGTAGGTGGATTTAGATCCCCAGGTAATCCTAGTTCACAACCAATAATGGGGAATTGTCCTTAAATCATTCTATGTTGTGGATAAAAGAAACACAGAAGAAATTCTACTCTGAAGTAAAAGTGTTAAAAACGAATTTGTAGTGTAATAATTTCAAAATAAATCATTACATAAGGACTGACAAAAGCCCTAATTTTTCTCATAAGGCTCTATTGTATCTGAATCACTGTCTCTCTTGTTCCTTGCCCATCAATCTCTCCCACTCCTTTCCTTAACTTTTTTTTTCTTGTCAAGCAAAGTCTAACGAGTAGAATTGTACTCCAAATGTTAAATTAAAACGTAGTGCAAACTGCAGCGAAGTGATGAAGTGATGGGCCAGCGTGTTGCTCGACACCTTGGATAAAGTGAGCATGACATTTCCTGGGGCAGATTTAAATATGATGCAAAAAGTGAAACTCTGTAGAACTCATTAATGTCAAACTACTGTAAAGTTTGTGAAGTCTTGGCAGTGGCTTTGTGACCATTGACTGTGTGGTTGATTCAGACAGGCACGCATTTGTACACATGCAGACAGAATATACGGTATCAGATTAAAGCCCTTCTGGAATCAAACCATAAATATAGGTTTGCCCGGGGTTCCACACCCTAATCCTGGGGAGGAACTCTCCGCAGAGCTACAGCGGGAGAGACTCGAGATGAATGCACTTGGCTGTAAAAGAGCATTTTGAGCAATGACGAGTAGAGTCAGTGCCGAGGTGTCTTGTACAGGAGTCTGCACTGCATCGCTGAGAAAACGAGAGGATTAGTCACAGACACACTCATTCCAGTAGATAAAAAAAAAAGAGAGGAACCGAGGCAGGAAGAGAGATGGCGGGAATAGGAAATGAGCTGGAAGGGGGAAGAGAGGTAGAGCAACGTCGGGGCAAAAACACAAGAGTAGGACAAATTATAGCCGTGAACTGCAGAGCAAACACTTTCTCTCCATCGGCCTTACACACACACACACACACACACACGAATAAAGCATACATTCCTTGAGAATATTTCTTCAGATTTTCTGGCATTTTTACTCCCCGAGTGACATACAGGAGGAATGAGTGCAAACACCCACTGTGAGCGAAAACAAAGTAGGACGTAAAAAACCAGGCCATGTTCCACACATTTCAGAGGGTTATTTTTTTTTCTCTCTCAGTTTGACTGAAAAACTTCTGCCAACATCGCGCGGATGTTGGGAGGGACGTGTTTGAGAAAAAAATGCGGCATACAGGGAGAGAGAAATAAAGTGGCAAAACCTCAGGGAGAGAGCAGCAAAGACTGAGAAATAGAATGAGATGGAGAGAGATGAAGATTTGTGGTCGGCACTCTATGGAATCCGTCCAGTACTTGAAACGGTGCGAGCTATAGCACTGCCAGAATATGAAAGGTGGAAAAAAGCTACTGAAGTGGAATGAAAAGCTGTTTTGGGGGTCATATCCAAGAGTCTAATGATAGTTCATGAAAAAGTCACCAATTGAAATCGAGTGATTCTTGTACTTGGATACGAATTTCCCATTTTTTTTATTGTGTCGCTCAGAAAGACATTCAAACTAATGTAATTCATTTGGAAGTATTGTTCGTGCCCGCATCACGTTTTTTCCCAGCCAGTGGGGATGATGTCACTACTTAGTTAGGTTTAAACCTCTGAAAGGAGGGAACTTGAAGTGCAAAAAAATGCTGATGAATTTTCCATTTGTATGACTCATTCCCACAGCAGTCAAACTCTCAGTTATCATCCATTGATGACTCGGATCTGTCCGTTGGCTGTCACCTAACTGAATGAAATCTGAACCAGCTTATCTCTGCTGTTGTTGCAGCCTATGTACGGAAGAGGATTAGTGCCACATGTCAATCTTTTTCTTTTTAGTTATGAGTTCAAAGTCTTTCAAATCCCAGAATTTAGATTTATTTTCCGCCGGGAAAAACATCTATTGTGTCTTCTATTCCGAGATTAAAGTCAGAACACACTTTTTTTAGTTCCCGTTGCCCTAATCCTCATCGGTAGTCTCTGACACTTCACACCTCGTACCAGTAAATAAAGCTCTTTAATGACCACCCAGAAATCTCTCCAGACAACGCGACATTCTCGGACGCTAACGCACACACACTCCGTAACACGCGTGTGCTGCAGCCATGCGTTGCCATGGGTAACAGGACTGAGTCAGTGGTGTGCAGAGGAAATTAAATGGGTCACGAGAGGAGCAGAGTGGTGTGTGCAGCAGAGATAATGTTGAGCTGTCACACACTGCAGCACACACACACACACACACACACACACACACACTGCAGCACACACACACACACACACACACACACGGTGAGTCATACAGTCCAGCAATCCAAATTGAGGGATTAAGTCTAATGAATAAATAAGATAATGTGTCATGAATGCCATATGCCATGAATCAGCATTTTGTGTGTGTGTGTGTGTGTGTGTGTGTGTGTGTGTGTCAGTATTACATTTCAGGGGAACGTTTTTTGTAATTTTTCCCTCCCAAATTACGTTCATATTAATCAGTCCACAGAGGGAGGAGGTCACAATGGATGGATATGTCAAACACAAGGACTTTCACATAACAGATCCATGTTCGTGTCCAACGTGAAACCGAAAGTAACGTACTTATCACTCTCAGGCTGAGCAAGACAACAGGAAGCTATAGCTGCTTCACAATAAAAGTGCCTGATTAAAAGTTGTAATAAGCTGCAGGAAATGTCATGTTTGTATAAAAGGAATCGTTTAGAAAAATCTTCTCTCCTGATTGAAATACCAGTTTGTGTAGCCACTCTGCATGGTGAATAAAACATTCACAGACGAGTTGCTTTGAATTCTTTTCATTTCCTTTTCCTCTCCCACACTCCCCTTGTTCACCTTAATCTCCTGTCACACCCTCACTGCTCCCTGTGTCTGTCTCGAAGATTTGAGAAATGTCATAATTCAATATCTATAAAAAAAAAAGGAACATGTTTTGCTATCTGCAGTTTTGAAAGAATAGGGTGACATCTGGTATTAAAATGCAATATTACCTCCAAAATATATTACAATATTCAGCTTTAATATTAACCTGAAACTTTTGGATGAGTCATTTCGCAAAAAGAAAGAAGATAGATAGATAGATAGATAGATAGATAGATAGATAGATAGATAGATAGATAGATAGATAGATAGATAGATAGATAGATAGATAGATAGATAGATAGATAGATAGATACTTTATTGATCCCGAAGGAAATTCAAGCATCCAGTAGCAATAGCATACATAGAACATACATTATACATTAAACATACATTAGAAACTATAGAACTATAAACTATATTACAACTATAAAATGACCAAGTGTCCATTGTCTATTGTGCCTCCTGCCATCACTGAGAGCTGTTGTATAGTCTGATGGCCAGGGCGACGAACGAGTTCTTAAGTCTGTTGGTGGAGCAGGATCGGGACAGCAGTCTACCACTGAACACACTCCTCTGCCTGATGAAGGTGTTGTGCAGAGGGTGGTGGGTGTTGTCCAGTATGGACAGCAGTTTGTCCAGGGTCCTTCTCTCTGCCACTGTCACCAGAGAGTCCAGCTCTGTGCCCACCACTGAGACAGCTCTCCTCACCAGTCTGTCCAGTCGGGCAGCGTCCCTCTTCTTGCTGCTTCCTCCCCAGCAAACCACAGCGTAGAAGAGGACGCAGGCCAACACAGACTGGTAGAACATCCGCAGCAGTTTTTTACAGATGTTGAAGGACCCCAGCCTTCTCAGGAAGTACAGACGGCTCTGTCCTTTCCTGTGGACAGAGTCCATGTTTGCTGTCCAGTCCAATCTGTCGTCCAGCTGCAGCCCCAGATATTTGTATGTCCTGACCACCTCCACATCGACCCCCTCGATGGACACCGGTTGGAGATGTGGTTTCTTCCTTCTGAAGTCCACCACCATCTCCTTGGTCTTGGAGGTGTTCAGCTGCAGGTGGTTGGACCTGCACCACCTGAGCCCAGAGTTGTACTGTAAGTCAGATGTGTACAAGGTGAAGAGGACGGGAGACAGCACGGCCCCCTGTGGTGCTCCGGTGCTGCTGACGTACTGTGGTCTCTCTGTGAGGTAGTTTGTAATCCATCTCACCAGGTGTGAGTCCACCCTCATCTCTGTCAGCTTGTCTCTCAGCAGGAGGGGCCAGATGGTGTTGAAGGCGCTGGAAAATCAAAGAACATGATTCTCACAGCACCGCTCTCCTTGTCCAGATGAGAGTAAGCCCTGTGTAGCAGATAGAGGATGGCATCCTCCACGCCCACCTTCTCCTGGTATCCAAACTGCAGTGGATCCTGTGCGTGGTGGACCTGGGGTCTGAGGAGATGGAGCAGCAGCCGTTCAAAAGTCTTCATGATGTGGGATGTTAATGTCACTGGTCTGAAGTCACCCGGCTCCCTGGGATGTTTTGTTTTAGGAACCGGGATGAGACATGAGGTCTTCCAGAGCACGGGGACCCTCCCCAGCTGAAGGCTCAGGTTGAAGACATGCTTGATTCATACACATCATACAAGATGTATGAATGAAAAAAAAGTGTATTTAAACCCAAACCACAACCTTTTCCTCAGCCTTAACCAGGGGTACTCTGATCCATCTATTACAGGGTGCCGTGACCTTTGACCCTGCTGATGGTCACTTCTGATCTGAGGATTTCAAAATGTACCTGACGGCTGCACATTGTGAATCACTCCAGATGGAGACGTGACTGAAATACCTGAACTGTGAAGTTAAAAGAACAAATCCTTTGTGAGTTTGAGGTGAAAAAGAAGTGTGAATGTTAAACGGATTGTACTCTGAATCAAAGACTGAACTGTTTTGCTAAATTTAAATTAGTCCCATCGAGGCTGAGATGAGATTTTTAAACTCAAACGAAAGTACCGCCGGCAATGAACAACCCGAAGTTACATTTAACGCAATGTGAAGATGAGTTTATACAGAGTTGTATAACTACATACATGCTATGAAGGTGAAACAAAAGTAGCGTACTTGGTTATGTTTAAGTAACAAACCCACCGACAGCACACAGACTCGTTAAAAATGAATACGTTATCGATGAGCAAATGAATCCTTGAGAAAATATGGTTCCCTAGAAACTTAACCCACAATGCAGTTTTGTGGTGTGGGAATGTAATTTTAAGGAGACCAGGCTGGGCTCGGGGGCCATGAAAAAGACCACCTGTGTGTGTGTGTGTGTGTGTGTGTGTGTGTGTGTGTGTGTGTGTGTGTGTGTGTGTGTGTGTGTGTGTGTGTGTGTGTGTGTGTGTGTGTGTGTGTGCGTTATGATAATAGTTGAATGTGGCCTGAGGAAACACTGATATCTGCTAGACTTGCAGGAGGTGACAGACTTTCTAATTAGCTCCATGCTGGGTTGTTGTACAGGCTAATTAATTAACAAAATTACCTAAGGACTAAGTGTGTGTGTGCGCACGCGTGTGTGTGTGTGTGTGTGTTTGTATGTCTGTGTGTGTGTGTGTGTGTGTGAGAATAGGTTTGATATTTAGTGTTTTTCTGCAGAACTACCAAGCATTTGCATCTGTGTGTGTGTGTGTGTGTGTGTGTGTGTCTGTGATGTAGTTACAGAAATTGTCATTCTGTTTTCCTCTTTTTTGACAGTGTCGGCGTAATTGCATCCCTGTGTGTGAGGAGGTTGTATTCCGTGTGTGTCAAACAGAGATAGGGGCGGCTTGTTCGAACATTTCTCTCTAGTTTTTTTTTTGTTATGCATTTTTTTGGCTCTGAGGCCAAACGGCTGCATTTCAGAAACAAAATGATTCATGTTATTATTCATGAATACTGAAGAATAATCCTACAGCAGGATGCCAGTCACTGTGTTTCTGGCTCTGTTACAGTCCCAATATCTGAAGTTGGGTCAGCTTTGAGCTGCATCTTAGCTGGGTGTGGTCAAAGGTACCAGGACCACACACCAAGCTCAGCCAGGACTAAAACCTTTCAACCAGGAGACAACCTCCAGTTCTGAAGACTGAAGCCGGTGCTGAAGTGCCTTAAACTGTCATTCTCTCTGCTGGCCATCAGGGGGCGACCCCTTCCTGATAGTAGAAGTCTATGAGAAAATGACCCAACTTCTCTCTCATTTATTATCTCAGTAAACATGAGTTTATGTTCTCAATCTCTAGTTTTAAGTCTTCTTCAATCCAGCATGATGTTCATTTCGTAAATTATGGTCCATTTAGAGTCAAGCAGACCATAAAGCAGGGGATGCTTTAGGGCGGGGCTACCTTGTGATTTACAAGTCCCTTCTACCACTACCAATGCAGTTAGCTACTAAGATTTATTTAGCTATAAAGTTGACCTTGAATTATGAAGCTAACTTTGTTAGCTTCACACTAGAATCCAGATCCAGATCCAGTAAGGGTGCTGCTCAGGGTGCCGCTCTGCCGCTTGTGTTCTTCAGATCCACCCGTCGCTCCTCCACAGTCCAAATATGGTCACTTCCTTCACTGGTTGCAAAAAAAATCCCAGATGGCGACAAACCAACGGGTGACATCACCATGACGATGTCCACTTCTTATAGACAGTCTGTGCTGCTATCAACCCATAGAGGTCAGTGCAGTTTGACTTCATACAAGGTACAGTGGTTATTATTCAATCCAGTAACCATAGTTTAGTCATTTGCAGGTGTCTTCACATCTAGATTCAAACTAAATTTAGTTGAAAGTGAAACATTTCAGATCTCTTAGATGTTGTATACATGGAGTTAGGGGCTGCTTCACATTGATATGTACTCTTTTGAAATAACAATAAGTGAATACCTATAAAAAAGATTGAAATGTTTTTACGAGCTGTCAGCCGGTCGAAGCCACATGTTTGATAGTGTGCATGTGTTGACTGGAGCATGGCTGCGTTTCTATACAGCATTAATCATCTGGATGTGACTGAATCTGGAGTTCATTAATCTCACAGCAAGAGAACGCAGAATGTCCAGATGTTCTCACCAGCCTTTAAATTATCCTCATAATGTTTCTGTTGTGACTGCATGAACTCAAATGAAGTATTAACTGAGTAGATTTACAATGTTGAGCTCTTCATGAAAGTCAAACCAAGATTTAAAGCAACACGACACATCATCACAACAATCATGGAGGGATCATTATTACATTGTTGCCTCATGGTATGAAATATAAACTATACTAGAATATAGTTCTCACATTATAGATTAATAAAGTTGATGGAAATGACCTTGATAATATTTATGTTATCTACTTATTGTACGTATAATTGTACGACGCCGTATTAGGGCCACTGTCGAAAAAAAAAAAAAAAAACGGAGCCGAGAGAGGTGGGCAATATTCTGAGATTAAAAGTCACAAATTTGCTAGTTTTAAAGTGGCAAATTTACTAGTTTATTACGATGCTAACAACCGGCATTTATGCTAGCTAACTTCCCATGAATGTAGCTTTTATCTTTCTAATTAATCCATCCCGTGTGTCAATGCTTTGCTAAGGTCCTTAGGGTGATGGCTCTTGATGGTTAGTGTTGGTTAATTTTATATGGGCCAAATTGTCATCTTACGGTATGTGTGTTTGTTGATCGGGTGGTTTGGCTAAGCTAGCGGTCATAGAGGAAGTAATCACGTAGCTTGACCCGGATGTTTGCCGTTGCTATGACAACAAGTGAAAGCTACCGCTAGCTTAGGCAAACTACCTGCATATATAAAAGCTACATTCATGGGAAGTTAGCTAGCATAAATGCCGGTTGTTAGCATCGTAATAAACTAGCAAATTTGCCACTTTAAAACTCGCAAATTTGCTAGTTTTAAAGTCGCAAATTTGCCACTTTAAAACTAGCAAATTTGTGACTTTTAATCTCAGAATATTGCCCACCTCTCTTGGCTCCGTTTTTTTTTTTTTTTCGACAGTGCCCTAATACGCCGTCGTATAATTGTCATGTGGTCATGTCATATTTTGGTCCATGGTCCACTGGATGTTCCTGACAAGAAGCAGCAGTTCTAGAAGAAGCCTGTCTGCAGTCCTCAGCTACACTATGTACTCTTCATGACACTTTAATTGCTACTGCCACTTCTCCCACTTGATTGCAGACAGTTTTGTTGGTGCAAAGCTCTACTCCTCCTCACGCACCTTCCTCACTGGTGGCATGTATCCACACTGATACTCTGGGTTTAATTTAACTCAATGACAAGTAATTTGTGCTGCTCCAAGCAACACAGGCTTGTGGTTTAACTTGACCATTAATTCCTCAAAAAACTCATGTTAAACTAAAACAATTACGACATGCATAATGTGGAAAAAGTGATCAGGGAAGGAAATTGTCCAAACAACAAGGTCGCTCCCATATTTATGTCTAGATGATTTGGAATGTTGATGGAGCAGAGTGTTAGCATCAACCCAGAAAACAAGCATTTTAAAAGTCGTCGTCTTGCAGACAGACCTAACAAAGCATGACTTCAGACTTTTTACTAATCACTAATCATCATGGAGTTATTTCAGCATCCTTTTGATCTGTTTATTTCTATTACATCACAGCTAAATAGTTTATCTTTTGTTCCTCCAGCTGTGGTAAAGCAGCCCACGTGTGACTTGCTAGATCCAGTGAATCCAGATTTGTGAAATTCACCAAGCAACTGGATGATGTCATGAACCCAGGATGGGATTTGGTTTCCCAGTGCATCTGGGGCTTCACGCCATGTACAAAGCAGTCATAGCGGTTATTTCAGACATGATGGAAGAAACCTGGTTGGCGTCTACATGGAGGGAAGCCCTGCCTCCTCTCCGGCGCTTCTAGAGTGAATGGCGCAAAAAACACAAATTATCCTGTAGTCAATCTTGTGTTACGCCGATAGTTTGGTGTGAACAAGGCACAACACCAGAATCAACCATTTTCGGCACGATATCATGAAGTCTAATCCCATTGTTAGACGTCTTGGACAATCTTGGTAGTTTATGGTTTGATGCCATTTGCAGCAGATTTTCATTCAGCTGTTTCTATCCCTATTATTATTACTATTGTCTGCATCTCTTCCCCTCTCAGTACTGTTCAATTTCCATGCAACTCGCCCCCTCTCTCATTTTCTCTCTCCCTGCTTCTAACTGCTTTGAGGAAACTCCAGCTGGCTGTGAGATCGACTCGCCCTCCTGTGGCGATCCCCTTAATAAGCCACGCGCTCCTCACGCCGTCCCGTGGCGATGATGATCACACACCGGGTCTTGGCTCGCCTCATTTCCCTTGAGAGATCAACCACTCCTATGTCTACATGTACAAATAGTGGCATTCCTCTGTTCACCACTCTAGTCTCTGCTTGTCAGTCTGCACTGCCTTGATTAAGCCGAACTACAGAACTTCTGCTTGGCTTGGCTTCGACTTGGCCTCCTGCCTGCGTGGAGATTACTTTGGTCCGTGTGGGACTCAATCCAGAATTCCCGCTGGTCCAGGAATTTCTAGTACATCATCCAATTAGGGGAGGTGAAATCTGGTAAAAAAAAAAGAAAAAGTTCAGAACTCAACACTCAATAATTTTGGAAAGTAAGAAATCCCGTTGCATCAGGTTAGAAGTTGTTCCCAATTTAAGCGGAAGCCAGATTATTTACCCACGTTGACTTTCTCTGAGCTGAGAAACATTAACACATCAGACAGGAATAACAGTTTTGGGTCATGAAGCTCCAAGTTAACCGAGGAGTCCTGGCTCGGGTTTCACATCAGACCCCCAGTGTGGCAGCTGAGCTGTAATTTTACATATTCTGCAGGCACCAGTCATTTCAGAGTTATAACTACTTTATGTGGGCATTTGTATGGGTTGAAGTGTGCTGCTTGGGGCTTCAGGCTAAAAGGCGTGGATGTACCACTCGTCTCTCATTCAGTTCTGCAACTCTGCTGCCTTTAAGTTTCTACATGAAAGTCGAAACTTAATACAGGCGTCTCAATGTGACCCACATAAGTAAACAAGACCACCAGCGAGAAGATTGGTTCTTTTCTTAATAGTTATTCTTCAATCTTGTCATTGGGTTTTCCCACGAAAAAGCAGCTATATATATGTATATATATATATATATATATATATATATATATATATATATATATATATATATATACATACATACATACATACACATATATGGTAATTTTGTGGATAAAGTCAATATAAATATAAATAGTCTGATTACATATGGGAGAACACTAGTGCTGAATTTGTTCTCACCAATAAGACAGCACACTCCAGTGGTTATGTATTACCTTTTCAGTCTCATATTTTATTTCTGAATTGTTATTGAAACTGAGTTTCAGAGGTGGGAGGTTTAGTTTGGACGTATTTGTATTAATTCGGGAGTTAGCTGTGTGCCCGATTAAGAGTTGTAATCAGCTGCAGGAAATGTGATGTTTATATGAAACGAATAGTTTGGGATTATCTTCTCTCCTGACTGAAGTATGAGTTTGTGTAGATGCAACTCTGCATGATGAATAGTGAGAATACAGTCACATCACATGTTGACATGAGTGTAGACGAGTTGCTTTGAATACTTTTCATTTCCTTTTCCTCTCCCTCACTCCCCTCGTTCCTTCCTTTCACCTTCCTTCATACCCTCCTTCCTCTATCCTCGTCCCTCCTTCTTTCCTTCCCTCGCATCATCTCTGCTTCCAGTGTCTCATTCTGTCCTCTGTCTTCATCCAACCGTCTCTCCTCTTCTGTCTCTTCTGCTTCTTTATCTGTGCCGACCCCCCCACACCTCCCTCCGTTTCTGCCAGCTCCCTCGTCACATATGGTGTGAAGGTGGTGCCCTCTTGTGGCGATGTAAATGTGCTCATCTTGCCAGGCTGTTAACGGCATCACTACTGATATTACTACGGCAACGACGGTGGCAGTGTAGCATGGTGCAGACCTGCCTGACTGCCTTCATCTCATCCTCACAGCAGAAACATTAGAAATAAACACGCTGCAGTCAGCTGAGACAAACACAGATATCTGCTGGTGCCTCACTTTCAAACATCTTCACCTTTCCTTTTTACTTTCACACATAAAGCACAATATTGGATCTTGTTCAAAGGAGACAAATCGGGGGTTATTTCATCCCTGCTGTCAATGGAGAGAGAGAGAGAGAGAGAGAGAGAGAGAGAGAGAGAGAGAGAGAGAGAGAGAGAGAGAGAGAGAGAGGCTGTGGTCCAATAGCATCCCATGTTCACATGTACACTCATTCAGTTCCTTACCAGCTTTTATGCTTCCATAATTATGTTTCTGATCATTCAAAGATGGCCTGTTGTACAAGTGATGCCATTTTCCAAAACTTGGATGCTTTTACATCTCGTGCTCCGCTTTCTGGTCTGTGCTGCTGATTTCTACGTTTTGAGCCTCATGCTCACAATGAGGAGCTTTGATTGCCATCGATGAAGACTCGGATAGTATAGTGAAGAAGGTTCGTTTTGTGGACGGGTTCAAAGTGGATGATTTTATAAAATGAGCCGTTTCTCTGAAATCTTCTTCTCACACAGATAAACGAGATGAACTAGAGACCATGTGACCATGAGAAATCTCGAGTTTGGCATTTTGTTCATCGCCATCTTGCACTCGTTTGAAACCATGAATGAAGTGACCATATTTGGACTGTGGATGACAGTATACATGTGTCAATCACAAGGTAGCCCCGCCCTAAAGCATACCCTGCTTTATGGTCTGTTTGACTCTAAATAGACTGTATTTTACGAAATGAACATCATGCTGGATTGAAGAAGACGTGAAACTAGAGATTGAGACTCATGTTTACAATGTTTACTGAGATAATAAATCAAGAGAGAAGTAGGGTCAATTTCTCAGACTTCTATACAATCAGAGTGGAGTTGCCCCCTGATGGCAAGCAGAGAGAATGACAGTTTAAGGATCCTTAGCTTTGACTCAACTTTCGAGAAATGGAGGTTGCTGCCTGTTCTCCATCTAGCAGGCCCAGGGAATATTGGGAAACGCCTGATCAAAGAGCTGATTGGCTCTTAGTTTTTTTGGTAATTTTTGACACCATATTGTAGGCCTTAAGTCTGGCCTATATGCTTGATAATATTATAATTATTATGCTTTAGAAGGCAGACATAAAAAGGCCAAATACTAGAACACAATGACAGATACACAAACATTTCCACAAATATTGAATTACAAACTCCCTGGACAGGGTCGATAACACTACAGGTAACCTACAGACCGCATCTAACATGATGAAATTATTTCTGCAACTTCCTGTCTATTGTTTGAAGGCTGCTGGAAGCTGTCCGACTTGATTCCAGCCAATTATCTTTCCGAGTCAGTAGTGCATCGGACCGAGGGTTAACAGGGCGCTTCGTTTGGGTACAAAACATTACATGTCCATGCTGTCGGTTAAGAGATGGAATGAGGATTGTTTGGCTCGACAAATCATCGACTGGGACAACTCAATCTTTATTGTTGTCTTTTTTTTTTTCATTGACTGTCTGCAGCAACACGAAACAAAAAGAGTAACAACAGGAAATGGTGATCCAGATCCCTGAGGAGAAGCAAGACAATGAAGCGGAAAACAACTAGCAGCATCCAATCATGTTCAATTCACAGTTTGGAGCGGGAATCCTCCCAAGTCCACCAGTTCTTCACCAGACTTTCAAGCATTTTGTTAGAAAATGTGACTCACCGTACAGCATATACTGTATATATATATATATATATATATATATATAGAGAGAGAGAGAGAGAGAGAGAGAGAGAGAGAGCCTGACTTCCCTAGAGTTTGATGAAGAGCCTTGAAACCACCTGAGACCAGAACACACAGCTGTTTACATCAGCTTTCACTAATGGACCAGAGCTGCTTACAACACAAACACACATTGTCACACACAAAATTGCGTGCAACAACAGAGAGACATTACATTGTACACATTAAAGAGAGATACACAACATCATGAGATGATTGCACACATTATTCCTCGTTTGACACACACACACATATCACAGTATCACAGATATTCAGGCAAAGTCACATCTGGTTGTAGTCTTGCATTTTGACACGATTATCGTCCATCCTGAGCATCTCTTACTCAATCTTATACTTTATTGATCCCCGAGAGGAACTTGCTATGTTACAGTTGCTCCCATCAGCAACAACAGAAATAGAATAGAAGATATATTGTACTACAATGCATAAAATTATGCTAATTTATGAATAGAAAGTGTAAAAATCCAAATAAACATAATTAAATGTTGAATAGATAATTTGGAAAAACCACAGGACTTTGACTTTGAACGCATCACCGCACAGAAAGTCCCGCCCCTTTCCTTCAGACCTCTGTTCAAAGCCGCTCCCCTAGAACGCCAAACGAGTGCTCGAGACCGGCAGAGTGCACGCAATCAGGAAGTTAGCATTGACAGACAGGCAGGCCCTCTCCGGCACGACTTTTTTGATTGGACGGGGTTTTTACAGTCCTGCCATGGCCACAGAGTATTTAACTTAGGCTATTCATTGCTATTGGTATGTCACGAGGATTTCAAGTAATAAAACAGAAAGTGTTTCTGAATTGAATCACCTACTCAACCTTTAATGTAAGCAGTTTTAATAGCAGATTAAACCAGAGCTTATTGCTTTAAATTATTGTCAGTATTGCACAGTTGAAGGTATAAATCATGCTGATGCAATAATATGATGATTAATAGGGTCATTTTCTCATAGACGTCTAACTGATATAAATGTTTACACCATCCGCCAATCTGCTCTCAGGCTCAACCCAACCCGTATCTGGCATCGTGCAGGTTCAGGACTCCGCAACATGGAAGACATATTGACAGGATATGCAGACATGAGCTGATGGGTACTTTAACCATGACACGCTTCCTCTTGGTCCCCCTCCAGCCTCCCATGCTCAAGCTAAAAGCAGCAGAAATACACATGTAATGCATTCTGCTCAAACAATGGGCCGTTCTTATCTTAATTCATTCCTATTAGACCCCGAGGACGGACTTCACCTGGTTCTCTCCCACAAACACAGTACACACACACATATACACACACACACACACACACATATACACACCTCATTAACCTGAAGAGAAGCTCTTAATGCACAGGAAGCTTTCCGCTCCATTAGCCAGCGTCACTATTGCAGGTACTCGGATTAGAGATGGGAATATGTATGTGCTTTCAGTGAGATAGTGGAAGCAGGCGTGACCATTGAAATAAGTTACATGAACGGCTGAGTCTAATTGGTATACGGCGAACAGGAAGGAGCATCCTAACAGCAGCAGTCAGTTCTAGTCCATTTTCTGAATAAAACGTGGGGAGGAAGAGCGTCGTGGTTCGGGGATCAAGTGAGATATTTGCGTCACGCTGTGACCCGTCAGCTTTGAGATCGTCTTCCTGTCCTCCTTTTGTCGCCGAATCCTAAATGGAGGTAACAAATGTTGTCTCCTGTGTCTGTGGTCTAGCTCATTATAATCCAGAGAGCCAATGTGCCAGTAGTATAAAAAAAAAGCCTGCCAGAAATTGATTGAAATGTTCAAAATAAGACAATAAAATGATGGATGGAATGACAGAAACTTTTCCGATGAGTTTGCCAGAGACGTAGCAGAATGAAGCTGCAGACCTGATGTAGTTTTGGCCTCAGGGGCAGAAACGGAAAAAAACAATTCCTTTGACCGTGGAAAGCAATTTCCTCAATATCTTCCTCAAAAATAAAAGCACATTACCATTTTATCCACAATGAAGGTTTTTAATGAAGTCGTGTAAATGTACAGCGAACTGTCCTTACGATAGCCTTGAAGAGAGCAAACCACCATTAACCTTAATTCCTCCTGGTTTTAGATTCACTAAAGGATGACACAGCAAGAAAAGAGACCTATATGAATAATCCACGGGTGTGGTTCGAGTACATAACTTAATGTTAAGGTGGAACAGTCAAACCAGGCACATAAGGGACAGAGAGACTTTGAACCACTGCAGCAATGACCAAAATACTATGCAAAATTACATTCAATGGAAATGCAGTGATATCTGACCTATTGAAAGTGTGTAATTGATCAAATTAAGTTGTCAACTTAGTCAAATTAACTTGAATCACCAACTCTCACCCCTGGTTTTCCTGAAGGGGTTCACACTACGTGTCCAAGTGTGAACGCTCATTACTGCAACATTTCATGTGTTTCTACCGTCAACATTTTCTTGGAGGAGAGATAAAGTCGATTTTGACGCCCGAGCCTGTGAACTAAACCCTGAGGCGGCGATCATCAACGCGCCGCCGTCTCCCCATTACTCCGTTGATTGACAGAATGGCGTGGCCCGGCCCGCCCGCTCTCCACACTTTGTTTCATGGCTGATGGAGCAGAGACAGCCGCCATCAATCAAACTCTCGGAGGAAATGTAAATATGAAACATCAACGGAGGCCAGTTTCCAGCGTGGAATCAATTACAGACCAACAGAGTTTATCTCCATTGACATACTTCCTGCTGTCGCGACTCGTTTAGAGTTTGTCTTACCAATGTGAGAGTGTGTCAAAGCTTGTCATGTGCAAAAAAATTTGTTTCCTGGGTCTGTGGTCCCCCAGAGCTCTACGATAGTAGCTCACATTAGTCCAGAGACCAGATCAGACTCTGTGGAGAATCCAGAGACCGTCTGTGGTCCAAACAACAAGGTTGCTGCCATTTATGTCTAGATGACCTTATTCGGCGTGTTGATGGAGCAGCAACAGTGTTAGCATAGCCAGCACCAATCAACCAGACTCCATTCACCATCATTATGGTGTTATTTCAGCATCATTAATATGGTTATTGCTATTACATCACAGCTAAATAGTGTATTTGGGTTCAAAGTGCTAGATCCAGTGAATCGACCTTGGTGAAAATCCGAGCATCTCTGGATGATGTCATGAACTCAGACAGGACGGGATTTGGTTTCCCCGGCGTATCTTTGACTTCACAACATCTACAAAGCAGCAATCGTGGTTATTTCAGCCCTGATGGATGAAACCTGGTTGGTGGAGGAAAGCCCCACCTCCTGCACGTCTAGAGCAATAATGGACCAGATTGATTCGTGAACTAAAAATGTACTAAACTTTCTTCCAGGACGCCCTCCCCGTTAAAACTCTTTCCTGCACTGCTGTAGAGAAAACTATAAAGATGAATAATAGCAGTATGTCTCTTTCCTTTTAAAAGTTTGTACCATTATCATCTAGTTATAAATGCAAATGTTCATTATTAAGTGCTCTCATTGTCAGATCATGAATAAAGAGAGCAGATATTCAGGAAAAATGTACCGAAGTTTGTCTCTGCAGGTCATGAGATCGAAGGAAACTATTACATGATTAATGTTATCAGTACACCTTTTTTAAAAAAAAACCTTAATAACAATTAGTAATATTAAAGGAAATAGTGAACGTGGACATTGATAGAAACTCAGCATATCATTACTACAGCACATTGAGAGCAGTGAAAATTTATCAGACAGGTGAAATATGCATAAAAGGGACGTTTTGCTCTGCCGACTCCATTATGATTCCATTATGGCTTACAGCTCAAAAAGGTCCAGTCAGCAAAAAAAACCCAGGAACAAGGCTGGATTAAAGCTGAAAATTAAAGCTGTTCCAAAAAACATACAGGGATCAACAAGAACAGCACGTGTGTGAAGTGTAATTTTAGAAACAGAATTTAGAAAAACCTTGAAATGACACAAACAAATGAAACTAAAATAGTGATGTGGACTTTATGTGACTTTATTTTTGTCTTTAGTTTGAAACACCTTTAGGCTTCCCTGAAGCATTTACATCAGTGGTCGGTTAGTGTAGCCTGATAATCAGACTGAAGAGCTGGATTCAGACTGTTCATATTAATATGTGTAGGTTTTTCTGGTTCCACACTTTGTAATAACCATTTATTTTTTGTTATTTTTCTATTACTTGTTCAACCCTAATCTTTTAGGTTATTTAATAGCAATAAATAAATCAAAATGATGCTGAAATAACTCCATAATGATGGTGATTAGAAAAAGTCATGCTTTGTTAGTTCTGTCTGCAAGACAGACAATATGTAAATTAGGACAAATGGTATGTAAATTTGCATCTATTGGCGTCTTTGCATTGACTTTGAATGTAACAGCACAACGTAAACACTTCAGATTGCAAAAACTGAGACTGTGTTGGATGTTTTCCACCTCTATATTGAGCGGATTTATAGTGTCTCTTTTCACATGGACACTTTATGGTACAAATCTGCCGAACAGCTTCAGGTCTTAAAAGACAAATATGGGAACATAACCGGCCAAGATTACCAGCAGCAGCAGCAGCAGCCTGGTTAAAACAAAGTTAAAGTGAGACCACTTCTCAACTTCTACGCAGTCAGCAGGATTGTAACGAGGGAGGAGGAGGGATGGGGAGAAAGATACGGACAGATGTGGGGGAGTAAGATAGAGAGAGAGAGAGAAAGAGAGAGAGGGGGGGGGAGATAAAGAAAGAGTTGGAGTCAGCTTGAGAGAACAAGAGCCAGAGAGGAGAGAGGAGCGTTAAAATCAATTCATATAAGAAGCTCTATTTCGGATGCAGTCTTTATCACTGTTTCTCTCTCTCTCACACACACACACACACACACACACACACACACACGCTCACACACACTCAGGGGAATGTTAATTACATCCTACTACGTGAAGAAGCTCTCAGTCATCAAACCATTTACCAAACCCACCAACAGTACAAAGCATCAGGGACCAATATGCATTATGTGTGTGAATACGTATCAGGGCACCGGGTGTGTGCGTGTGTATGTGTGTGTGTGTGTGTGTGTGTGTGTGTGTGTAGTACAGTAGAGGACATCAGCATTGTTGTGATATTGTAACACCGATACATTAACTGACTGCTGCTTGTTTAATGTGTGTAAACAATAAATAAATTAGTGGAAAATTATTTCAAATCAATGAATGATTACATAGATTCTCTCTCTCACACACACACACACACACACACACATAGATATCCAACACGCCATTAAATCCTACATCAACCCTAAGAAGTGAAGAATTCACTTTGAAACTTAACTTTAGTCAATTAATCAATTAGTATTTAATCAATAAATTAATGAGAACAAAGTTTAATCATCTAAAACCATCAATTCATTCCACTTCAAAAGTCCACTGAGGAAGGATCCTCATTTACGGTGACGTGTAGATTGTTTACTATAAAACAAGAATATAGATAAAGTTACAGATAAATAAAAAAAAAATCAGAATTAAAACAATGTCAGAAATAAGGACTTCTTTTTGCAACCAGAGAAGTCGCCCTCTGATGTCAACAGTTTGAGGCACTTCAGCCTTGGCTTCACTTCACTGAACCAGAGGTTGTCGTCTGGTTTTAACACATTGCATTTCGTTAATTAATTAAATTATTAACTTAATAGTAAAGTCATCTTTTGGGTGTTTGGGCTTTTTGATTGACAAATATTTTCCTCTTAATTTCAGCTCTGATTAATATTGAACAGGAGTTGCAACCATGTGGACAGTGCGCATTACGTCTGTAGTGGCTCGGTCCGAAGCAGAATTCATCCGTAAAGTTTCCCCCGAGACAAACAGGCCATGCTGCTGTCTGGACTACATCTCTGATCTCTCTATGTGATGTACAGTGTAGCCGCGGGCTCCGACAGACAGGAGACGATTACTGAACTATTTACCAGGCTGGGTTAAACAAGAGCGCCACCTTCAGCCTTCCTTCTCTCCACCTCTCTTTCTGCAGCCATTACCCACATCTATCTCTCTCTGCTTTCCTTCCCTCTCCCCTCTGTCTCCCTCCGAACAAACACACTGAGGCTATTTCCATTTCCTTTCTCTTGCCCTTCATCTCTCTCTGTATTTTTTCATCTTCCCATCTCTTTACATCTTCCCCCTCTCTCATGCTGAGCTCACACCAAATGCAAAGCATTTTCACCTCACGTTGCTTGAGTGACTTCCTCCGCAGGTATTTGTATTTATTTGATTCACTCAGAGAGGAGGCGGGTCTTCCCTCCACATAGACACCACCCAGATGCTCTCCACCATGGCTGAAATATTGCTGCTTTGTACATGTGGTGATGAATACAAAAGTCATGCTTTGTTAGATGTGTCTGCAAGACGACAAGCTAACAACTTTTAAAATGCTTGTTTTCTGAATGGAGTCTGGATTGGTGGGTGCTAGGCTATGCTAACATTGTAGCTGCTCTGTCAACACTCCAAATAAGGTCATCTAGACATAAATATGGCAGCGACCTTGTTGTTTGGACCATAGACAGTCATTTGTTCCTTCCGTTTAGGATTCAACAACGTCAGGACGACAGGAGGACAATCTCAACGCTGAGAGGGTTTCACGTCAAAGCGCCACATGAACTTTTGCATATCCGTTACCGTATTACTTATTTCCTCTTATTTTTCTTCCACCCACTTTTTCTTCCCTAAATCTCTCCTTCCTTTCCCCCTCCAGCTTCCTCGCTTCATTTTCCACACCAACCCTCGGAGCATTAACCTTTGTACCAGTTGGTTTCTTCTTTCCGCCCTCCTTTTATAGGCCACATGTTCAGGACTGATTCAGATCTATCCACTTTCTTCTTTCTCTTCCTCCATCTCAAACACAGTGCAGCCTCAGGCTGTCTGTGTCAACGATAGCAACAGGCTGCATAAGGTGCTTTAATAATGCAACAGACTGACTGACATACGTGATATTGTTCGTGTGCCGCGCTGACCTACAACTTCGGGGTCATTTTCATTTCCACTCCGAGAATGACTCTTTAATAATGAAACAACCTTGATGTTCAATCTACTGGCTGCTTGGAGGACCAGCAAACTGTTGCTGCCTGTGATAAGGCAATGTCTGGTATATGCTGTTGTGTTAACGTTGCCGTTGATTTGCATTGAGACAACAGCTATCATATTACAGTCCTGGTATTTCCTGTTGAGATAATGTTAGCACTTTCATAGCTGAATAAAAAATGAGACCATGTCGGGGAATGTAATTCTGGAGCCCAATGCACAACACATAAAAATGTCAAGGGGAAATCCAATAATGACTCCTAATGAATTATATGTTTACAATGCATGATAGAAACGGATGTGATAGAAAGGTGTGATATTCACATACTGTGTGAAAGTGCTCAATGCTTTAGCGCTTTATTAGCATGCTAAATAATCGCAGAGAGAAAATCCCCATTACGTAGCAGCCTTTAAGTAACCTCATCTATGTTGCCTCCTTTGGACCGACTTCACAACACGGAGAAACCGGCAAATAACAAGACGAAGGGTAACCTTACATCACAGGAGATTAAATAAACACTTCTATAACACAATATGTCTGATAGAAAGTCTGACTGTAGGTCATGACGTTCTATTCGTCTTAATTATTTTGCTAATAAAGTAGCACTCGCTAAACCCTCATTATCCCGGAAACTTCTGATGCGTCTGCCATCGTGTTATTTTAAACACAGACGAAGATGGGAGCTAACATCCAGCTCCTCCTCCGCCTGAACCTCCATAAAAAAAGGCAACCAAACCACAGTGAAGCACAACTTACATTTCCCATTAATTATTCATTGATTTTACATCGACGTGCAATTGCCTGATGCCATATAACACAAACTGTAACACCTTCTGTCTTCCCAACATTGGCATTCATGGAGGTGACAGAGCAGCAGAGCTCAGCGCATCCATAATTAATGGAGCGCTGTATGTCGGCGTCAGGCCGCTCATTCATTCACAAGGAAGGTAATATTTTCATTCAGGAGTAACGGAGCGTGACGGATTCCAAAAATGTAACAAGATAGGATTTCGTTTTACTAAAGTACAGCTCAGATTATGTACATTGACACATATTTGACGTGGAAAAAGGAAAGTGACTCAGTTTGTCAAGTTGAAGCAAAAGTAACCGAAACGTTAATGTCAATGACGTCCCTACATTAAACTATCAGCTTTTTAAGGCAACAAAAGACAAAAACACTGAGTGTCCATCTTTTTGAGCTCAGCTTCCTGGTATACAGAGAAACTGACCTCTGGTGGCCTCTGCTACAACACATCGCATTAATACAGCATCATACAAAGTGGTCTGATGGCAAAGTAAAAGAATATTATTCTATAAATAGTGTTTTGCTGACGTCCAGAGTCTTGTTAGTAATACATTTGCATTCAGAGAAAAACACCTGAACTCCCAATTTAAGGCTGTGAGGGGACGAATTGTGGAGGCGTTTTTAATAATTTTTTCTCCCCCGTGTGATGATTAATAACTGTGACTGTGAATCATTTTAATTGAACCATCTTAAATAATTCCCCCTTCAGAAAAGGTGAAATGCTGGGATGTTAGGGAGGATCATAAAACTCCAAATTATTTACCAACCAATCAGTGTGACTGCTCAGGCTTTAAGCAGAACAGAATGAGTGCCGTCTCCAATTCGGTTTCATTAGCAACGTTGAGTTTTAACGGTTTTGCATTTCAATGAGGTTTTGAGCTCCTGGCTTCCTTCTCTCAGTTAACGCTTGGTTTCAGAGTTGAAAGGATTATTGGCCAGAGAGACAGAATGCTGCCGCGTTTCTCTCTCTGTCTGCGACCTGTCTTTGACTCACTTCCTCCTTCTTCTCTGCTGCCATTTGTTCATGTAATCGACCTCCTGTCCCACTGTACGCTTGCTGCTTTTTGCATATTAATTAGTAGAACTTGTTATTTGCTTTATTTGCTATTTACTTCTCCGAACTTTTGACTCTTTGATTTATTGATTTATTGATTTAACACTCTTAAATTCTGCAGTTATTGTAATGCGTTTTTGTAATTGAATGGTGCTAAACCCTCAGCTCGTTCTTTTACTTCCTTTCTCTTTCTATAAAATATATGGTTCTCTACATGCTCTGAAGGGAAAAGTTATTCCCACTCTCTTTTGGAGTTAATTTCTTCACTCCATCCGTTCATTCTCTCATCACCGCCTTACATTTTTGAAGCCCTATAGAGGTTTCAGTGTGTTTGGTGGTTTGCATTTTAATAAGGCGAACCTCAGCTTTCTCTTCCTCTGTCTCCTTCTCCTTTCTGTAACTCACTGTCTTGTGGTGCAGTGATCAAAGACTTATTTCCCAGGGATACATTTGTCATACTCGCTCTCCTTCGCTACCTCAAACGGTGGAGGCTTTTTCCCCCCCAAAGAGTCCGCAAGGATCACATAGGCAGAGGCGTCTGGGGTGGAACCGCTAACGGAAAAAGAAGCGACACGAAAAGGCAGTGTAAAAGGTGTGCTACCATCTATTGTTGCCTTAAAAACCTGATATTTTATCAGTCAGTTTTTTGGTTAATTTTGCTTTGAAGTGACGAACAGAGTCACTTTCCTTTTACTTTGCGCTCAATCGACTCATTATGAGGATTATATCCATCCAGTTTTGTGTTTTACTTGTTGTATTTTTAATTTCTGATGGTTTTGCTAAGGTAAACTGTCACATTTTCATCAGGTTACGGGTGCAGCCTGAGATCAGCTGATTTTCGCTCTGAAGAGTTGGATCGGTGGTCTGTCTGATTCTGATCAAGAGACAATCAGATGACGCATCGATTCTGAATTGAAACTTTTTTTTATACTAGTTTGTCTGCTTTCAAGCTGTTCTTTTTAATTAACTGCGACGCTGCCGAGTGCTCGCCATACTGAGACCCGCACCGTCCTGTCTGATCAGCTCTACCATAAAATAAATAGACGTAAAGTAACCTAGACCGACTTGCCAAACCAGTCAATAACATCTATGTTAACTGTTGACATCACTAGTTTATAGTCACCTGATTATATTCGGCAATCTATGGTGCCCGCTGTGTGTGTGGTCTAAAGACAGGGAGGGAATCTTAAATTGTAAGTTATGTCATAGGTGTGAGTGTAGCAGTGCGGCGTTATTACGCCCCCCCCCCCCACAATCATAAACCATCTAACAGCCTGGTCGGATGTCAGGAATGTACAAATGTATGAAAAAACAGAAGCCTAATCCAGACATCACACTTCCTGTGCACGTTGCCATGTCGATGCTGAACCAATGTATTGTTCAGCCCTAGTGTGTGTGTGTGTGTGTGATAAACCCTGGTTGACAGAATCCCATTCAGGGAAGTACAGGAGGAGGTTATCCTTTACTGCAGAGGCAGACAGACACACACACACACACACACACACACACACACACAGAGAGAGAGAGAGAGAGAGAGAGAGAGAGAGAGAGAACAAGAGAGAGAACTAGATTTCTCTTTCTCTCTCTCTCTCTTTGTTTTATACATTCGGTCTGTCTCCTCTCTCTCCAAAGCCTGAACTGTCTTCCGTCTGCTCGTCTCTCTCACACATACACACACACCTACACACACACACACAAACACACACACACACACACAGTCAGACAGAAAACTCGTACAGCCATCCTCATCTTTCTTTTCACTAATTAGTTTTCTGCATCATTCCCTCTTTCAATTTTTCCACGCTACTTTGTCCTCGCCTCTCTTGCTAAATTTACTTCATATCACTCGCTCACACACACAGACACACACACACACACACACACACATAAAGCTTGGCAGGAGTGACTACTGCAGTACCGGGGCGCTGGAGTCAGATGTGGTTGCACACAAACACACCGGACCGCTGCAGCAGTGGGTGCAGCGTCGGGTGCAGCAATCAGGTGCAGCGTCGGAAGCAAACGTTCTGATGATTACCTGATGGTGATCGGTCTCCAACAGCCGACAGGGCGACGTGCCAGTCTCTTATCATTCCATCTCTACTGCTGTGAAACTAGCCATGTAGCTGTGCCCCAAAACACCACAGAGCTGCACAGATAAGACAACAAAAGCCACTCATTTCCTCCATTTAACACTGACAAATTTACACCCAACATTGGAGCAATGCTTCCCTTCAGATTTATATTGCAAGTAAACAACTATGACTAATATTATTTTTAATAAACTAATATGATTTCAACAAGCACACGTCAGAAAATCAGAAGACCGTAGACCATCAAGCAGGGTATGTATTTAGGGGCGGGGCTTCCTTATGATTGGCAGGTTGCTTCCACGCTCCTCCAAATATGGTCACTGCCTTCACTGGTTGCAAAACATCCGAGAATGCGACGGCAATGCCGAACTAAGAATTTATATTGAGAAAAAGACTAATATCCTTGCTGATGGTCTTGTTTACATCTGCAGATCATTTTGAAGATTCAATACTCAAATCAACACAGTTTTATAACCAGTTAAAAGTTCCTCACAGCAAACAGAAGAAAACGTGAACGGAATCAAAATAAATTCCCCCTTTGATACCAGTTTAGTGGACTTGTTTGTGGGCGGACTGGGATCCAGTTTAGTGAATCGCGTGGGCGGACTGGGATCCAGTTTAGTGAACCCGCGTGGGCGGACTGGGATCCAGCTCAGCTCACGGTGGACCTTTTGATGCTGCTGCCTGTTTGCAGCTGCTTTCCTCTCCAATGCTGCAGTGGATAGTCTGAGCCAGACCCAGGCTTTACTGAGGCTAATCCCTGCCTTTTTAAAACAATCCCAGACCACATGATTACATCCTCTGGAGCCGACACCGAAACCCAATGTCAGGTCGGAAATCACATTCGGTGAGAATATTAACAAGCCTCTAAAATTCAATATGTGTGTTCAGTCACAGAGTCTGACTTTTATTAAACTGCTGTTGTAGAGCCTGCGGGTTAAAACAAGACAGTTTGCCTAAAGACAGCGAGTGACAGCAGCAACAAGTCTTGCACCTCGAAGCCGTCCACCGTCCGACCATTAATCTGTGCTGTGGAGCCGCTGCGTCTTCCTTCAGCCAAGCCGCTGTCAGCTCTACATCACCGCGGCGTTAAGGCCGCTTGAAACAAAGCTCTTCTGTTCAAATGTCGCCCGAACCAAAGGGCGTGTTGACGTCGAACGTTTTAATAACTTTCTACCCGACTCGGCACAGTCGCATTGTGACGCGGCCGCTGGTCAGATTTAAGATAAAGTGGGTTTCTGGACTCAAAACAACAAGCACTTTGATCTGAAAGATGCTGGCAGGTAAATATTAAAACCTTCCTCTGACAAATGTGCAACCAGCGAAACAGAGGGAACTGTAGCAAGGTATTACAATAACCCAAAGCACGTCAACAAATATAAAGATTCAAAATCAACTTGGGCATTTGACATTGGCAGGGAAAATGTTCTCAACATTTCACGAAGATACAAGCAATTTATATCATTTTAAAAATTATTTTAGTAGGAGAGTGTGTGTGTGCGTGGCCTTCTGGGACACAATCCAGACTGTTGATGGGCTGATTCTGGTCTCAGTGGTGAAGGTTAGAGCTGCATAATTAAAGGCCAAAATTATCATTATTCATCACGATTCTCATTGATTATAGGGAGAAATATTTTTACTGCACTTTCACATTTAAATCACTGCTTTAACCTCCATATTGTGCTATGTTCCTGCTACATGTACAAATATTTGCAAAATGAGACTAGTCCGTATTCAAGCTGCATCATCTCGAAGGAAAACTAAATTAAATGAAATTCAGCTAATGAATCAAAACATTTATTTGTTTGTCGTTGTATTTGTTCTTTATTATGTGTATTGTACATTTATCTCCAGGAATGACTGTAAGTCCCCAAACAAACGTGACAAAAGTGTGTGTGTGTGTGTGAGAATGTTTATGTCACAGTCTCTAATTGCTAGTGAGTATTTACGTGCACTCACACGTGTGTGTGTGTGTGTGTGTGTGTGTGTGTGTGTGTGTGTGTGTGTGTGTGTGTGTGTGTGTGTCTGGGCTGTAGGCTCTAAGCCAGGGCAGCCTTGGCAAAGTCAAGATGCTAACAGAGACAGACAGGCTGCCATCTCCCTCAGCTGCTTGGCTATCACACACACAAACACTCGCACGCACACAAACGCACACACAAACACTCGCACACACACTCGCACACACACACACACACGAATGATCCTGCACACTGCAGACACACGGAATTACAGACAATCACATCGGTTCTCCCTCACACTCACTGAGTGCTGACATCAGCATGAAGAAAATGTGCATTAACGGAGAAAGAGGAAACGTCTTTGCTGACTCGTTGGAAGTTAATTGTGATCGCGAGTGCGAATGCTCGTGGTCTTTACGATACACGATGTCAAGAGAGCAGGATGAGTGAGGTGCAGAACGCAGAAACGTTTTAACAGCGACACATTTCCTTCCTGTGATCCAAAGATCAAACCATTTAAACCTCTTAAACCTCTGCTGACCACAGACTGTATATAGGAAGTGGGCGTCGTCATGGTGACGTCACCGGTTGGTTTGCGGTTTTGAAGCCTCGAGTTCGGCAATTTGGCCGTCGCCATCTTGGATTTATTTGCCGCCAGTGAAGGAAGTAACCATATTTGGACTGTGGAGGAGCAACGGGTGGATCGCTCTTGCTCCACAAACAATAAAATAAACAATAAAAATGAATCTAATGTGTTTCCAACTCATGTTTTACTGCTGATATTCAAGTTGAGCAATTTAAAGATAAATGCCGTTTCTACTGACGCATGATGCTCGTCTGCATGAGCAAACACGAAGGAATGTGTGTCTGTGTGTGTGTGTGTGTGTGTGTGTGTGACGAAGTGCCATCGGTAATCAATGATATCGGCTCATGGTCGTATTGATGAGGAACACAAATGAGAGCATATTGAGTCAGCGAAATGATGGCTCATTTTCTACAAACCTCTCTCTCTTTCTCTCTCTCTCTCTGTCTCTGTCTCTCTCTCTCTCTCTCTTCATCTCATCCCTTCCTCTCTGAGTTTTTCAGAATAATAATAACTATTGATGCAGAGCTGGGGCAAGATTACTGTTATTAAGAGAGAATAACACCCTGAGAGGAATTTGCTGCGCTTCATAGAACACATGAACTCAAACATTCGAGTTAGTCAACATGCAGGTTCCCACTCAGATGCCGCTTCGTTCCACTAACTATTTTTCAAGAAGGTCAGGTGATTTGAGTTTCAAAACAGAGGAAACAGAATAATAAAAGCAAGACTTCCAGAGAACGTGTTGAACGGAAAGTTTCACGGTATCGAAGAAAACAGCGTGTATTTGTATCAGTGTACACTGTGTGTTTGTATCCATATACACTGTGTATTTGTATAAGTGTACACTGTGTGTTTGTATCCATATACACTGTGTATTTGTATAAGTGTACACTGTGTGTTTGTATCCATATACACTGTGTATTTGTATAAGTGTACACTGTGTGTTTGTATCCATGTACACTGTATTTGTATCACTGTACACTGATATGATACAGCAGTCAAAAAAAGTCGCTTTCCTTCAGTGTTATTAGAAACTCAAACAACAGTCACATCAATGATGATTAAAGCTGCTGCATAATATTTTCATAGTTAATATAATAATATTTAATATAAGTTGAGCTGATTAATTTTGGCTTTCTGAGTTATGATTTGCAAACGTCATTTGTTCCCTATAGATGAAAAACAATTAATTTTGTTTGTCCAATAAATCAGGCCGACTGATTAATCAGGTATAATTAAAACTCTTGGAATGAATCAGCGGATCAGCAGAAAGAGTGACGTTAAGTAATTTCTCTTTAGCTGAAGTTTAACGTCACCAATATTACTAGGTTTAAGCAGTAAGTAAGAAGATCAGGGTTTCTACACAACCCCAGAAATGATGTCAAAACAGTCTTTTTCTATACGATGACCAGCAAACGAGTTCAACTTTCCACCGCTCGCCGCTCCCCCAGCTAGTTAAATGCTAATCAATTAATAACAGAGAACATCATTATGCTCTCATCGCATCACCATTAATCAAGTCAATCCAAGCAAACATCCCTGTCTGCAAGCGAGAGCGAGCGAGAGAGAGGGAGAGAGAGAGAGAGAGAGAGAGAGAGAGAGAGAGAGAGAGAGAGTTTAAATGAGGTCTGATTGAATCCTCATTCTTAATTTCATAATTTACTCAGAGGTGACGGCAACGCTGAGGGTCTTTAAACTGTCATCATCTCTACTGGCCATCAGGGGGCGACTCCTCTCTGATAGTCTATGAGAAAATGGCCCTACTTCTCTCTTGATTTATTATCTCAGTAAACATTGTAACCATGAGTTTATGGTCTCAATCACTAGGTTTAAGTCTTCTTCAATCCAGCATGGTGTTCCTTTAGTATATTATGGTCTAATTAGAGTCAAACAGACCAGATGCTTTAGGGCGGGGCTACTTTGTGATTGACAGGTCGCCACACTACCAATGCAGTTAACTACTAAGATGACTTTAACAGTTAGCTGTAAAGTTGACCTTGAATTATGAAGCTAACTTTGTTAGCAGCTTCACACCAGAACCCAGATGGATCCAGATCCAGTAAGGGTGCTGCTCTGCCGCTTGTGTTTATCAGATCCGCCCGTCGCTCCTTCACAGTCCAAATATGGTCACTTCCTTCACTGGTTCTAATCCAAGATGGCTAGGGCCAAAATGATGAATTCAAGGCTTCAGAACCATAGTCCACAAATCAACGGGTGACGTCACCATGGCGACATCCACTTCTTATAGACAGTCTCTTTCTCTCTCCCCCTCTCTCTGATGGAGGAGTTTTAACACACACACACATCCCAACAGTCTCAGAGCTGTACTGCTGATAACCAGTCACACATGCAGGAGTCTGGGAGAAATTAGTTCTCTGTTAATTCATTCCCATTGTCTTAATGCACGGTAATTTCTCGGATCGGGGAGGAGGAGAAGGAGGGGGAGGAGGGGAGACTTCAAAACCAACTGCAGCGTGCAGCAATATAGGAACAAACTGTGCATTACAGCTCTGGCTTAATTATTATGCTAATCGAGCCGCCCGCGGGAGAGACGTGATGTAACACCGAGAAATAAATATATAAATGCACTCTCACCACTGTTTCAGTCAGTTTAGGTCCTTTCTCAGTTTATTGGATTATTGTTTTTTTCTTGTTATTCCGACAGAAGAGAGTTGGGACAGGAAGGAGGAGATGAAACGCCCTGCAGGGCGAGATTTCAGCTCGTTACTAACGAGGAAGAAATGTTTTGTTTTGTGGCGGCGAAACAACTGTTTGACTAATCTGTGTAGTTTGTAAAAATTGTGTTATCTACAACACAGCAGTCATTGTAGAAATCACTCTCCATTAGTAAAGTCCACCATGTCCCATTCAGAAGTCTATCCACTTCAATTCAATTCTTTTTTAATAATGAATAAACAGAATCTCATCATAAGGATCTAATTTTCTCAAACAAGCTAAAACACTTTTAATAACTGAGGTAAAAAAAATGTTTTCCTGCTCCTGCTTTAATGCTAGTCATTATGGCAGCACAATTATAGTATAATAATACAGCATAATTGTATCAATATATTACTGAAAAACACAGATTGGGTTAAGTTCTTGTCCTGTTTAATTCCAAACTGATGCAAACTTCTTAATGAAAATAAAGTTTAATATAATTAATCCACTACTGGTGATTTCCTTTTACTTGAAGATTTTCAACATTCATTTGCAGATGTTTTGCGGTCTCTTGTGTATTTTCAGACCGTAGCATGGATCATTCATTTTAGCATTTAACCTCAATCTCAAGTTTTACTGACTGATGGATCATTATTGTTGCTGCCCTCTGGTGTGTTTTTAAAAGTTACTGTTGTCCGATGTTTGCTCTCCAAACAACCTAAAATGCATATATTTAGATCAGGGAAATCAAATGCTCCAGATATCCCCCTAGTTTGTAAGTCAATTAGTTAAGTCAGTTAGTTAAGTCAGTCAATAAGTAAGTCACTAAGTAAATATTAAGTAAGTCAGTATGTAAGTGAGTAAATGAGCAATTCATTCAAGTGAGTAAGCTTTACAGATGAATCAGGATTTAAACACAATTTCCAAACAGCACATACAAATCAAAATGACATACAAATGTAAAACACTCTTGAACTCTTGTAATTACAGAGAAGTCTGGATGCTCATACAGCAAAACCCTAATTTGATGTTGTGTTACAACCAACACATTTGGGTTGAACATTCGGTGGTATAACAGATTAATAGCTTGAAGATGCAGGCAGGAGCTTCATCATGGAGTTTCTAATAATTGATTGGGAGAATCTTAGGTGTGATAAAATAAAATCTGAGAACAGGCCAAAGCAGTTTGTCTGAGACAAGTGAAAAGAGCATGCTGGATGACAAGACTGGAAAATATCAAGGTGTTAAAGTCAATTGAGGAATAAATGTATTGCCAAAACACTGGACCCTTCCATTTGTATTATTTTATGTCCCAATAATAAGAACCTCAGTGAGAATTTAATTGCAAAAAGTCAAGTGACATCAAGCCCATAACAGCAGCTAAACAGTTACTGCATACTGCCGTGTACTTGTGTACTACGCCAGCTTTTCATAGTCGGGACAATGCACAGCTCCTTCATTTTATCAGCTCCATTTAATAGATTTAACTGTTTGCACAACAGACGTCCAGATGTGGGGACCTTCGCCGTGACGAGCCATCGCAGGACGCATCCATCAAACTGACATCAGATATGGTTCACACTCAGAAATGTCAGTCAAAAAAATAGATCCAAGCAAAAGGTGAAATTGAGTGCCGCTTTGTAGCCCTCGGAGCAGCCGCCGCCGCCAGCGGCTCCTTTGAATTCAGTTGAAGTGGAGCCACATTGCAGCGTCCGGCTGCGCACGAGTGGCTGCCAATCATCCTGCTGGAGCGTTTGGGAGGGAGGGGTGCATTGCCGCTGTGCTTTAAGCAAATTAAATGGCGGCGGTTGTCAGCAATGCCTCAGCCAAAAGCAAATCCACACACACTTCACGTGGTATGATATCCGTTTGTGCATCACGAGTGTGTATTTTTAGGTTTCTCCAGCTACCTCTATGCATTCATAGCATGTATGATGTTATGGATGTAATGTGTCCAGCGTTTATCGCATCCCAGAGGATGTGTGTCTTGTTAGTACAACCTGTAAGTAATGGTAATGCACATTATAGCCCGTCTGCGCACGTGTGCGCTACGTGCTATTACATATGAAAACACAGTAGGTGATTAAGCCTTTACGTCGATAACCTCCGACAACGGCATTTGCAACATTTTCTCATCAACTTCTATACAATCAGAGAGGAGTCGTCCCCTGGTGGTCAGTAGAGACATTGCGGGTTTAAGGCACCTTAGCCTCAGCTTCACTTTTACGTACTGGAGGTTGCCTCCTGATGACCAGATTTAACGAGTTCAACGTGAAGCTCCTTCCAGTGGACTGAAGGACATGTAACAGAGGTCTTCTTCTTCTTCGTTGGTTTGACTGCGGACTGCAAACCGTTGGGACACTCAAAAGTCGATTTACAGTTATTCAACTTAAGGGTTTTTATACTAACAGGGTTATAAAGGCTTTATGTTGATGCACAATTAACGTCGAAGGTTAATGTAGTTGAGTGAAACATTATATTCCTCAGTGCTCCATTGAACTAAAACGCTGAACTCGCAGCTGCAAAACCTGTTGTTCTTCCTGCGTCTAGCACAATCTTTTGAATGTAATATTCAAGATCTTTAACCGGAATCACGTACATGCCATATGCCGATACATAATAATTGTTTGAAATTGACACTGAAACAGCATGAAGAAACTGAAAGTCTCCAGAGAATCCAAACTAATAAAACGAACAGGCTCATACATCAAAAGTTTGCCGTAGTAAATGAGCTGTCAGGGAGGTATTGATCATTTATGACACAGGAAGAGATCAAGCTTCCTCAATAAAGCCCAAATCTGCCATTTTGCTTCTATAAGATGTGCTCATGGCAGCAAGAAGTGGTCCATCTTCAACAGTCCTATCTTAAATAACTGGGCGATTTCAATCGTATCACTTGAAATAACAGGCATAAATACGTAAGAATGTTTTGGTGTTTCATCAGAGGAAAATCGCCTCACGTCGTTCACAAACTCAGCCTCGTCTTCACTGGCGCCGTTTCATTTCTCGCCTTCGTGCTCGTTAGAGCAGCTGTTTCAAACCCTGCAGTGTTTTTCACCTTCGGCTCAGTCCGTTTGGACTCATGACAGCAGCAAGCGGTCCCACTTGGATGCAGACCAAAACAATTACAGAGGTTGACAGGAATTCAGTTTGAGTGACAGCAAGCTTCAACTGCATAATTATTTGCACAGAATTGGTCAAATGCTGATGGGGTTTTTTTTCGGTGTATCTTTAGAATAAAGACACTTTACAGTTCTCTACAAAATGAGCAGAAAAAAATACACAACTGGGATCTTAAAGCTACAGTTGGTAACTTTACAAAATAATATAGGTAATATTTATTTAAATTGTCACTATATCCTGACTAGTCCGCTGCTTCTAATGACATTTGAAAGATCCCTCTGCGCCTGCACACAAAACTAAATGTCATGCCGCTTGAAAATATAGTTTTATATTATATTTAAAATGTTCACTCTGTTCAGCTTTATTTGTGTATCTTCATAACCATAGCACCCACTAGTGCATTGTGGGAAAACAGGAAGTAGGAAACTGCCATGCGGTGATCGGAGAAATGTTTAGCAGAGGACGTTTGCTCGGTGGGCGGTGCTTCCTATTTGCTCCACTGTATGTGCTTGGCTTTAAGACGAGACTCTAGGAAATGAGCAGCATTGATGGCAGATGTGAACAGATGTTCTGACCTCAGGACCAGCTCAACACAGCAGCTTGGAGAGAACAAACCCAGACGGATGATGTGGAGTGGTTTTTGCAACAGGAGCAACTTTTTAAAAGACATAACTAAGACATAATCTAGGAACACTGGACACAATATATAATTAACATAGTAATCATATTAAAGCAGTAGCCTATTTGACAAAACTACTTTAGAACAAAATGCAGGACATTCCTGAGTGATTGAGAAACTAATTATGAATCCAAAACACCCGCAGGAGAATCACACAGTGTTCATATTGTTGTTGCATGAGGCCCACTAACTCTGGATCTGTAGATGAACAAATGTGGTCAACCAAAATTAAATGAAGGCAATACTGCAAAATGAAATGATCACTTTCAGCACACAGAGTCCAGTGCTAACGACTCCGTATGCGAACGGCTTCATCTCACACCAACTGCGCGGAGCAGATGATGAAACATATGGGCCCGAGACAGAGGCCCAGAAGGGACAATTCACACTAAAACACAATCTGCATATTAAAACAGTTTCCTGAAAGAAGAAAAAAAAAGATGCAACATAATCCTCCAGATTAATCTTTGGTTTTAATATGCCTTCAGGGTAGTCCTGCAAAGCCGACACTTTGAGTGGTGAAAATGAAATGCTCCCCACACATACGCTTTGAATAAATCACTGTCCAAACATCAAGTATGATAATAAAGCTTGAATACTGGCATGCAAGACGTTGCCAAAGTGCTGATAGCGATAAACTGTCTGGGGGTTCATTATTGACTGAACCGTCCCCGCTGACAGGAAGGAACGCTGTTCAGTATGAAATAACAACCATCAACAACAACAACAACAACATGAAAATGATACCTCCCGTTATAAAACTATCATTTGGCACATCAAGAGAGCCACTTTTCCAAAATAACTCCCACTTGAAGATGAACTCTGAAACGTCCAGGAGTGAATTTTGAGTTATGACGACACTAGAAAACTGAACGTCAATAGAAAATGACACAATGGCGAGGTAAAATCTGGTGCAATGCTATGGTAATTTTTCAACCTTTTTGTGTCTAACTGGCTAACACAAAAACATTAGAAAACAGGGTCGTACTGACTTAAATGAGTCTTAAGCTTGTCAGATTCAAAGTCTTTCACTTGTTCTTTGATCAATTTGCCAACATTCTATTCTTATTATATGAATTCTATTTATTATTTTAAAATTATTGTAGAGCTGCTTGTAAGCAGACATTTAAGGAACTTTGGTTGCTTGAAGAAGAAGAAGAAGAAGAAGAAGTCGTTGTCAGATAGGGTGTTGTTTCTTGCTCAAGGGCATCATCCTGATCGCAGGCTAACACAACTGTCCTAAATCCAATTAAATCACTGTATGGACAAGCCCTGAAGGTCCTGGATAGGACAGCACCACCATTGCACTGCACTTGAGAAACACAAAATGTTGAGCAAGCCTTGACAACATTATAAAGTTTTCGGATATCTGTTTAGTTCACAAGATAATCAATAATGCGGCACCCCCACCCCTGAATAATTTTGAGCAGCTTCGTTCTGAGCTAATGACCAGAGCCTCAAGGTCTGCCTCTAGAGGCGACTGCAGTATCCCAAAACTAAATTCCACTTTTGCTCAAGGCTTCCTGAAAATGTAAAAAACACAAGGAAGTATCATAGTTTTTCCCATAACGCTAAACAATGGATTTTCAGCAAACAATGTTGTCAGCACTTTTGTAGCTGAGGAAAGGGTAGGCTGACTTTACTTTACTAGGATATCTTGTCAGTGTATTCTATAGTGAGTATTATATAAACTCAATTACATTGTATATTCCACATAAATATTGTTGTGTACAATGAGTTTAGATGTATAGGATGCCTTATGTATCATAAACTTTATCATGTAGGATACCTTTTATTATGTTCAGAGAAGAGAATAATTGTCCTCCTCTTAGTGTATTTTATATTTTGTACTGTTTTGTGTGTGTGTGTGTGTGTGTGTGTGTGTGTGTGTGTGTGTGTGTGTGTGTGTGTGTGTGTGTGTGTGAGTACTTTGTTGTTGTTGTTTTGTCTACCTATGGAGTGTCTGATTTTATTGTGTACTGTATTGTTGTGTCTGCTTGTTTTGTGGAATACAGATAGAAATTAGTTTTTCTTTTACTAAATCTGATGCACGCATCTTTTTATTTTCTGAATAATCAATGTAATGATGCACGTTGTCCCTTGACAAATAAACTTAAATAAAACAAATAAAAGTAGTCCCAAGTACCCCTCTTAGCAATTTAGTGACATGGGGGGAAGTTACAGCAGGTATCGTATCCGCATTCACACTCTAAACATTTAAACACGACACATAAACGCACAACTTCATATCCTTCAACATCATTATCTCCAGCGTGTCATTAATATGGTAATTCGAGATAAAGTACTATTCAATTATGTTTCATCGTCCTCCGTCGGAGAACTTGTCACCTTTGATGAACAGGGGAACGACGTGGCCGCGAGTCGAACGTCTCCCACGTTTTTAATTTATTAGCTCGAGTGTGATCTCCGGACGTGCTTTATGTGACCGGGACTGTAATCACAACATATGGGCTCTGCGGTTGTTGGTGAAGTGCTGGCAAATTGCTCAGGCATGTGATTTGGAAGAGGACAGCAATAAAAATGCGCATTAGCGCAAACTAAACGGTCTGAGAGAGAGACAGAGAGAGAGAGAGAGAGATTTGATTTTAACAACACACTTTATTTACTTAAATATGGTTTTTACATTTCAGCGGTTCAGAAAAAGTGCTAAAGTGCTTTAAGATCCCAGTATGCTTTTAAAAAAAAAATATATATATAACTCATCCTTTAAAAACTTGTGCAAACACCAACTCTTCGTCAACCACTGAGCAGACAATGTCATTAAAACACCAGCGCTGTTTAAAAGAGTCCAAATCTCTAATGTGTTTGTAAAATCTAAAATCTAGCCAGAGTCTCGCTCTAATATTTATCAGCCACACTGCCTTTGCCTCTTGCCCTTCTCTGTTCTCCACTCTGTTTTTTCTGCTAATATATATAGCCATCTTTGCCTCACCTGAGAGGAAATTAAGGAGCTGCCATTTTTCTTTTTTTTCTTTTTTGTAGGCAGCTCCCATGATAAAAACCTTCTCAGTAAAAGCCACATCAAAAAAACTAAAAACCAATGTTAAAAGAGAGAAGAAACTTGTGAGTCTCTTGCACTCTGTAAAAACATGATAAATAGTCTCTCGAAGGCAACAAAATGGACAGGTGTTAATAACAGAAGGATTAAGAACAGAGATAAAAGCATTGGAGGCTACGGCACCATGAAGAATTCTCCACTGAAGGTCGGCAGTCCGTTTTTTTAGGGGAGGTTGGTATAAAATCCTCCACTGTGGGCCGGGTCCATTTGCTCCCAGTCTGTTGGACCACACAGTGGGGGGACGGTGGCACAGTCTGGCCTTGTGAATGGTTTTCACACAATTAAAATACCAAGTCTTTTTGTCAGCCTTGTGTATCGTCAGCTTCTCGGGGTATGCTGAAGCTAGCAGGGGGCCGGCGAGTTCCCCCAGGCCTGGGCTCAGGGAGACGTCAGGGAAGGGGTCTGCTGGGTCCGGTCTGACCTTTCTTTTTCCATAGTCCATGAGGAGGCTCCTATCTCCCCCAGTGAGCTTCTGGCGCCACAGCTCCAGGAGCCTCCCCGCCACCCGGACAGAGTGCAGGCCCAGGAGAGAACCCAAGGCCCGGGCATCACTCAGCGCCGGCCCCACTGCATCCACCAGCTGCTGCAGGCACAGGGTCTTGGCTTTAATGAGCGCCACCGTCAGGCCGGGGGTGACGCTGCTGCTGATGTCCAGCTTGGCCCTGTGAATCAATGGCTCTCTCAACAACCAGTACAGAGAGTCAGACTTTGGGCACCTTTTACAGTTAAAAAGGCCCCAAGACTTACAAACACTCTGGTAAAACGGAGGTAGCCCAGTTAATTTTAAAAATTTAGAATCAATTAAAAACAAAGCAGCATCCAGCCCCAGGTTATCTGCATGTCTGAGAATACAGCTGGCCACATCTCTCCACACTAGGTCAGCCGGGCCTGTGAGATATTTCTGTAAAAACTGTAGTCTAAAAGTGGCTGTCCGGCTGGCCAGGTGGACGAGGCCCTGTCCCCCCTCCTCTCTGGTTAAAAACAGCACCCCTTGTGGCACCCAGTGCAGACCATCCCAAAAAAAATCTACCATTTTCCTCTGTAACTGGGCTAGCAGGTTTGAAGGGGGGTCCACACAGGTTAAACGGTGCCACAGTTGGGATGCTACAAGATTGTTTAAAACCAATACCCTACCTTTAAAAGACATTTGAGGGAGCAGCCATTTCCACCTGGAAAGTCTCCCCTCAATTTTCTCTGTGACGCCCTCCCAGTTCTTCTTGACTATGTGCTCTTTCCCAAGGAACACCCCCAGGTATTTAAAACCATCTTTCTGCCAAGTCAGGCTCTGGGGAAGAACTGGGAGAGCGCCACGCCACTCACCGACAGCGAGGGCTTCGCTTTTTTCCCAATTCACCCTCGCTGCCGATGCTACGCTAAAACTTTTTACAATGTTGGTTAAAATGTCTACATCCCTCTGGTTTTTAATAAAAACAACAATGTCATCAGCATAAGCGCTTAAAACAATGTTACTATTAAAACCCGGTAAAACCAAGCCTTGTAAATTGTTTCGTAATTTGTTAAGGAGGGGTTCCAGGGAGAGTGTGTAGAGCATGCCGGACAGAGCACAGCCCTGCCTGACACCCCTACACACCCTGAAAGGAGCACACAGACCGCCGTTAAATTTCAGCACACTCTCAACATCACTGTACAGCACCTTGATCTTGGCTATGAAACCAGCGCTGAACCCAAACTTTTCCATAACTTTCCAGAGGAAGTTGTGTTCAACGCGGTCAAATGCCTTTTCCTGGTCTAGAGAAATCAGACCAGTGCTACAACCCAGTGAATTGGAGATATCCAAAACATCCCGAATGAGGTGGACATTGTCCACCATGGACCTGCCGGGCACACAGTAGGTCTGGTCCCGGTGGACGAGATGCTCCATAGCTACCCCCAGCCTGGAGGCAAAGAGCTTGGACAGAAGCTTGTAATCCACACACAGTAGAGACACAGGGCGCCAGTTTTTAATGTCCTGCAGGTTTCCTTTTTTGGGGAGCAGCGTGATCACAGCTCTCCTGCAGGATGTGGGCATTGAACCAGAGGCCAGACTTTCATTAAGAACATCTAAAAGATCTTTGGCAAAGATGTCCCAGAAAGCCTTATAGAATTCTACGCTCAGGCCATCTATGCCGGGAGCCCGCCGCCCCTGCATGCCCTGCAGAGCGGCTACCAGCTCCTGCATTTCTAATGGCCTGTTTAGCTGTGCATTGATCTCCTCAGAGACCTGAGGCAGTCCGTTGCAGAACCCCTCCACCTGAGCTTCCTGCTCCTCATACTCACTGCTGTAAAGCGATGAATAAAAATGCACAGCTCGCTTCCGTATCTGGCTTGGTTCTGTAATTGTTTGCCCTGTGTCTGCTAACAGTGAGTGGATTACCCGCCTCTGCCCGCTCCTCTTCTCCAGGCCGAAAAAATAGCTAGTGGGAGCATCCATCTCCGCACTGGCTTGAAACCGGGACCTGACCAGTGCACCCTGTACTTTGACATCCAACAGGTCTGCTAACGCTAGCTTTTTGATTTTGAGGATTTCAATATATCCTCGATCTGCTGTGGACTCACTCAATCTTTCTAGTTCCACTATATCAGTCTCCAGGTCTTTCATAGATCTGGTGATGTCTCTGGTGACATTGAGGGTGTGCTGTTGACATAAAAGTTTAATCTCAGTCTTACCATGGTCCCACCACTGCCTAATACTGCTAAAATCACCCTTCCTCTGTCTAAAAACATCCCAGAAATAAATAAGAACCTCTCTAAAATGTTTATCAGATGCTAAGACTGAATTAAAATGCCAATAAGCGCTTTTAGGTATAATATTCTGAAATAAAACATTACACAAAACTAAAGAATGATCACTAAAACCAGAAGGAACAATACTGCACATTTTAAAAATATTAAAATGATGCTTAAAACAATAGATACGATCTAATCGAGCTGAGGAGATCCTACTCTCTCTGAGGTGGGACCAGGTGTACTGACGGCAGTCTGCGTGCGTCCTCCTCCACACGTCCACCAGGCCATGAGAATAGACCAGCTGCCTCAGAACATGTTGGGAAACTGGATGCGGCTCTGCATGGTTGCGATCTAGCGCAGCGTTTTCAGTACAGTTAAAATCCCCCCCCAAGAATAAAAAATCCTCCGAGGCACAGCCATTTAAAACATCATTAGTTTTTTGTAAAAACAGCTTCCTCTCGGTACCGGTTGTTGGAGCATACACATTGATAAAAACAGCAGTAAAAAGGTCGAACCGTGCTCTCATTAAAAGCAACCTCCCCTCGATAAAATGCTCGACCTCCAGTGAGACCGGAGTAAAAGATTTGGAGAGGAGGAAGCCAACTCCTCCACTCAGGGAAGTGTTGTGACTTAAAATGACTTCCCCCTCCCACTCTCTCCTCCAGTCTGCCTCATTGGTGCTGTCACTATGTGTCTCTTGTACATAAAATACATCAATATGTTTCATTTTGGCCATTTCATAAATACTTGCTCTTTTTCTTTGTTCTCTGGCTCCATTTACATTTAGACTTCCCACTCTGAAATTATCCATAAGTAAGAAGTTAAGAACAAAAATAAAAACCAATAAATTACTTAAAACACACATTGGAGTTCTTCCCATCATCATCCTTGTTCATTTGTCGTTTAACTTTAGGTAAAAGTTTCCTTAATCTAAAAACCTCTTGATCAGTAAAACCAGACTCCTCTTTTTTGCTCATGTGGAGTCTGGCCGAGGTATAAAACAAACTTAAAACTGGGAAATGTTCTTCTATTTTAACCCCTTTAGCATTTTTGGTTTTGGTTAAAAACGACTGTATTAATTCTACAGAGTAAAGTTTTTTTTGTTGACTGTTGCTTACTTTAAAACCAGATATGTCACTGCTGTCAGAGACACACTCATCACTTTCACTTTCCTCTGTCTGCCCCCTTACAGTCTGTCTGTCCTCCACCTTACTGCTCTTTGCTTCCTGCTTTGTTCTAGTTTTTCCCCTTCGCTTGGAAGCAGTTTTCACCTTCACTGCCTCCTCTTCCTCCTCCTCCAGCTCAGCCTCCTCCACCTGTTCCCCCCATGTGGGCTTACCGCCCCCCACACCTGTCTCCTCTGCCTGTATTTCCTCCTCCTCTGATAACCCTCCCTGCGTTTCACTAACGCCACCATTATTTATATACACTTCACTCACACTTTTTCCAGCTGTTTCCTCCCCCGCTCCACTTTCTACCACACCATCACCCAAAACCTCTCCCTCACCTATCTGATCATCTTCACTCACACCGTGCACATCATCCATACTCACCCCCCCGTGCTCCCGGTCGGACACAGCAGCAGCGAGAGGCGGTGCGCTCCGCGGCGCTGCTATCGGCCGCTCGGATGCCGCAGCCCGGGCTGCAGCAGATGAAATCTCCGCCGCAGCCGAAGGCTGCGGGGCAGCGGCCTCCCGCCGCTCCGCCGCAACCGGCGGAGCAGCGGAAGGCTCCGCCACAGCGCCGAGCGTCACCCCCCGGCCAGGCGGAGTCGGATCCCCTTGTCTCGGACAGGCTTTTACGGTGTGTCCCTCTTCGTTACAACGAAAGCATTTCATAGCCGACGAGGTGGCGAATATCACGTAATCGTAATCATCTACTTTAACATGGAATCGGAGGTTGAGCTCCGTATCCCGATTGTTAAGTATCATAAACAGCTGTCTACGGTGAGACACTACGTGTTTCAGCAGCTGAGATCTACATCCAGACATGATCTTTTTAATGGGCGACACCACCTTCCCATGTCTGGAGAGTTCTCTGCTAAGAAATTCGTCGGTTATGAATGGAGGGACATTTGATAGTATAACCCTGGTGGATGGCTGTGTCAGCGGCACCACCTGCACAAACATTTGATTCACCGTAATGCCTGTCTCGACGACGCGGTTCACCTTCTCCACCTGATCCAGGAAGATGACCACGGCACTGTTCATCCGAGCGGCCGACCTCACGCTGCCGTGCCCCACCTGCTCTCCCACCGCAAGCCCAATATCTTCCACACTGCACGGAAAGCCGGCATTAACTTTAATGCCGTGCTTCCGCGTGAGGTGGTCGAAGGTGACTCCATTTACCATGGCGTCTGAAAGACGCCGACCGGCGAGACACCGGCAGGAGGAAAAAAGAAATGCACTAACACACACACTAACAATAAACTTAAAGTGAAAATATACCCAATAAACCACATCAAATTAAGTCAAATACTACGAAGCAAACGCTCAGCGTCTCACTCCACACTACGACTCACTCCCGGCATGCAGCAGAGAGAGAGAGAGAGAGAGAGAGAGAGAGAGAGAGAGAGAGAGCGTGAAGGTTGTCTCTCTCTCCCGGCTATATATCGTTGAGGGCGGGTCATTCATGTCTTTGTGTTTCTCTTCACGCGGCCGTTTCCTCTCTTTATGAACACACAAACATCCTGCTCACAGTTTTGTAACTTCACCATCCCTAACTTTTGTTGACACACAAAACAGTTGCATCATATCCAGCCTTGTTTGTGCTTTAAAAGGTTTTCTCAGTTAAGAAGAAAACAAAGTTTCTCACAGCTCCGCTCTCATATCAAGTGAAACTCTCGAAGGGGTTCTTAATGAAGTTTTCCCTTGTATTTCTCTCTTTTCTTCATTAATATATCAGGGGAAACAGTCAGCGGGTGCTGTTTTTCTTGCACCATTTGGTTTCACATTCACACTGACACCTGGGAGTTGAGCCGTCCTGCCGCAGTCTCCTTCTGTCAGCCACTGATCGGCTCCAGCGGTTACATTAAGTACATCAGATGTGACTTCTAGTTGTGTGAGTGAGACGATGCAGAGGAGGCGAGAGCCAACCGGATGTTTCACACCATGCAATGAAGCGGTCACGACCTCTTAAAAAGGCATTATGAGGTGGTGGACACGTGATGTGCAACATTATTGTAACCCACTTCGTTTAAGGGGATATCCATCCATCCATCGTCTACCACTTATCCTGTATTCAGGGTCACGGGGGGTCTGGAGCCGATCCCAGCTGTCATTGGGCGAAGGCAGGGTTCACCCTGGACAGGACGCCAGTCTATCACAGGGCCGACACGTAGAGACAAACAACCAGTCACGCTCACATTCACACCTACGGGCAATTTAGAGTCACCAATGAACCTATCCCTATCCTGCATGTCTTTGGACTGTGGGAGGAAGCCGGAGAACCCGGAGAGAACCCACGCTTACACGGGGAGAACATGCAAACTCCACACAGAAGGATGACCTGGGAATCGAACCTCTCGCTGTGAGGCGAGAGTGCTACCCACTACACCACCGTGCAGCCCAGGGCATATCCTAAAGTGCAAATTTGTTTTTTTACTGAACTTCACTAAGTGGTTTTGTTGTCTAAACTTAACTGGTTTTCCTGTCGAAACTTAACTAAGTTGTTTTCTTGTCTAAACCTAACTACATGATTTTCTTGTCTCAACTCTAACTAAGCATTAATCTGGAGGGAAATAGCAGAGTTACTCTAGCAACCTGGTGAGTAGGGATGACATCACACAAGGGATGAAACACGTCCAGTCGTGATTGGTCGAGGACCGACATGTCATGTCATGTCATGTCTCTCTGTGTAAAAACTTAGTTTAATAAATCAGTCAATTAAATCAGCTCCTCTGCTGTTCGGCTCATTCAGGGTTTGATACCCTTCTGTTCTCTTTGAGTCCTCCTGTCTCTCTCCTTCTCTCATGTTCTTCTCTGCAGGCCAAACCCCGATTTATTCCTAAAGTGCTTTTATCAAACAGGTTTGTCAGAAAGTGCTTTACGGAGATCAGGGGACAATAAAATAGAGATAAAGCTAAAATACAAAAGATAAAGGCTCGAAAGTACAAGCACATCAGAAACAACAAAGATAAGGGCGACGAGACCCATTTCAGTGAGTGTTTTCTCTTTCTCTTCTTCCTCATCATCCTCATGGAAGCTGATAATGTCGCACAGGAACTGCCAAATACTGTGGCAACACATTACTAACGGTTAGTGAAAACACGTTAGCCGGTGAAAGTCGTAAGTCACGTGAGTCGTTAGTGTCGTCGGTCACACGTGACAAGTTTGTCACTCACTAGTGATATGAGGCCCCGTACACACGAAAACGTTTTCAGTGCGTAAACGCAGAAGTCTTGTGCGTTTCGCCCTGCCGTCCATACGAATTCGAAAACTTTTTTGAAACCAGCTCTCAGGGTGGAAAAGAAAAAAATGGCACCCCTCCGTTTCGTGATCGTTTTTGTGTAGACGGCGAAAACGAATACGCTGGCGTCATCGCCCCGCTCCTCGACCCTCGAACCTGACTTCTTCCCCATCGACGTCTCCTAACAACAACAATAACGGCGGCCTCCGTGCTCGTAGCAGATATTCTGCTCGTCTGTACGTCGGCGTATCAGGGCCACTGTATGAAAAAAAAACGGAGCCGAGAGAGGGCGGCGATATTCCGGGAAAAAAGTCGCAGATATGCTACTTTATTACGATGCTAACAAACAACCGCTAGCTAACTTCCCATGAATGTAGGCATTTATTTGTCTAATTAATCCATCCCAACGTGTGACAACGCCTCGTCAAGGTCCTTAGGGTGACGGCTGTTGGTGCTTATTGTTGGTTTTATTTATACGGCCAAATTGTCATCTTATGGGTGTTTATTGATCGGGTGGTCGGGCGGAGATTAGCCGTAACTCTCACGTTTTGCCACAGCAACGGCAAACATCCGGTCAAGCTCCGTCTCTTCTTCTGCATTTTTGTAGCAGAAACAGCACCACATATAGGCCTGGAATATGTACTACAGCGCGCTGAGTCGTTTTCAGTGGATTCGTCTGGACGCGGATTTTCTTGAAACGACGCCAAGGCAAAACGGAGAAAAAAAGTTAGTTTTGCTTCGTGTGTACGGGGCCTGAGTCTTAAAACAATCTCTTTACCTAAAGTTCACTGATTGGTTTTGATGTCTATAAAACAAAAAATAAATAAAAATAAAGAGTACAACAAGCATTCTTATTCAAATCCGGGGATGGTCAGAGTGTCGGCCATTTGTACCGTTGCCAAGGAAGCACGCTACTATCGCCAGATCAGGGACAATCTTTTTTTCTTCAAGTGTAGCATTAAAGCAAGGGAATTTGTAAGCTAACCTGCCAACATATTTTTCACTACCATGACAACAAGAGACAGCTTTTTCGAGTCAGTCATGACGATATTTATTATTATCTTGAAAACGAATGAATTTTTTCATTCATCGTTTTTTTTGTTTTTTTTTTATCCCGATCCACCACAACATCTTATATGTTCGCATCACTGGCCAAAGCTTTATTTGTTAATGTCGTCACAGATTTAAATACAGTGTTTGGTGTGTGTGTGTGTGTGCATGTGTATTTGTGTGTGCATGTGGACTTATGTGAATTTTCATGAATGCGTGTGAGTTTTTTTACTAATGTGTGTTTGTGTGTTCATTCGTGCGTGTGTGTGTGTGCGTGTGTGTGTCCTCCCTGCAGCTGTGTACTCATGCATGGCTGCCACTGGAATCTGCTGCTGTCCACTGCTATTCAGGACAAACACACTCATAAAAACAGACACACACACACACACACACACACACACACACTTGAATGTTGTTGTTTGTAAGCATAAAAATTTGCCTCAAATTTGCACTTTCAATCTGCAACCCATTTTCTCAATTTAAGGCTGCGTCCTTGTAGCTTCTATCAAATAAATCAATTTCAAAGTACATTTTCTCATAAATGCCTATAGTTATTTTTCTGATTCCCTAAAAACAATTACTGAAATAAAGACGAATATACACTTTCTGATGAGGTCACCAAACATTAGGGCACATAGAGAGATGTTTCGGTTTCAATGTCAGTTTTTATTGGTTACGAAGATGGAACTCTCAAAAGCGGCTGCATTACTAACAATACCCATGTTCACGTTGAAAAGCAGAACATTTTACTGAGACAACAGGTCACATGATTAGAGTTGATAGTCAGAGACTATATAATATGTATAATATACATGTTTGTACATGTGGTGAATTTGAGCTCAGACAGCTTTGCTGCTTTCCAGGTCTGGTTTCTTCTGTCTGGTCTAATGGTTTCAGAGATTTGTGGTCCAACATTTGACCTCTAGTTGCACATCTTGCGTGAATCTTTCATCCAGCTCTCCTCTGTCAGACGACAGATCTCATCAGTCTAACAGAGGACACAGGTGAAATATAAAAAGATGGAAAGGGTTTTATGAATCGATTTGGGATCTTTCAAACTCTTTTTTTCAAACGCAGTCATACGCTTGACGTTGGGAGAATACAGCTGCGGCTCAGGTTCAAAGCACCACCCTCATACAAATGAATGGGATTCAGTGTGAAAGTCAAAATCTCCCAATTGTTACGTCCAGCTTTCTCCAGAACGGTGACCCTTTTCAGATACACACAAATCTGTAACAACAAGGTTGAGTTCCGAAGGCCTATACAAGAAAAAAAATGTTTTAAAGATTTTTACAGACTTTCATCCTGAAATCCACAAGTCTCACCTTGAAGAATCAATGAGCAATTTTCCTTGCAGACTTACGAGGAAAGATGGGCTCAACCACTCGCACAGTTTGTGTTTTCACCCCACGTCGACATGATGCAGCGCTGCGTCATGACAACAGCAGCCCGATGACAACATCATGCATAAATGTTTGTGTGTACGTGTTTAGAGGTCAGTACAGTCCACTGAGACTGATGCGTTCGGTCGTGTGTTTCTACATTAATACAGCAAGTCATCGTGTTCATCCGGTTGTGTGTGTGTTTACATTTCCACAAACACTCACAGATTTCCACCAACTCTGCATTCCTTTACTGCGGTAACAGGAAAACCTTTGTCATCAATATCAACCTCATTACCAAAATAAAGCAGCCAGGAAATAAGTCAATGACACAATGAAACTGTGTTTCTGTGGCTTTAAAGCGGCACATTAATCACCGACTGCAGAACCTTTAGTGCTGCAACGGTGAGCTGAAGCCTGAGTGAGAACACATGCAGAGAAACAGCTGATTTAATCGGATGTTTTAACTAATAATCTGAAAGTAACAGCAACATAACCTGGTACTCTCTCTAGCTACATGCATCACATTTTTCTTGTTGTTTTATGTAATCTTTTTTAGTCGTCACTGACGTGGCGTTAAAGACGATCGGATCACGTGACTCGTTAGCATCTTTAGTCCCCTGAGTTACGTGATTGGTTTGTCATGTGAGTTAGAAGTTAGAGCGTCTCTACTGTGACGTGTCTCCTAGTGAAATCAACTATTCGAGCGGTAAACAGTAACAAGAGGGAGTTAAATCCTTTGCATCCTGATTGGACAGCTAAAAAGTGGGCGGGCTTAAAATGTAGCACACTGCACAGAACCTCCCTACCTTTTTTAAATATAATGGTAAATAAAAGATAAATAGGTACACTGTGCATGTAACGTATATTGACAGGTTCATAATCGATGGAGGGTTACTACAATACCTAGTGCTTCCTTCTCCCACACCGATTGCGAAGAAAAGAAGACAATCGGACGGTTGGGATGCAAAGTATAAATCCAAAGAGAGAGAGGAAGAGATGGAAATGATTTGGGGGTATGAAGTAGTTTATTGATCAGGTCTGATGCAGCCATGAAGGAGAAAGGGACTGAAAGGATGAGAGGCGGGCTGCAAGTAAAGAATCACTTTTTATCGACTTCTTCTCTGAAAGGCGACCATCAAAAGGCATGCGCGCACGCACACACACACACACACACACACACACACACACACACACACACACACACACCTCACCTATTGTTTGATAAATGGCAGCAGGGGAATTTAATGATAATTGAGGTAATTTCATCGGAAATCACACCACACCACAGACTCCACATATAATGGCCTTTTACCACACACACACACACACACACACACACACGTTTATCTTTAAAATCTTCACAGAGCAACACAGCATCAACAATACTTCTCTGTCATTTCTGTAACAAACTTTTCTGTTTATTGTACTTTTCTGTTTACATTTTTCATGAACAGTCGTCATTGTGTATCAAAAACTGACCAATGACAAAAAAGGAACAAAATATTTACATGAGATACACTTTTTAGAAAGAATAACAAACACAAGAGGAAGTCTGATGGGGGGAATGGAATGACTAAAATGCCCTTAAACCTCACAAACTGCCACATCTACGCATGCACATAAGAGAAAAATTAAATAAACCATAATATGCAAAATTATTTTTACGTTTACGTGATAACGGTGTTTTGAGGGGCTGCAAACGAACACTTTTGAAATCGTGTTCCAGAGTGAAATCTTTTGTATGCGTGACTCCAGCATCGCCTTGTAAATGAGCAAAACCTGTTTGCATTTGTTCATATATCATTGATTTGCAGAACATTTTATTCCTAAAAATCTATTTTTTTATGGCTTTTGAGATTATTTCTAATTTATGGAGTAACACAAACAGATAAAACCATTAACTCTGATGTCACCTTTGAATTTGAATCATGTCGTCATTAGTATGAACAATAAATTATTCCAGCTGCAAATCAATCATTTGTATTATGTTTTTGTTAAGTTGATTCGGGTGTAAACAAAGAGTGAGGCAAAAGCAGTATGAATTCAAGTTTAATATAAGCTTACGTTTTACATTCAGTGATAACACCAAAAATCAGCCAGTTAATTGAAGGCAGAAACGAGGAAGTCGCTGAATGACTATTGGGTATCAAACCCGTGTAATAACGGTTGCAACGTAGCGGCAGTGATTGGCTTGAAATGAATCATTTCCTGCCATGGCTGATGGAGACTGGTGGTAAGTCGCTGTGGATAAAAGCTGCAGCTAAAATGAGTTTAATGTAACTGGAGGCAGGTTCAGGTGGACTCTGTTCAGCCGAAGTCCGAGTCCCTGCTGCTCTGAACCTTTGAAGTCCGGATGAAACGGGATTGGATGCTGTTCACCCGACAAACTGAGAGATTATTCCTCTACTCTTCACCTTCTTCTTGCTCCCTTTTCCTCCCTCTAGTGCCTTCCTACCCTCTTCCTTTCCTCACCTCCTCCATCCTTCCCTCTCTCCTATATCTCCTTCCCTGGAAGTGCACCGTAAATCTGCCCGAGTTCAATGTATTCAGGCCTCAATCAGATAAAACTATCTCTGTGTAAATCTGAAGCCGATGCCCATCGATCCAACTCATCCGTCCTGACTTCCTCCCCACGAGGACGGCAGGCTACTTCCTGCTTTCTGACAACAAACTGACCAACAAACCGACCAACAAACAACAACCCATGTTTTAATTTTTTCAGAGAACAATCAGAAAGAATATTCAGCTGCCACATTAATATCGGAGAATATTACATTTTTTTTATTGTAAAAATGAATATTACGCCCTTCCTTGGCTCCATATTATTACATTAATTTTGTATCTTCAATGGCTTCAATCGATGATCGCAGCAGACAAAGAGAGTGTTAATTATGGACATGAACATTCAGCATTGGGAACCACAATAGTAAGTAGGGACCTACTTCCCAATTAATTCTACTTTCACCAGAACAACAGTATGCCAAATGAAAGGTTCACCCAATAATAACTAAATAATAACTAAAATAACTGCAGAACGGTTGAAAATTGATTTCCTCTGAAAAAAACATCAGCCTGTGCACTTTATGCAATTCTTATCATCAATTATTTTGTTAAAAACACTGAAGATGCCTCTCGGCTCTCTAATCAATGCATTTCATTTTTTTCCCCTCTCAGTGGTTGAGAAATCCACCAAAAATGGTGCTTCATAAGATTGAACACAAGACTGAGGTTTTATGTGCTGTGTGTGGATGTGAAGATCAGAATTATCACATTGTGGATCAGAGTGTTGCTTGGAGAAATACAGTTTAACTGTCAACCAGGAACTTTCCGTCACTTTTTGTTAATATGCTTACTAATTTGAATCCGCATTGAAGTTCACACAATGACGGAGAGTAATGAGATACGTGTAATTTTTTTTCTGTTTAAGTGTTGTTTTAATAAAAACATAAACATCTATCTACTTCGTAATTTCTTTGTTCTATACAATCGGAGGTCATTCTGACCATATTTGGACTGTGGGGGAGCGCCGGGTGGATCTGATGATGAACACAAGCGGCAGAGCGGCACCCTTACTGGATCTGGATCCATCTGGATTCTGGTCTAAAGCTGCTAACAACATCAGCTTCAAATTTCAAGGTCAACTTTACAGCTAACTGTTAAAGTCATCTTAGTAGCTAACTGCATTGGTAGCGTGTTAGCGGCCTGTCAATCACAAGGTAGCCCCGCTCCTTAAGCATCGCCTGCTTTATGGTCTGTTTGACTCTAAATGGACCTGATGATGAGCATTAAGAACAACTATATAGAAATAGCCAATATTCTATTTGATGGTCTGCTTATGCGGTCATAATGAGGCATTAGTATTAAATTAGATTGTTTCATAAGCAGTTAAATGTTTATTTCGGTAACTTTATTAAGTGGGAAGAAAACAGCAGTTAGTCTTTAGAGAGAAAGATGCCCTTGAGCCAAGCACTTCCTGCTAAAGGCTGCTGGTTTTAACAGCAGGAATCCAGGTGAAATAGCTGTCAATAGGAATTAATCTTAGCTCATAGAGGAAGATACAAGTGAATGTCATTGTGTGAGGTTCAAAATATGAAAATATATAGAACGAGAGTCAGATATTTTACAGCTGTAAGAGGCTTTCAAGGTAACTGTTGCAAACCATGCACAGAACAACCTAGTGATGCCTTGTAAACGGTGTTAGCATGTAAGCTACTGTGTGTGGCTGATGCACCTGCTTAAGGCCTGATATCATCCAACAGCTGTAGATGTTGTTTTGCATGTGATTAACAAGGTGTTTTTCTTCATTCCCCCTACAGGCAGGCTACATTTGCATCTACAGTGGAAGCTCAAAATGTCAGAAAAGGCCATTTCAAATTTCAGATTATTATCCATCCTCTCTGATTGTATGGAAGTCAATGAGAAAACAAGCCTAATTCTCACTTGATTTATTATCTCAGTAAACATGAGTTTATGTTCTCAATCTCTAGTTTCAAGTCTTCTTCAATCCAGCATGATGTTCATTTAGTAAATTATGATCCATTGAGAGTCAAACAGACCATATCAAACCAGTCCAAATATGGTCATTTCCTTCACTGGTTGCAAATTAACCAAAAGACCAAAAGGCTTCAAAACCGTAGTCCAGAAAACAACATGGTAACATCACCATGACGACCTCCACTTCTTATAGTCTGTGGTCGCATAGACGCTTAATCAGGGCCGGTGTCAGATGCCAAGGAATGCTTATTTGATGCCTTGGCAGTGAGAACATGTTGCCCAAGTCCATTTTGACGTGTTCCGCACATGCTCAGTAGATCGCTACATTACCACTTAGCATAGTGGCCAAACAAATTGGCGGTACGCGGACATCCACGCTAGAAATGTACTGTATGTTAGGACAGATTTGATTGGTTTCCTGGTGACGACAGGCTCTTCTTTTCAGACTTCTGCTGGCTAAGTTTGAAATCCGCGACGACCTCTTCGTGGGAATCTTGGACTTGCAGACATTTAGCATCAATGTGACGGGATTGCTTCAATTTTCAAGTATTTGAGTGAACTGCATCAGCCAAAAATGAGACATCCAGTTGTTTCATCTGTTGTTAACTGGATAGATGGGTGAAGATTTACAATATGTATCGTTATGATGATTAATGATTGCATACATCACGATAAAGATTAAACTGCCCACTTCAGGTCGAAAATGAGTATATCCCTCCCTGAGAACACGGAGCTAAAACTGTCTGAGCTCGAGTGAGGACAGATGGTGAAAAGGAATAAAATCACTTTGTGTTAATCCTCCTCAGAAACGGCTTTACAGTGTCACCCTAATTTGTGTAAAAACACAATGACAAGCGATGCCGGTTGTTGAAGACAGACTTCCACAGCCATGAGCATTCATTTGGATATCACACGTTGTTGTTTAAAAATGCCACATGTAGCATTTAACAGGGTGGCAACAGCGTATCAGATTTCCAATTGGTTGATGGTTAATGCATCGTTATCAGCCTCTTATAAGACGTTTCAACCTGTAAAACAAAACTTGCAATTATGTCTAGCAAATGTGTTGTTGTAGATCAGGCCAAGAAATAAACACCCCGTTTTACATTGAACACTGTGGAAATGATTAGTTTGGCAGCATGTGAACGTGGGGGGTTCATGTGTGTGCACTGAAGTGTGCACGTTACTCCTTTTCATGGCCCACGTTCAGTTTAGCCCATAATTGACTTATAAGCTGCACGTGGGTGTGCAATTAACTGAAACCTAATTAAGGAACCGCCTGAAATCTGCATAAGCAGCTAAGCTGTCCCGACAACAGCGGGCATCCACAATGGAGAGCTTCCTTTTATAGACTCTTCATTAAACAAATACACTGACATTTGAATAATTTAGCCCTTTGATCAAGCTGCTGTTGACAAACTGCAATCATGCGGAGTTTTAGCCCCAAATGTGTGATGTCTTTTTTTTCCCTCCACATTATATGCATCTAACTATAAAGCAAAAGGAATTTCTGTCTGTCCGCCTGTCTCACGGCTGTTCATGAAACAGTCACTTGAAATAATTTTTCGTCAATTCATCAATTCATCTATTTCATTTGGAAGTATCCTTCGTCCCACACCATGTTTTTTTGTCAGTCGGGACAACATCAGGCTACAAAATGAACGCTAGGTTGAGGCAAAACGTCACGATTGGGGTCAAATTAACTTAAGGCAACATAAACAAATGTTAGCTTTACTTTGGGACACATGGTGTCAAATTGACATGAACACGAAGAAATTAAATGGATTGGAGAGAAAAAATAAAAATGTTCAGCCCCATCGTGATTTCAGTGAAGCCAGCCAGGAAGCAGTAACTTATTCCTACCTTTTATTTAGACTTTTTTTTGAATGGCATGCCAAAACAAAAACAATCCCAAGAGGGAACCCCTCCAGAGCTTAGAGCTGGATCAATTTTAAGACAAAGGAATGAGAGAACCAGGCTGAGTAGAACAAGAGAAAAATAAAAGCACAAGAATGTGAAGGCCATAGTCTCAAAGGAAGGACACTATCGGACAGGAATTTCTGATGATTGCTGCACAAAACCACCAGTGGAGACAGAATCCAACTGACAATGGGCCGACTTCAGCAAAGGCAGCGCCACAGGGCCAGGCAGCATTCAGCTGGCAGTGGCATCTGCAGAAGCACAGCCTGCACCTGCAGCGTAGCCAACATGAACTCAAAATATTGTTTTTGGTTCATTTGGAGCCATCGGCGATCCGTCTGATGACGATTTAGCCTCAGGGGGTAACAGCCAGGGTTTTTGTTTACTGTCCGATTACAAACTAGACACTCGGGACTCGAGTGTGTAAAACTGGAGTGTTTTGCAAGTCATTTATAAGCTAACTTTAAGCTAATTAAGAGCTAATAGGTTCTACCTCCTTTTTCTCTCCACACCGACTGTTTACCTGCATGCAAGCAACGTGATTGGTCAATTTTACTACAAAACAAAAATCAAGAATCTTGTCTTGCTGGTTCATGCAAACCGAGGTTGCATTTTGGCCAATGGGTCCTGCCTCTTTTTGCTCTCCGTGCAAAATGTTTACCTGCATGCAAATAAAAGGCCGCTCAAACATGATTGGACAGCACTACTCGGACTACAAACGAAAAGCAATACTGAAACCCTTGACCTGCGACTCACGTTTTTACTTGCGTTTGTGGAGGTTAAAGGATGGTGACATTTACAACACGTGGTCTGCTGCAGGGATTCAGACCGGGGTGAGCCACCAGGCCGCTCACTGCTCACAGTGGAGATACTTGTACGAGTGGTGCTGATGTTGTCGATGGCCGTTTGTGCAGCTAGAAGCCAAGTGAGGAACTTAACTGTGCGTGGTTTGATTCTGTTTGGACAAGCAGATGGCGATGCCAAATGTTACGCAGAAACTCTTCGATTAAAGCAAGATTCGTATTTAACAAAACAGTGAAAAAGCATGATTGAACTATGTGCAGCCCAACGACCAGCCACACAAACGCAGGATTGAAATACATGTTTGGTTTATGAGCAGATAAAGACACACACACACACACACACACACTCACAAACCGCCATTGAAAAAAGATGTCACACACACACGACAAAGTCACGTGCACATTCACCAAGAGACACACATCCACGCTGTCATAAATAAACACAGGTTCTCTCTCTCTCTCACACACACACAGACACACACACAGCAAGATGGACACACACGAAACGCACAGTGTAGAAAAGGCCATAAGGCATAACTCTCTGTGGAGCTGCCCTCGCTGTCTGTAGGTCAGCCAGCTAAAACTGCAGAGCAGAAGGGGCCACACATACACACACACACACACACATACAGGCATAATCACAGTGACAGACGCACACATTCACACTTTCATCTCACACTCTCACGTCCGAAGGGAACAGTAACACAAACACACACACACACACACACGTATAAGAGTGCTAATTCACATCCATTGAGATAAACAAAGTTTCAATGCAGTTTAAGGACATTTAAGGATACAAAAAACTGAACCACGTGGTCTGACTGGAGACTGTGTACTCTGCACACTGAACAGAAGCAACAGTCTTACAGATGAGGGTTCCAAACGAGGTTCTACCCACAACCATTTGCTTCTTCCCTTCCCATAAACACTTTTTTTTTTATAAATGTTCTTTGTGAGACTAATTTTCGCCCTTCATTACTCACACGATTTTGACCGCAGGATCATCTGTGTTTAATTGTGTCACCAACAAGCTAACAACTTTTAAAATGCTTTTTTTTCTGAATGGAGTCTGGCTTGGTGGGTGCTAGGCTATGCTAACATTGTAGCTGCTCCATCAAACCACATCAGCACCAGCCCCTTTAGGGTTCTCAATAGAAACCTTGGAGAAGACAAGGGATCTTGAACACAGCACACAGCTAGGAATTTTACAAAAGAGGTTCTGGATAGAACTTGCAGAGAAGCTTCTGTGTGGAACCATAACACCAGAGAAGGGATCTCTATAGAACCTTTCATCGGGGTTCTAAATGGAACTTTTCACAGATAGTGTAGTATAACCCTTTATGTTCTTGGTGGAACCTTTTTATTAAAATAAAGTTCTACCAAAAAGGGTTCTCTTGAGGACTAGATGATATGGTTCTAGTTAGCACCTTTATTTCTAGTAAAGAGCACACACACACACACACACACACACACACACACACAGGATTTATTCAACAAGAAAGCTGAGTTTCAACATGAAATATTTGTTTATACATTTCCTTATAATGAATAAAATAGTGATATTAAAGTGAATTTGATGAATAGGTTGTAGCCTTTCTAAAATGTAAGTGATCAGTTTCCCTTGTGGCTTGTGCGGCCATTAGTTAAGATGTTACTACAGGTAACTAACCAATAAATGCTTTTTCTCCCTAGATGAAATCATAAATTATGGCCGACATTATCTGAATGCAAACGGTTCATTCCCAGTCGTAATATATTCTTCAGAGGCTTCCCATTTGTCTTGTGGATGCATGTTTTGCAACAGTCGGGGGGCTGATTTATCCTCCTCAACCTCACCCGAGTCCCATTTTATTTTGTGATATTTAGAAGGTTAAAGCTCGACGGTCGGATTGAATCAGGTTCAGTATCGGCAGCGTCCATTCTCTGTGGAGTCTGGTTGTTTTTTCTCGTCGTTATCAGGTGGAAACAGGCTGACGTAACTCTTCTTTATGAGCCTTTTTTCGGATCCTGACGTGTTTTACTGAGCCCCGCTCCAGTCTTGCTGTGTTCTTCACTGAAGCTTCACCTTTTCAGGACAAAAAGGTTGTTTGAATTCATGACTGTTAACTGCCAGCGACAGTGAATCGTTTGTCAAGGTAACGTCAACCACGCTCTTTTCCCCCAAACTAACTAACTATGTAGTTTTGTTGCCTCAACCTTATTTGCTGTGAAGACAGAAGTTGATTTTGTAGTTGACACATTGACACACCATGAGTAACTGATGCTAGAGGAGTATGAAGGGACTGGATTTCATCGTGGATCGTATTAAAAACGAAATTTTCATTATTGGCGCATTAGAGTGAGAACGTGTTGATGTGGGAAAAACCGAGCCAGTAAAAAACTCCAAATCATGTGGGGAGTAAAAAAATGACCCTGAATACATTAAATTTGGATTTATGATGGCAGGCTGTGATGGTTGAAGGTAAGCAGAATGTTTATTTTGGTCATTACAGCTGACAGAGGCATAACACATATTTACAGCCCAGTTTGTTTGTTTTTCTCCTTTTCTCCCCCATTTTTGCAAGGCTCTCCTCGTAAATGTTTTTTAACAATCACAAGTCGGCCTTTAACTACAGAATGTTGATCTAGAGGGACAGCCCTGCTTTCTTACAACCTCACATACCTGGAAAACCGCTTTGAGAAGTGAGTGTCGGAAGAAAGTGTCAATTCCGCCACCAGAAAGTTGGACGGCGTTAAACATCATTTTGACCATCCAACAAGCACTTTATTTGGACAGTGACGCCCTAAGATCAAGCTTCCACAACAGGAAGCCACTCGTTAAACAAAATCCCACTCTTTTACTGGAGATGTGGGGCTATTTCCCCGCTCGTTGGCACCTCGCCTTCAGCTGCTGAACGGGTACCCCCTTCCCTCCATCTTTTGATATCTTCCTCTCCCTCTGTTCCCTGCTCCCTCTGTTTTTTTACTTCATAGTTTTTGATGTTGTTTTCTTGTCTTTATCAAGGGAGAAGAAGGCTGATGTAATTCTGCCTTTTTGGCACATTGAAATGCAGCTGTACCATTCTGCTTGTGGATCGATAAAAAAAAGGGGGCATTTTAAATTCAATTACCCTTTTTTTTCCTTTTTCCATCTCCCTTACGACTTTCTTTTACTCGCTCCATCTCAGGCTCATTCCCTCTCCCTCATCTCTCCCTGACCCCCACCCCCAGCTCTTATCCGCTGTGATATTGCTGAGCTCTGGCTTATGTAGTGGAACTTGCAGCAGGGTTTTGGAGTGTAATGGAGAAGAGTAGCAGGGATACGTCAGAATAAATTGGTCTTCCACTTTCTCATTCAACCAAACATCTACTTTACAAACTGTGTCATGGGCAGGTTTTGGACCAATCCAGGAAGGATAGAAGCCGCTGGTTAAGTCAGAGCATTTTGATGTTTGTTTACTGCACATTAAGTGGAGTTGAATTATTAGTCGTTTTAGAGTTGAGTTTATGCAGAGACCAAGTGTCCCTATGGGAACTTATTTCGGAAAAAATATGTACTGTAGTCAATGTTGAGAGACAACATCATCTGTCTAAAGGAGGATGTCAAACCGTGACAACTGCTTTACCTGTTTAAGGGCCTTTTTTTTAGGTACATTTGTCAACTTAATTTCTCACCATCGCCAACTTTACACTCTGCAGTCTTCACTACGTTCATCATGCAGACACCATCATTAAATGAGCAGCCATCAACAACAGTGACTCGTCCAACAGAATGCATTAGAGACGCGCTGGGTGGGTATAAGATTTTAAACCTCAACCAGCAGGACATGAAGGATCAGAACTGCCAGAGCAGGGAAGTACTAGAGAGGGCACCGCAGAAATGTAGTACTTTTCATTTCTATTCAATTTCATTTTTATAGCCCAAAGCCACACATTTGCCCAAGAATGCTTTACAAATTACAGTACAACATCCTCTATCCCAGGACCCTTTCATTGGATTAGGAAAAAAACCCTAACAAAATAACCTTTAACAGGGGAAAAAGAATGAAGAAGCAGAAGAGCAAATGAGAAGGGATCCCTCATTCAGGAGGGACAGTAGTTCAAAAAATGTCATGTGTTCAGCATAATCAACATAATAATTACAACATACTCACTCCATAAAACTATAAAATAATAAATAAATAATACATTTAATAAGAGCAGTAGACACAGTAATAGCAGAAATAATAGAAACATTATTACTACCAATAATGACAGCAGTGTCATGCCTTGGTGAGGTTTTGTCTTGTCTTGGTTTTTGTCTTGTGAATTTCCTGTTTTATTTTGAAAAGTAACTCCCCTCTCGTTTCAGGTCACTTGCCCTTCCTCATGTGTCCCCTGTCTGACGTCATCCCTGATTCCTGATTGTTTCCACCTGTTCCCCATTATCCTTGTGTGTTAAATAGTCTGTGTCTTCGTTTGTCCTGTGCCAGTGCGTTTCATCTCTCGTCCTGTCGAGCACCTCCAGTCCTGAGGGGTATTCCATCAAACTCGCTAAGCGCAAAGCCGGGCTAATTTCGATAAGCCTCGCTACCTTTAGCGAGAGTTGCGTTCCATCAATGTGACTTGAGGCACTCTCCGCTAAGTAACCATGGGAATTTATACGACCAAACTAGCCCCGGGGCAGGCTAACCATCAGGCTTACTTAAGCGGGGGTTTCAGTGAAGTCCGTCTGTCGGAAACAACTGTACCAGCAGAAGGTTCCGCCAAGACTAGTCCTCGTGATTTCGTCACGTGAAAGACCAAAAATTACCAAAATTACATATGAAGTACAAACAGACTATATTTTCATCAAGCGTCTAAAAATACATGCTTGCAATTAAAAAAATATGAATAAATCGTTTTTTGTTTAAGACCGACTGGCCATATCATTGTCTAAAGCCCCCAGTTGAGTGAGTGGTGATGCACCTGCCCCCGAACGTGGGCATCCCAGGTTCACATCCCGGCGAGGACATCTCATGTGTGTTTTTTTTTTTTTTTTTTTTGATAAATATGTCATACAATTTCCCCAGAACCCAAATATAACTTGCAAAAACATGATAGGCATAAAGATGTTATTATTAATAGCATGATATAGATCCCAATGACAAAGGCATTGCTGCATGCAATTGTCAGCCACATGAATTCCTTTCAGGTGAGTTCATTAATAGGTTCATTGAATGTGTTCATTGAATTGTTGAGATAAATGAGTTGGTCAATGTAGATGCATTTACTAGGCCTATCAAAAAGAGAGAGAGAGAGAGAGAGAGAGAGAGAGAGAGAGAGAGAGAGAGAGAGAGAGAGAGAGAGAGAGAGAGTGAGTTCTGGCCAAAGAAAGAAGTATCACAAACTTCCATAGTCAGGAATTGAACCGTGGCCTGCCGCGTGCAAAGCCAGCATGTTACCTCTACACTATCCTCACGTTTGAGAAATCGTTGTCAGTGTTATATTAGAACATGTGACTCTGAACGGTACTTCGGTATTTAATCGCTCGGCAATTCTTGCCCAAGCAGCCTCGCGATTTTTATTTATCACTATAGTATTCCCTTTTTTGGTTATGATGGGTTTGTACTCCTCATACAGTTCCATCAATATTTTTTGCTCTGGTCTTTTCTGCCATTTTCTCGATGATTCGACATTCACGATTCTGGGCTAGCTTCATATCCCGTGAACGCGCGGAACACACGACAACGTTAACCTGGCTTGAATTAGCCTCAACAAGGCGCGGCTGAAATGCGTGAATGGAATGGGTTTAGCCGCAAGTGGAAGTTGGCGTTAGTTCTAACCAGGCTTAACCAGGTAAGCGCCGCCTTAATTAGCGAGTTTGGTGGAATACCCCTCTGATCCATAGCCTTGCCACAGAATCTTCGTTATGTTTGTATTTCTGTGTTTTTTGTGTGATCTTATTTTGAAAAAGTTTTTGGTCAGCGTGTTTTGTTTTGAGTGAAGTTCATTTCATAGCCTTGTTGTTTTTCCTCCCTGTGGAGCGATCTTTTGTTTGTACCTTTTTTTAATTCAGAATAGTGTGGTATAAGTTTGTAATTTTCATCGTGCTTGTTTTTTTGGTCATAGTCAGGTTTAGGTTTCATAGCCCATTGATTTGTGTCTCTGTCTTGAAAGCCAAGATTCAGAATAAAAGCCTGTTCAACCCGTTCCCGATCTGCATCTGAGTCCTCTCCTTTGTCCAAGCCTGACAAGCAGCAGCGGACAAAACAGAAGGATAATGATGATTAAAGCAGTAATAGTAGGATAATCATAATAGAAATATGGCTTATAGTAATAATGGCAGCAGTGGGTGTCCAGCAGGCCCACAAGAACTCTGAAGAACGTTGGAGCTATCATATTGCTTGGAACACCAACAACATTTTTGGCTCCTGGTTCAGAGGAGGAACTCTCCCAGCACAAGAGAAATATGAGGGAAGTGTACATTGGTTGAACACATGATGCAGCTGGCAACCGCCATTTTCCAAAACTTGTTACAGACAATACACAAAGGCCAACCAAGTATTACAAAAGCTAACGCAGTAGGATAAAGACTAGTAGCACAAAGGCTAACCTCATAGAATAAAGACTAAGCCAGTAGCAAAAAAAGCTAACCTAGTAGCAAAAAAGCTAAACCAGTAGCACAGGGGCTAACCTAGTAGCACAAAGGCTAACCCAGTAGCATATTATTGTGGCATGTAACAGAGCTGTTTACTATTACTAATGTCACATTAGTAATATTATTACTCATTATTACTATTTTTTTCCAGTTTGGTTAAAAAATGCCTTATGTTGGTTATTCAGTCGAATATTTTCTATTAAAATCCGAAAGGGCAAAGGTACAGACGGGTATAGCAGTGCAGCAGTGTCGTAGGGTGCAAATCAATTTAAATTTAGGACAGTGAGGGGGAAGAAAAAAACCAGGAGGGCAGATGAAGCATCCTGCTCAAGACAAATTATCGTCTTGACGGTACAGATGCAGAATACGGCTGTATTCATGTCAGGGCGGTGGATTGAATGTGTGCGAGTCCGCAGAAAGGGAGACAAGGACATTGTGTGTTTGTTGGGCATGTTAGGTAGAAACACAACAAAAAGAAAGAAGGTTGAGGTTTATGTTAAACCACCACAGAAGATGAAAAAGAGATGATAACACAGTTTTATTCATAAAGGTTCCCTAGTGGGCCACGTAACCCTGAAGTCCTGGGTTTGAATCCGGCCAGGAACGGGTTGCATATCAACACTCTTCACTCCGTGACCGTAAAAAATATATATATAGAAGGAATAAAAGGTGAAATGAGGCAGGTTGTGAAAAGGCAGTAAGTATGAAGAAGGGGAACTGAAGGACAGCTCAGACAAAAGATATGGTTGATAAACCAATGACCTTGATGATAGTCTCCTTCAGTCCTGTTCTGCCAAACATGTTATGAGGGAATGAAAAGTGTTGTCAGGACATTATGCAACAAATTTGGTTCAAAGTCAAGTGTTGTTGGACCCAACCAGAAAGAAGAATTTCCTTGACTGGGAATCAAACGCAAACAATTTTTGACACCATGCGTGCCAGAGTGAACCAACCTGTTTGTTTGTAACATTCAATGGGTTCCAACTGAAATACGAGGAAACGGAAAATTGGTGTCCAAGTTCAAGAATCAGATTTTAACTTTTTGATTATTTCATCCAATGCCATGAGACTGTGTTGTGATACCTAAGGGTATCAAACAAGAGAACCGCTATGAAGTCCTTGAAGGCCATCGTCAATGGGAGTGTTGGAGAAATTATTTTAATTTAATGCATTTTTCCTCCCTGATGTCAACAGCCTCTAAACTAAAGGACGTGTTACCATGGCCATCAACAATAGCAGAGGACAAGATGAGGTTGATAAGGGCTGATGAATTGATGACCTTGGTGATACAATCGACTTCACTCTACACCATCAAAATACTTCAAATGCAAATGGAGACAAAAAAACAGGCCCCTGGATGAGGAGTGAGGGTTTTTTTCACCCATGTTTTACACCACTTTTAAAAATCTGCCTTCTGGGTCACAAACTGACAAATCCTTTAGTTCTGTGGCTCAAAAGTGTCGTGTCCGCAAACCTCTGCAAAGAGTACAAGTTGTGTTTTTTTCCCTTCTTGGGAATAAAACACAACTTGACAGCGCCGTTGTGTTTGTGAGAGTCTACAATATGAATCAACAAAATTGCAGTTGCTCTTTCTACTAGGGTTGCGAGGTGTGCGGCTCAGTCATACAGAGGAGTTGCCTCAGAAAGCAATCAACCCGGGACGGAGCCCAGCAGACTTTAATCAAGAGCGAGGCGGAGGGACGGGCGGCGGGGTCAATCACACCGCTACATCAACGGAGCATGTATACGAAAAGGTCTGCACGGCGAAAAACAATCTGGAGTGGTTCGGCCTTGAATGTATAAGTTGTGTATGCACTCAGCCAGACAGTGTGAGCATTAGGACACAGACGTGTTTAAAAGCAGGTTCTTGATTCATCTTTATGTAATTGTCTTCAATGACGCCACAGGAAGGAGACGTGATTGTGTTGCACGGTGCCTGAGTCCGGGTTAAGAGGAACTGTGATGTAACTGATGCAATGTCCGACTTGGTTTTTAGCTTGAGCCCACAATAAACTGGTGGAAATGGACGAAACACAGCGACAGACTCGTTGCCTGATTCAGGCCTCTAAACGGAATACACAAAAAATCACAATAAGTTGATCATGGTGTTTTTTCATTATCATAGTAATTGTAGGTCATAAAAAAATGCCTCAACAAAATGGTTAGCGATTCCAGTGTGATTAAGTCTCGTTTCAAGAGTTTTAAGCATATTTTGATGATTATCGGGATAATATTATGAATCATAATTATTTTGGCTGCATTTCATTAACATTTGAATGTTGTGTTTTTATGCAAATAGATGACAATACACGTCAACAAAGTAAGAGAGTAACATTTAGACTTTTAGAGCCTCACATTCCAGCTGCTACAACAAAACAAACCAACAGCACAAACAACTGTCCATTGACACAACTCATCGACAATCTGCAATCCATATCAGAATCTGTGCTTCTCTATGACATTTACTGCCTTTTTTTCTGTTGAATCAATCTGTGACTCAAAATCAGAACAGGGAGGTTTGTGATCCCATGCCACCACTGACGTATTTACCATAATATGTATTAGTGGACATAAGTTTGATCAGATACTTGGCGGGGAATGGGACATCAACTATTTATTTTTTATTTTAAGTAAAATATATAAAGTTACTGCCAGATTTTGGAGGCAGGCGGGAAATGTATTAATTAAATTATACTGAGGGTGATTGAAGAGTACAGGAGAAGAGGGGAATGTATTTTAAGAAGGGGGGACTAGAAGGAGAAGAAAATAAATAAAAAGGGAAGAGGAGGAAATCAAATATGGAGGAATGCAAAATAAGCTGCCACAGGAGAGAAAAGCTAGAAAATGTGGGAAGAAGAGAGGAAACAGAGAGTGAAGGGATGAAAAAGAAGAAGTAAAACAACTAGAAGGTAAACAGTTAAGATGCAAGAAGTAACGATGCATGATGAGATAAAAGAAAAGAGACGATAAGAAGAGGGAAGAAGAAAAGGAAGGAATGAGAAAAAGGGAGACTGAGATGAGCCGGCGGAGAGGAAGAGGAGACGAGGAGGAAGAGAAGAGCGTTTGTTGTTTTTGCTGTGCATGAGTCATCGTCAGATCCTATTATGACTGAAGCAGCGTTGCCGCTCTCGCCCACTGCTGACCTACGGCTACATGCCTTCTACACACACACACATGCACACACGCATGCATGCATGCACAAACACACACGCACACACACACACACACGCACACACATGGTGTGAGTTTTTTTCTCGTCTGCAAAAAAAAGGAAAAACAAAAAAAGGTAACGGCTTTTCTTCCGGGGTCCACAAAAACACATTAACAAGATTACAATTTACAGACACACCATCTACAAATAAGATTAGTACCCATAATACATTGTATTGTGTCACATTTGACACTAAAATGTGTCCCATCAGTTACATTTGTTTCGTAAGCTGCGAAACACAATGCAATCAATACCTGAACCTCCACAGCAGCTCTCTGCTGTTATGGCTCTGTGAAATCAGCAGCTTTGCTTTGGTGGAAATGGTGATTTTTTTGTAGCGACGCTGCAGACTGGGGACGAATTTCACCGTTACAGTGAATGTAGTTCCTCTGTGGAGCAGCGTTGAGGACTGCTGGGAGTCAGACATTTTATATGCATGCACCATTTAGCTTTAACTCTATAAAATAGATTAGGTTTGATTTTGTTGCACCAAAGCTTTACACTCAGAATTTAAATGTGATCCAGTATGAACTTAAAGGTTTAACTTTTAAAAGCAGCAGCAGTTTCTATATGGATTGGTGTGACGGTATCGGCCCAATATCAACAGAAATTATTAAACGCTTCCCTTTCTCCTTCCCGTCTCTCACAGGGTGATCACCGATTATACATTTACACATTTGAACCATTCCTGCTGGTGTCCTGTCCCAGGTTATGGATGCAGGATGCGCTCCAGATGCTGAGGACTCCGCTACAGGGACCAACACGATGAAACCGTGAGCCAGAGGCTACCGCCGCATGGTGGCGTCCATGCAGGGAGCTCAGCTAAAAGCCCATGCATCATTATGTAACTCATGAAGAGGAACGGATACACTTCTGCTGAAGCAAAAACCCACCACAGTACCTGTCCTCAGACCTGTAAATCCGACACAGTCTGAAGGTTTCTGGACTGTGAAAGACCAGCAGAAAAACTGTTTTAGGTCACGCCCTCACACGGCGGACAGTCGCCTCTTTCTCCACAGGAAAAAACACTTTGAATTCAGAGTTTGGAGTGTTTCACTCTAGTTTTTACAGGTGTACTGAAACATGAACTGTCCCGCCTCCCTCACATTCAAGACATCTGCTGATGTGATAAACCTTGTGCTGCAACATTTCAGATCCAGATGACTGGAAGCCCCTCTTTTTTTAACAGAGTTTCAACCATCATTTAAATGTAGAGAACCAGGTTGCTGCTCTTGATGCTCTTAATGAGAGCTCTTTACATTCTAAACATGACCGTTGATCAACTTACAATCAATCTCGCGACCTTTTCAGCAAAAAAAAAAGGTGCTGCACGTGGCCTTCAAGACATCATGAGTGGAAAAATTATTTTTCATGATTGCTGTAAATGAGGCCCATCTGTGTAACACATGATGTGGAGTCGTGAAACAGGAGGAATTACATCAGCTGGCCGGGGAACTAAAAGCCCTGTCAGTCCGGTTTTGCATTGACAGTTAATTCCCATCCAGGACAAAGAGTGTTCTCTTGAATAACCACAACACACAATGAGCTCGTTACGTCTGTTATAACTGTCTATGAGCGACGTTGTCAGGGTGACGTCACCTGTTGGTTGGTGGGCTACGGTTTGGAAGCCTTGAGTTCGTCATTTTTGCAATCGGTGAAGGAAGTGACCATATTTGGACTGTGGAGGAGAGACGGGTGGATCTGATGAACACAACCTGAGCAGCGACCTTACTGGATCTGGGTCCATCTGGATTCTGGTGTGAAGCTGCTCACAAAGCTAGCTTCATAATTCAAGGTACACTTTACTGCTAAGTGTTAAAGTCATCTTAGTGGCTAACTGCATTGATGGCGTGGTAGCGACCTTATGGTCTATTTTGAATAATTTAATAAATGAATATCATGCTGGATTAAAGAAGACTTGAAACTACAGATTGAGACCATAAACTCATGTTTAACTCATAGACTTCTATACAATCAGAGGAGTCGCCCCCTGATGGCCAGCAGAGAGAATGCAGCTCTGAGGCACTTCAGCTTTGGCTTCACTCTTCAGAACACAGAACACTGCTGCAACCAGCGAGTGACTCGTGAAGTGGCGGTGAATCCAGTTTTGGATGATGTAATTTAGTGTTTGCCCCCGAGGGCCATAAATAAATGATAAAATTAAAATGTTCAAATACACTTGAGCCAGCCACAGACAAAGTTTTTGTTTTCAGACTGATCTATTATTAATGCCTATAAACAAACACATTAATGGTGTAGCGATGTTAAACGTTGCCATCTGACTCCTTTCCTATCCTCCTTCATCCTCTCACGTCTCCTCCTCTTCGTCTCCACATCCATCAGCAACTAAGCCTTATTAAACAGGGATTTTTTGGTTTGAGCTAAATCACACACAGCCTATAACTCACACTCATACAATCGCACACTTGCTCTCCACTAACCGGCACATTATTTGATCTTCTAGTCTCCTGATTAATGGGATCTCCGCCTCCGACTGATAAGGACTAGAGACCGGAGCTTCTATCTTTCTCCTTCACACTCTCCTCTGGTTTTATCCAGTTCCCTCTCAGGTCTCTCTCCATCACTTTCTCCCCCTCCTCATTCTCTTTCTTCCTCCCCGTCTTTCATGCAAAACAGGGAGACCGCTGTCATTTGCACCCTTAAAGTTCCCCCACAACGTCTGCATGATAGACGAGTGCACAAACAAACACTCTCCCTCTCTAGCACTCGAACACACTCATACACTCTGACAGGCTTTGCTTATCCGTAATCTGTCCTTCAACAGGGGAACGACGTTTTGATCAAACTGTTACATGTCGGTGGCGAAGCTACTTATAAGGGCGTCACGTCGTGGGACAGGGACACACACACACACTCAAAGAAATCCAGACAAGCACAATTTACAAAATCTCCATCCAGACAAAAACACTGAAACATAATTGACCCTTCACTAAGGCCCCCCGCTACCACTCAAGCTGCCAGAGCCCACACCGTCACTAACTGCACCTCCTGAATAAATATCATCTCATTCTTGGAGAAAAAAAAAAAAACAAGACATTTAAGAGAGAAGGAAACAGAAGCATCTAAATGATGTGTTTCAAGGATAAATCCAGCATGACAAAGTGATTCAGCAGTGAAAACAGGTTAAAAAGATAAAGATAAGCAGTATAATATAGTAAGTATAGTCAGTATAAAAGTGAACCATCACGTCACCTGGTGATTGAGACAAGAAAATTAAATTAAAGAACAAACTAAAAAGGAGATATCGGCAGATAATCTGGCGTTAAGGAAAACGGACTTTATGAACATCATCACACAAACTTAAGTTTTCTGTGACACGGTGTTTGGATTAGACAAAATGTATAGAAATACCTCTGATAACAAACATCAGAACCAGGGCCGTGCTACTGTGTCAGACCCGCCGTAAAATGAGGTTTTCTCAAAATGGACTCTTGTGCTCTGAAACACTACCGCTTTAAATAAAATGTCAGGAAAAAGGAGAGGATGTACTCACCTCCTTCACACAGATTTTGACTGAATGTAATGTGTGAAGGGCCCACCAATCAAACAAGATGGACTGGAATAATTAGGGACCTCAAACTGCATTTGGTGGTTCCATATTATTATTATCATTATGAGACAGCCAGGTCAACCTGCATCTCTCTCACACACATTAACATCATCAGCAAAAGTGTCTCTCTCTCTCTCTCTCTCTCTCAAACAAACAGTCTTCTGTCGACACACAGCCATCTTTTCCGCAAACACCTTTTCCACTTAAGCTTTACTCTGAATGCACCAGTTCTCAGCACTCTTCCTCACAAACACACACATTCAGACTGAGCAACGTGGAGGATTTGCAATCAGATGATTGCATGGTGAGAGGGCACATGCGGTCTGCAATGAGGTGCAATGATGGCATAAATCACTCGTCTAGTGTTACTTATGTTGGTGATACAGACGAGTAAACATCGACAGAGAACACAAATATGTTGAGACAACAGATTTGAAAGATTTAGAGTTGAAAGACGAAAACAATCACCAATCACCTGTCAATCACCAGGTAGCCCCGCCCTAAAGCACCCTGCTTTCAGGTCTGTTCTTACTCAACTGGAGCATAATTTACTAAAAAGAACCTCATGCTGGTTTGAAGAAGATTTAAAAACAAGAGACCATAAACTCATGTTTACTGAGGTAATAAATCAAGAGAGAAGTAGGGTCATTTTCTCATAGACTTCTATACAATCAGAGAGGAGTCGCCCCCTGATGGCCAGCAGAGGGACTGACAGTTGAAGGTACTTCAACTTTGGCTTCACTCTTCAGAACTGGAGGTTACTGTCTGTTGGTAACGAGCGCACTCCACTTTCCAGGTTTCCCAACTCTGAAAATGAAGTGCTTAATTGGATTTTTGTATCATAGATATCTGATGTTTATGTATTTTTAATATTGCATTCTATATTATATGTTATTCAAATCTTATAAATGTCAACATACAAACATTTGTTGTAGTGATGTCTTAACTTCAGTTCTCTACACACGTGACCTTAACCTTCAGGGAAGCATCATCTCGTGGGTTAGACATCTCTTTCCTCCATGCTTTAGAACAACACTGCTGTCTGTTCACACGCGACACTTTCTCAGCTGCACACATACACATATGTGCACTGTCACGCACGCGCGTGCGTGCACAACGCAGCTGACCAACAGCATCACTGTCTACCTCATCCTGTGTTCATGCTGCAGGACCAACACGCAGCCTCGCTTCTTTCCCGGTCACCAACACAGCTCGCGCGCGCGCCCTGACCTGCCAGCATCAGTAGCCTCGCGCAATCTCTGCTGAAACGGCGGAACAAACCAGTGGTGACACATGTGCGCACCACAGCGCGCGCTGCTACAACAGACCAAGCGTGTCCACGCGCACGCACTCACTCACACACACACACACGCACAAAAACACACAATTAACAAAGCTGCAGGTGCTTCTCAATCAGCCCACAAAACACATACGCAGAGGACGCGCGCGCGCACACACACGCACACGCACACACACACACACTTCCAGTGATCCAGAAAAACTCTAAACACACATGAAGCGGAAACCGGAAAGACCAAAAGTGTCTCCAGAAAACAAACACACATTTAAGCAGCGGGAAAAGCCACATTCGCGTAGGAAACACCCACACACACACGCTCACGTGCCAACACGAGCGCACGTTCGTTTTTGTTTTGCCTTCCTACCTTCCTCGTGCATCCGCTGCAGACAGAAAGTGAGGTTCCTCCGCCAGCCCGGCATGTTCATGAGGGAGAGGAGGAGAGGTCTACCAGATGAGGAGGTTGAGGGAGATGGAGAGGGGTGATGAAGAGGAGTGATGGTGATGAGGGAAGTAGATCCTGTCCGGTCTAGGTGATGACACGCAGGCGACAGCAGCAAATATAACGATCCCCCTTGTGTTCTTCTTCTTCTTCTTCTTCTTCTTCTTCTTCTTCTACTTCTTCTTCTTCTCCGTCCTCCTGTGTGCTCCTCCGCCGGTGTGTCTCTCGCTAAACGCCGAGTAGCGGCTGCTCTCTCCGGTGACGACCCCGCTGACGGTCCGTGTGACAGTCGGTCCCGCTGCGGCACCAATGGTCTCTCTCCCCCCCCCTCTCCCCCTCTCATACCCTCTCCCTCTCTGCCAGCAGTCCAGTCGTCTCTCTCTCTCTCTCTCTCTCTCTCCAACCATCTCTTTCTTTCTGAGTTCATCAGTTCAAGTCATGTCTGCATTCAGGACTCCTATACTAAGATAAAGATGCATACGGTTAATGGTTTAACGGGCAGCAGCTGCTGCTCTCAGTCATTCATAAACTCCTTCTGAGTTGAAACCCACCAAACTTTTCCTATTAATTCTAGTGGAAATATGTTGAAATGCTGAAGACTTGCAGTGTTTCCTTTAAGGAGGTGATGTGTTGCCACTGAACGTTTCACCCATATTTCACCCAATCACACCCAGTCGGTCAGAGATCATCTGCAGATGGACTTTTCGGTTTCTCGTAGCAGGAAGAGGCTCAGGGTGGCATCTGACATCGCTCATCATTCACAGCTACCACCTCACTGTCAGAGTGGACTGTAGAGGACTACAGAAGACTGTAGAGGACTATATGGACTATGTAGAGGAATATATGGACTATGTAAAGGGCTATAGAGGACAGCAGAGGACTATGTGGAAGACTATAGAGGTCTGTAGAGGACTATTTGGACTATGTAGAGGACTGTACAGGACTATAGAAGACTATGTAGAGGAATAGAGGAATGTAGAGGACTATGTAGAGGGCTATAGAGGACTATGTAAGACTATTTTCATGACAGCCAGTTCGCTTGGTCTCCCTGTTTTTGTTTCAGCCTTTGAGTCGGCCCGTGACAGTGTGGACCAGGTCTAAAAATACCCCCCAAAATGACTTTATCACTAACTTACTTTCTGAAACGTTCGTATGAAGGATGTAACGCCACTCACACTAACAACAGGTCTCGCTCCTTCTTTGTCTTCCTGGTGATAAAAAGAGTCGCTGGATCAAACACATCAGCTAAGATAACATTACGTTAGTGACAGAACGTTGCTAAGTTAGCTCGCTAGCTAGCAGGACGAGCAACAGCCGCGTTGGTGACGTACCTACCTAAGTTAGCTCGCTAGCTAGCAGGACGAGCAACAGCCGTGTTGGTGACGTACCTACCTAAGTTAGCTCGCTAGCTAGCAGGACGAGCAAAAGCCGTGTTGGTGACGTACCTACCTAAGTTAGCTCGCTAGCTAGCAGGACGAGCAACAGCCGTGTTGGTGACGTACCTACCTAAGTTAGCTCGCTAGCTAGCAGGACGAGCAACAGCCGCGTTGGTGACGTACCTACCTAAGTTAGCTCGCTCGGTAGCAGGACAAGCTCATGGCTGTGTTGGTGATGTACCTAAGTCACCTAGCTAGATAGCAGGACGGACTAACGGCTGTGTTGGTGACGTTCCTCACTAAGTTAGCTCGCTAGCTATCAGGACGAGCTAATGGCCTTGTTGGTGACGTACGTCACATGAGACCAGAGAAAGGTTCACTGAGCGGTTTAACACTAAACTAACGACGAAAAACCTGGACCTGAAACATTATCTGTTAAATTATCAAACATCTGATGTGTAATAATGGAACTATTCAAAAGGTATCGCCCTACCTGTCCGATCTCCTTACCCCCAATCGACCCTCCCGAGCCCTCCGATCCTCCTCCACTCTCACTCTGATCACCAAACAATCCAGACTCAAAACTTTCGGCGACAGAGCCTTCTCCTCAGCAGCACCCCGACTCTAGAACTCCCTCCCCCAACCCGTCCGTGACTTCCCCTCACTTCCCACATTCAAATCCTGTTTGAAAAACTATCTCTTCTCCCAACCATACGACCTCCCCTATCCATAACCATCCCCTCCCTTGCCCTCTTCCCTCCTCATGCCCCTTCATCACCACCCCCCCACCCGGCCACTCTCCACTGCATCTCTGCCACCATTGGACTGTTATTGCTCCTGTCTTTTATGTCTTGTCTGTACTATTATTATTTATTCCTCACTCTACTACTATGTATGAAGGTATGTATATGTGTCTGCGGTACTTTCTTTGTTTTTTCATTCTATAAGCGACTTTGGATCTTTGAAAAGCACTATATAAATAAAATGAATTATTATTATTATTTATCATAACATAATTTTCTCTTCCCTTTAACGGCCGCACAAATTTACGCAGGAAGGGGCGTGGCTTGGCCTCTACCCCAAAAATGCTGGACGTTTTAACGTTTCTATCCCAGGACATATTCAAAAGCAGAACGGCGTGTCCTCCGTTAAATCACCTCCCGTAGCTCCACTGTCACACTCATTTCCTGCATGTTCCCTAATCCAGTCTCTGTGGAGCTCCGGCGTGCGTCGGTCAGTCGAAGAGGTGGAACGCGCTCTTCCATCATCTGACGATGGCGAGCACAGACTGAACCCGCCCTGAGGTGGTGCAAGAACAGATTTCAATACACATTCCCCCGTCAGCGGCTTCATCTGTGGGCTTACACACCACAATCATACTGTAAGACGGCTGCAAACACAAAGTCACACATGTCATTGCAGATTTCACGTCAAGTGATACGTCGTCGTCTACTTCAGTGTTCAACTTTTTTTTCTGGGGGCCTTTTTTTAAAACTGACAAACCTCATGAGAAGAGTGACCATTTCACCATCACTGTATTGTCTTGAACAAGTAAACCAGCCATTAAGAAGAGACGTGCACTTGATTAAAAAAACAACTTTGTTTTATGCGTGTGCTGTTGAAAACAAGTACAGACTGATCAAATTAACCTTTTTAAACATAATGTACCTTTCATGGTAGACTACGTTTCAATTATCAGAACAATGAAAAACACTGAGGCTCCCTCATGTGGCTCAAATGTGTACCGCAGATATAAAATGTTAAATAAATGACTGGAAGAAATTCTGTAAATGTATCTTAGAGAACCCAAAGAAAATCTCCTGCCACCCACTTGTGGGTTCTGACGGTCTTTGGAAATGACTGGTCTACTTTATAGGTTTTCATTTCCTCCTGACTTGAAGCTGCTGATTGTCCAGATGGGCTGATGGATCCCGAGTCAGCAGCTGGAGTCCCACGGACCCGTTCAGACTCGTTTGGTGGAGGAGTGGGACCCCTTGTGGTTCTTCAGCAGAGGTGCAGTCCATGCGACTTGTTCCTCTGCAATGACCAAAGTCACTGATCTGTGGCTGCCACTGCCTGCATTACGAACTGCTGATGAACTACGGCGGTCTCTGTTTCCTCACAACTCCAGATGTGACATGTTGCTCAGGAACGAGATTTCAAGATAATTATAGAGAAAGGAGCTAAACCCCAACCCTTACACTTACCCAGGGGCGTCAGTAGCATTTGATATGTGGGGGGGTTCTGTTTAGGCAGGGGGTCTGGGGGTCCTCCCCCAGAAAATGTTGGAATTAAGTAGATGCAATTTCCCACTTTCTTGTGCATTCTAACATGTTGTCTGACTGCTGGGCCAGAGCTCAGAGCTTTAATGCTGTCTGCGGATGCGTTAAACGGCAGTGTTACGGCTGAGGGCCGTACCATCACCTGTTTTATACGTCCATGTTTGGAACATCTCAAATTAAAATATGACCGATGGCCAGTCCGCCCCTGTTGCTGGCGCCTCGTTGACCAGGTAGCTGCAAGAAGCAAACTTCCTTTGGTGCTCGTGTATGCTGCAGGTGTGTGTGTGTGTGTGTGTGTGTGTGTGTGTGTGTGTGTGTGTGTGTGTGTGTGTGTGTGTGTGTGTGCGTGCGTGTGTGTGTGTTACTGATAAAGTGGAACGCATTTGATCACGAAGCAATGAAAAGAGCGCTGGACAATTTAGACCCGTCATGCAATAATATTTTAATGGCAAATGTGGGGGGGGAGGGGGGGTCCAAATGACTTTTTTTAAAAGGTGCCCCCACCTTTTAAAAAAAGTCATGACCCTCAATATATGGTGGTGACGCCCATGGCAGTGTTATATTTTATTTAGTGTTATATTGATGTTTTATTTCTTAGATTGTAACTCAGGTTTTATTTAGGCTACATGACATTATAAGACATATGTATGAGCACTGTTCGTGTCACTGTAATTGTTTAAGATATGACAACAAATACATATTTACTATAGGTTGTCTTGTTTTTGTTTAATACGCTCAAGTACAAATTAATATAAAGTGTTTAGGCCAACTTGTTTGTTATAACAAAGACCAAGAAAAAGAAAGAAATCATGGATAAAACGAAACAGTCAACATGAGTGAGTTTTTGTGATTGTAGTTCAAAAAAGTTTTCTCCTTCAAACGGTATTTGGGGTCGAGGAGGGCTGAACGTGCGCAGCAACGGGAGCTACTGTTGTCCTCGTCGGCCTCATAGTGTTCAACAATATGAATAAACTCAATGTCATAACTAAGATCATGTTACTGTTGAGTTCCAATCTGAAACCGACTTCACGATCTAGGTCAAATGTTTCAGGAGCAGCCACCGGATGGAGACTTCCCCTCACGGCGCCGCCACTAAATCACCTTCACGTGTGATTTATGTCACACAAACGTATAATTTAAAAAATCTCGGCCTATTTATATTTTTACCTTTTATTTTGTAATTTCTTACGAAACCATGCCAAAACAATGCGGAAATCCACGTTGTATAAATTCTGCGTCAAGTTGGCCATAAACAGCGCGGATATGTAGTTCCGGTCACTGAGTGAGGTTACCTTCAAAATAAGAGCAGGAGAATTGTTACTGAGAGGGTAATGAGGACTGAGTTGAAAAATCCTCCTTTGCTTTCTCTGCTGGCTTTCTGGCAAATGCTATTAGATTAACACATTTTTTTTTCATTTCAGTGTCATGTTATGAGATGGATACAAAACAAATCACACACAATAACAAAATATCAAGGGTGAAAACATGAAAAAGTCTTCTTTCATTCCACCTTAGACTTTAGTGTAAAGATGCAGCAGGAGTCAAGTCCAGGTCAAACATCAAACTACCAATATAATGTTTTTTTTTTTTTTATTACATACATTACATTTTACATTAAATAATGTTATTATAGTGTGTCTCCTTTTTTATTCTGGCAGTTGTGACCGAAGTGGTACCGGTGCACTTCACACAGGCTGTTCTTATTCTGAAGGTCCAGGCCGGAAGAATTATGTTTCCGTCTTCACATTTGCAGAGGCGGCTTTCTTTCAGCTCATAGTCAGCAGAGAAGATGGCGGCGCTACGAGTCGCGGTGCTGTCGGGGAGTGGGAGAGCCCTCCTCAGCACCCCGAAAACGATCAAGACCCGTGTGGTAGGTCGATATGAGTGTTGTAATCATCACCCGGGACCGAGTGTGTTTAGAGCAGTTTAATAGAAAGCGTCCCGCGACTGTCATCGGGCTAACGTTAGCCTGGCTACTGTCAATGGGGTGAGACAAGGTCACTCGTGTTCCCACACATTTTTAGGATGTCGGACAACGACTGCGGCATCAGCGCATCGGATATTATGTCACTCTTTAAGCGTAGAGATCGACGTGGCCTCAATAAGTGCGACAACAAACGCCAAAAATCAAGAAAACCTGGTAGCTCTCGCTATATGGGGCGAGCTAGCCGGTTAGCTAACTCACGAAGTCACGTCAACCACCCGGCAAACGGAAAGGTTAATGTGATTCATCCTAAATCTCAGCTAACGGTACAGGGAGGCGCGTGTACACGGCAGAGTATGTGTAGTTAGTCTGCTTTTAAGTCCTTTAAATCACCCCATTCAACACATTCTCAAACATTCCGTCATAAACGCCAACAGCTAAAGTATCCGAGCTAATCGGCTTGCTAACGACGTAGCATTTCAAGGACTGAGAGGACTACCGCTGATGAGAGCGCTCCCTAGCTGTTTAATGCTGCGCCTTTTTATCTAATAACTACATGTAGTTTATGGATGCGTCCTGGCTCAAACTAGTTTAAGTTGTCATCTTAATATTATATATGTACCCGGTATATAGTCATATTCTACTGGTATTATCCCTGCTACGTGTAAAAGTAAACGTCCTTTTATTATTTAATCATTTCTCAGTTGTTGACCTGCTTGAGGTACAAATACAAAATGGTCAGCATGTTTGTCTCAGTTCCTAAAATATCATGTCAACTGCAGATTATGTCTACTAGTGATAAACTGACCCGTAGAATGCCCCTCTTGTTTTGAGGGCACACTAACATGTCGCGCGCGCGCGTGCACGTGTGTCCTGATGCAGGGGTGCCGTCATGTAATGCTTGCTGCCTGGTTATAAAAGTGAAGGGCAATTTCATAAGAATTACAAGTGTACACACTATGAGGGTATTTACAAGCAGTACTTATACCTGTACGGATGTACTTATACCTGTACGGATGTGTCTGGAGCAGGGATGAGACCAGACACTATTTTTACTTATTTTTTTTACTCATTTTCAGTGTTAAACTGAGATATAACTGCATAGTGTCTTAGTTCCTCACAACATAATGATGTATTTTAAGTTTCTTTATCCAATCTAAAGGCTAACTTACTTTAAAAAAAATAATAATTTTCAGTGTTAGGCTGAGATATAACTGCATAGTGTCTTAGTTCCTCACAACATAATGATGTATTTTAAGTTTCTTTATCCAATCTAAAGGCTAACTTACTTTTTTTATATATAATTTTCAGTGTTAGGCTGAGATATAACTGCATAGTATCTTAGTTCCTCACAACATAATGATGTATTTTAAGTTTCTTTATCCAATCTCACGGCTAATTGACAAGATGACAATTGTCTGAAGCTTCGTCCAGCCAAGAGTTTAGACCAGAATAAACCCCTCATATTTGTGTTGTAGGAACAAATTCGTCCCATTTTTGCTTAAAATCACAATGATTGATCAACTAATAAATTAATCTGGTAAGCGTTTCAGCTGTAGTCTCAGTCAGTCAAGAACTTTAAGTCATTGGATGTCTTGAATAATCCACCTGTACGTTAATGTATTGGGATGATTTCAAGTTGATAACCAACTTGAATTCTGTTCTACTCTTGTTCCCCGTAGGCCAACATGTCCTTCGCCAGCCTGCCTCGGAACAAAAAGGTTGCCCTGACGACACTAGGTGTGGTCACGGCCGGTGGGGCGGGGCTCGCCCTGATGCTGCACCAGTCCGTTAAAGCTTCTGACCTGGAGCTCCACCCCCCTGAATACCCCTGGAGCCACGGTGGACCGCTGTCCTCGTTGGACCACGCAAGGTGGTCATGCACACATTCTCTAATCATATACAATCACTTATGTTAGAACTTAAGATTTAACGTTTCTTGTGTTTCCACACCTTTTATTCTTAATTTTTACATAGTGGATGATTGCGTTTTTCACGATAAGTGTCTGAATGCAAGCTCTCTCGCTCTCTGTTGCTCTCTCTGCAGTGTTCGTCGTGGTTACCAGGTGTATAAGCAAGTGTGTTCAGCCTGCCATAGTATGGAGTACCTGGCCTTCAGAAATCTGGTGGGAGTGTCGCACACGGAGTCTGAGGTTAAGGTCATTGCTGAGGAGGTGAGGCTGTGTGTGTGCATAAGAATGAGAGGGAGTCCATTGCTGTACCTGCTGTCATATTCTCGGCTTTCGGCCGTGCTGTAAAGGCGTCTTGTGCGTTGTGTGTCAGGTTGAAGTAGTGGATGGTCCCGATGAGAGTGGAGAGATGTTCACCAGGCCAGGAAAGCTCTCAGACTACTTCCCGAAACCCTACGCCAACCCCGAGGCAGCCCGAGCCGCCAACAACGGAGCCCTGCCTCCAGATCTCAGCTACATTGTCAATGCAAGGTAATTCCTGAAAGACGGAAAACCTACAGAGTTAAATCTGAAAGCCATAAAATCGAGCGTGGTGTTCACTGTTGTCCTGTTCCCCTCAGACACGGTGGAGAAGACTATGTGTTCAGCCTGCTGACAGGATACTGTGAACCTCCAGCAGGAGTGTCTGTAAGAGAGGGACTCTACTACAACCCGTACTTCCCTGGCCAGTCCATCGGCATGGCGCCGCCCATCTACAACGAGGTGCTGGAGTATGACGATGGTACGTAAAGATGCAGCGTGTTTGTGTGAGCCACAGGGCTACCGCAATGACGTCAATATGTGAATGTACATCATGTTTAAAGTTTGTCCAAAACTGAAGGAGCTTTGAATAGCAGAACATGTTCCTCTGCTTGCCTCACTAGAAATTCCTTATTTTCATCTATTAAATACACTCGATTAAATAAAACAGATTTACCATTTCAGCTGTTTTTCTATGTATAAATACTTGTTAAATGTCAATTGCTGTTAGTTTGTAAAAATTGTGTGATAGATTAATTTCGCCCACCGTGGCGAGGAACGTTCAGTACGATTCTCTGTATTGAAGATCATTTTGCTGACTGCTATGTGTCTGTTGCCATAGGAACCCCTGCCACCATGAGCCAGGTTGCTAAAGATGTATGTACGTTCTTGAGGTGGGCAGCCGAGCCAGAGCACGACCAACGCAAACGCATGGGACTGAAGGTACAACACACACATACCCCAGAATGCATCTTGGCTGAAGCTCAAAAATACACATACTTGTTCCAATGTCATAATTTAGTTTGGGTAGCAATGCAAAATAATTATTTCTTCAATACTTTACTTTGAGGAGTTTCGACACGCTTTTCTACAAAAGCCCCTTTTTTCCATAACAAGAGGCCACAACGTTTTAAAATGTTATCACGCAAGCAGCCATACAAGAAATTTGCATGAATAAAATAGTCTAAAATGATTTAATTTCATAATTTATGTATTACGAAAACAGCAAATAATTAAAAAAAATCTGAAGATGCATTTAATATATATTTTTTTTATTAAAAATAACTATTTTCTGCATACTAAAGGGAGGTATATTTTTCCTACAATCTGGGATATGCCAAAGATTAGCCACCTGGATTTGGATGCATTGCATCAAACACTACAGTGCTACATAATGTGGCAGCAATGCCCCTAGTGGAAACCAGGAAGGTGGCATACATGAGAAAATTGCTCAATTGTCTGGGGAAATAAATATATTTGATGTTTTCTGTGTTGCTGAAGGAGTTTGTAGCATGTGGTTTGAGTATAAAGACACAGTGGAACAGTTGGTGTTGTAAACATGGAGCTCGTTCTGGGATTAATCTCTTCGCTCTCTTCCTAGATGCTGATGGGCGCCGCCATCCTCGTCCCTCTTATTTACTACATGAAGAGGCACCGGTGGTCTGTGCTGAAGAGCAGGAAGATCGCCTACAGGCCTCCCAAGTAAATGGAAACAAACGCACCCCTACCTGGGCCTAAAACCTACCAGAGAGTGCTGCGTTCAACAACCCCACAACGCTCGCCTCACAACGATCATATGGACAAAAAAAAAACTACTCACACACACACACACATGCCTTTCTACGAGGAGATAGAGAAATGAGAGCATATATTCTAAGATTATTCCGAAAGAACAATGTCTGTTTTAGTTGTTGGCATGGTTGAACCAATCGTGTGACAGATTTCCGTACATCTGGAATATCGTGGTGCCAGTTTGTGTTGTGGCGTTCTTGAACGCGCACCCATCACAAAGTTTGTTTGCTGCATCTGCATCGAGTCATTATAAGCAGCAGTTCAGGTCTTTGACATCTCGTATCAGACTCTTTTATCACCGTTGACCGATGAGTCGCTTTGGCCGTCTTCATAAGATTCTGAATAATCACACGAGTGCTGAGAAACGGTTGCCACCAACGTCTGTAACATCCTGGGTGTGTGTAACTCCATCCTCCAGTCTCCCTCCACAAAGCCAGTGGATGCAACGCAACCACTGAACCTCTGTTTTATTGTACAAAATAAATTATCTTAAAGGAAACTTTTACCGTGTGGCAGTTTTTGTTTGTAGCAGCAGGAGGCGCTACCCACCAACATCGTTTTACCGCTGCTCTCGTCCTTCTGATCGTTTCTGTCTCGACTCGTTGAATCTGCTTCTACACCTTGTCATGTAAATATTTAATAAACCGGTGAATGGAAGAAACAATCTTATGAGGTTATTTGTTGACTTGCAGAGTGGAATGTCACTAATCCTTTGAAAATGTCAGAAATGAACCCGGAAGTACTTTGTACAGTCTTTATCTAACCCTAACTCAAAACTGTATTCAAGAAAAGTGAATTTTTATTGTTTTCCACAAAGTTTAACATCTTGTATTCCATGACATTAATTTTAAAAAGGATGTTAAAATATATGAACTACCAGTAAAATTGTTAATTAATCCTGACCTAAAAATCCTAGAGCTGTCTAACTCAGTGCAGCAACCTCCAATTCTGAAAAGTGAAGCCAAAGCTAAAGTACCTTAAACTTGCATTCTCTATACTGGCCATCAGGGGGCGATTCCTCTGGTTGCACTGAAATCTGTGAGACTCACTTGATTTATTATCTCTATAAACATAGTGAACATGAGTTTATGGTCTCAATCTCTAGTTTCAAGACTTCTACAATACAGCATGATGGTTATTTAGTACATTATGGTTAATTTAGAATCAAATAGACTAATAAAGCAGGATATGCTGAGATAATAAACCAAGTGAGAAGTAGGGTAATTTTCTCATATTCCATGCCATTAGTCTTGTTTTTGCAACCAGAGGAGTCGCTCGTTGATGGCCAGCAGAGAGAACGACAGACTTTTCAGAATCGGAGGTTGCCGCCTGCAGCTGACCCAGACTACTGGGGGCTTTGGGGTAAATTGTAACATTCATTTCCCCCCTTGTGATTGAGACTAAATCACGGTTTGTGCTACAGTGATACCAGCTTAAAAGGACCATTTAATAGCAGAGATAACTCATTTTTAATACTTAAAAGAGCTCCAAGAGAGACAGAAATTACAAAAATGCTTAAATCTCCCTTATTCCACACATAATCATCATAATCCTCATCACACTGAAGCTGAGTTCTTCCTTTCTGCCTGTTGTCATCGCATCCTTACACCCATCCTGCCTTTCATTGTGGGATAAATAAACAAGTGTGCGGTTAGTTTAAAGCTGCTTCAGGACTTCATTAGGAGCTAATCTGGTCCTGAAAAGGTTTTCCTCCCTGCTGGTTTCTACCTGCATTCAGACGCTACGAGCTTCATCTGCATCACAACACACACAGATTAGGCTAATTGTATTAGTGGATCTCCCTGGGTCATTATTATTGCCATCATTATCATTATTATTATTAGATTAAACCTAGTCACAGGCCTGTAACAGAAGGATGGACGCATTTTTTTCCTGTGGGAAAAACTGAAGTGATTTTCTACTTTGGTAATTCAGAAGAAAAGGGTGAAATCACGCTTTGTGTTTGTGTGACACTGGTGACCGTTTTATAGAAAGCCTCCTCACCTGCACTCTCAGAAAGTCTTTCACACGAGGGAAAACTCACACTCGAACATGCAAAGTTTGCACACACTCTGCTTTTGCAACTAAAGCAAACTAAAAAATGCAAATGCATCCCGGCGACGCACAGAGCGGAGATTAGCTACTGTGTGGAACCTCAGGGAATCCCATTCACATGTAAAAAAACCCTGTCTTAATTCTAATTGGTGGCCGGTGTAAATCCTCCACTCCCATTTAAACCAGCCGTCAGCAGTTTGTCTTCCTGCTGCTTCACATGTAGCTCAGTCTTAACCATCCATTCAAGCTCCTCAGCTGATTGCAGACCACACAACATCCGGCACCATTGAGACTTTTTTATTGAAAAGAAAGTCAATTTATGGAGCTATAGTTTTGTTTTTGGTGGTTATCAGTAGTTTTCTGGGGACTTTCTGCTCTCGGTTAGTGGGATCGATCATCATGGCGTCCACTCAGGCTCCTGTGACGGCAGAAAGCAGGCCGGCGTTCTCCATCGAGCGGATTCTGGGTTTGGAGCTGGAGAGACCTGGAAACTGTCTGAAACTCCACCGACCCTGGACAGGTGAGGAGCAGGATTTTTTTTTAGACTTTTCTGTTTGTTATATTATTTGCTAAAGAACAACAAAAATAGAATGAATCCATTATTCCTTCGTTGTCTTCTATCATGTATTTACCAGAGGAGTCAAACGTAGAAGTAGAAGTACAGATACTTGTGTTCAAAGAGACTCTGGTCAAAGTAGAAGTACTGATTCAGCATCTTTACTCAAGTAACAGTAGAAAAGTACAGGCTCTGAAATGTAATCAAAGTAGAAATTAAATTGACATTTCTACTGGCGTTTTTTTTTTTAACAAGACTAACTGAATATCACGTCTTATTAATAAGAAAACAAATAATCAATAATTCCCCTCAAGTACGTTAAAACTAAAGTACCAAACCTGTTTTGAAAATGTGAGTAGAAAGTAAAGATATTTGTTTTAAAATGCAGGGAGGGAAAGTAATATTCAAGATACAAAGTAGTTGTACTTCCAGACTTCCCTCCTCTTGTTTTTACAATACTAAAGTGTGATTTAAGTCACTGTTTTCTGTTAATTGACAATCAGTGAAAATATAGCACACAGTAAACCAGCACAGCAGTGAAACTGTCTTTTAAAGTAGAACTTGTGATGCAAAAAGAGACTCATACAAAGTATTTTGTTGCTTTTTGAAAAGATGTTAATGTTCCTTATTTTTGTGTAATTATGACTTCTGAGCTCTGTTTCTTTATTTATGTATATTATATATATATATATGTATATGTATATTGAATAATTATAATATTGTCCTATCCTGAGGGATGAAGAATCACATCAAATTGTCTCTTTTTTGTACTGTGGATATTAATTGATCACTATAATGTATACTATCCAGGCAAATATTCACCCATTAACATATCTATTTTTTATATATCCAGAGGTCAGAGTTGAGAAGGAGAACAGAGGAAACACGTTATGCTCCAAACAACAACATTGTTATCAACATCAGCTGAACTCCTCGCCCAGGCCGACGTCAAACTGGTACATCGGACGCCGACCGCGCACCGCCTTCACCACCAGCCAGGTAACCAGTCATCAATCATAGTCTTTCACACTGACATATCCTGTAAGAAAAGATTCTCCTGGTTTCAGTCCCGCGCGTTAATCCGTCTTCCTGTGCAGGTGAAGGTCCTGGAGACGGTCTTCCAGGTGAACTGTTATCCAGGCATCCAGCTCAGGGAGCAGCTGGCGGGGAGACTCGACCTGGACGAGGACAGAGTACAGGTTCGTGCAGCACTTTAAACACTGACGTTTTACTCTCTTGTCCCTGAGCAAGGCACCATACCCCCAAACTGCTCCCTTGGCGTTGTATAGTAGCTGCCTCGGTGTGTGACAATAGGTGTTGATATACATTCACTTCCTGTCTCCAGCAGAGAATTTTAGCCACTAAGAAATACTACTTCCTGCTAGTGGTGCCATATTAATTTACCCCCCCCCCCCCCCTCTTACTCTCAGATCTGGTTTCAGAACCGGCGGGCCAAGCTGAGGCGTTCCCTCAGAGAAACCCGTCTGCAGCTGGTTCGGACGGCCGTGGCTGACTTGGGGTCAGAGGTCAGCTGAAGGCTGAGCATGATGTGCGAGGTGACACAGCGATCGCCCAGCGTCTCTCGTCTGCAGCTCCAGGTTCAGGAAGAGGAGGAGGGATGCTGATGAACTCGACCTGTCTCTGCATGTCTGAATTCATTCATTAGTTTCTACCAGACTCTGTTTTCCTTGTCCTCCTTTTAAACTTTTAAACACAAACGTGGAAATACAAATGTCTACAAATGAACCGAACAGGATTTATTGTAGGTTCTCTATCAAGCATCCGGAGGAAGACCGTTGAAGATCAAACTTTGTTCTGAGATTTCGCTCGGGATCAGTTTGGTATGTCCTAAATATGTGAATAGGTTTCTCTTCTGTGAACTGTACAAAGTCTAATTAAAACGAATTAAAGTATTTTAATTGTGTGTCTGTTGTATGAATTCACTACAGTCAAATCGCTGCAGGTTTCTACTATATAATACAACTGGACAGATGTATTACAACTTGAACAAATACATTCATAAATTAAACTATGGATGTGAAAAAAATACACATATTCACATTAAAACTTAAAAACAGCCCTTCACGCAGCATTGGAGAGGGAACATTTACTCAAGGACACTAGTTTAATTTTGTGGTACTTTACTACTTGTATTTCCATTTTCTGCACCTTTAAATCTACTACTAAAACTGTTTATCAGAGGTGGAAGTATTTCGTGGAAGTATTCCGATTTTTAGAAAGAATAGTACATTGTAGAAATACCCTGCAGTACGTAAAAGTCCTGTAAAATACATATATATTTATATATATATCCATATTATTTGAATATAATTATGTGATCACTGTAATGATGCAGCTGGTAACGATGGAGCTGATTTGAATCACTTTATATATTGGGTAGTTGATTATATTTTGTATTAATGATCTAAATCTGCGAAGTATGTGGTAATTACGTTTGCCAAATAAATGTAGTGGAGTATAAATTAGTAGAAAATACTCAAGTAAATAATTGATTACATTGAATAAATGTACTCAGTCACATTCCATCAGTGCTTTCTACTTTATTTTCTATTTCGTCAAAAAGGCTAAATTACGCGGCCGGCGGTGATTGGCTCAGGCGTGCCCGTGCGTGTCCCGGAAGTAAAAAAAGCGACGGGCTGCTATGTGTCTGGAGAGTCTGTTCGGCAGCGTTCGTGCTTAGCGGCGGTTATTTCTGCTTTAGGAAAAATGGACACGTTAAATAAACTGAAACAGTTTGACGCTTATCCCAAAACGCTGGAGGATTTCCGCGTGAAGACATGGGGAGGAGCGACCGGTGAGAGGCTTTAATTTACCCGAGCGGCAGCAGCCGTTCAGACATGGCTGTTAGCTGCCGCGGCTAACAACACGGCTAATTCACTCGTTCCTCCTTTTAAATTAAAACATACATAATATGAAACACAGCGGTCTTAACACGCTCGGGATAGCGCCGAGTGCGCAGCCCAGTAGACACATTCAATAGTTACAGTTCAGTCATAGAGCCGCTCACCAACCAGGCTAATGGTGTGTCTTTGAAATGAGGTGAAAAGCTCATTTTCATGGGTTTTAGCACGAAACTTCGATACAGAATACCAGTCATTGAACTTGTTTTAGCCCATTTGTTCTGTACAAACCACGAAAACGTTATAAACCATGTTACCGGGGCTTGGATGTTCGGGGTTTATTGAAGATAAGATGACATTTCATTTATCCCAAGAGGGAAATTAACATTTACTCATGTACTGTCCCTTCTGGTTTTTATATTGTTGTATTTTACGTGAGCATTTACATTGTCTGCTACTTTATAAGCTGTAGGCTAGTTGATTTGTATATTCAGATTAGTAATCCATACATCACAAGATATAATCAGCAAATAAATTCTTATGTATTATCATTGAAAACTACCCATCAGTGTATATAAGTTACCTGAAATGAGCTCCGCCTTTACCAGCTGCTGCATTACAGTCACGAACAGATTAATATATTGATTTTGATTGATTCTGAAATGGGACATTGTGCATAATGAGTACTTTATATATAGTAACGTTTTGAATGCAATGCTAGAGGATTTATATACTGTGATATTGGTGCTTTTAGTATATGGTGTTATGTATGATGTATGTACAGTTTTTGTAATATGAAGATTATACAGTATAAATACAATCCTATGAAGTATGTATGATAGAAATAGGAGAGAATGCCATGTTATTATGTTATGATATAAAATTACAATATTAACAGTATAGTAGTAATATAGTATTATGAAATAGTGCTACTACTTATACCACTGTAATGTTTCCTACCCGTCAAGCAGTCAATAGTTTCCATTTATTTCTGTATATGGTGTGAAAATTAAATAGTGGATTATTGAGACGTGTTTGCAGCGTCACAGCAAACGTAACCTGTTTTTTCTACATGAAATTTCATCATCAGTCATCATCATATGATGAAAAAAAAAACTTTAGATGATGAGCTGAGGGATTTTCAGGGAACTCTCGCTCCCAGAGGTTGAACCCAGATTTAAAATGACTCTTGTGACAGCTAACAAATGATCTTCTTCTGTGTCTCTTCAGTGACCATCATCAGCGGCGTCATCATGTTAATCCTGTTCATCTCTGAGCTGCAGTACTATCTCACCAAAGAGGTCAGTTCATCCACATCGCCCAAGCAAAATTAAGTTAACACTTAACGCAACATAACGTGTGTCTGCGGCCGAGAAGGAGTCTGGCGTGTGGAAATCTTCATATCGCTTCCTTTATTGATTATCCAAACTACCACAGTGTATCTGCAGGCCTCAAAGTACTTAAAAGCTTTGAATTATTTTCCTTAAAAATGCTATTATTATTACATATTTATATTATTGACTTATATACAGTTGGGAAGTGCTGACAAAAAATGTAAATTCATTAACTTAATAAATGATATAAGACCTTATTTTTCATTATTGGATCTCCAACTTTCTTGGTGAAAAACATGTTAAATAGTTGGCTATTAAATAGTCTTAAAATGAACTTTGAACACAGCATGAATCCTGTTAAACCAGTTTAATGTTTGAACGTGACAATACAATCTCATGGCATGGTCCATTTAGCAGCTTGTTCCCAGCTTTCGAGCGTATCGCATGTTCTTAATTGGCAGGTTGAACATTTTGTAGTCTTCTCATCCATATAGGACTAAAAGTTGAAATGTTGTTGCAGCTGTTTCCAAGATCAAGCATGTATTCTTTCTTTTCTCCAATTTTTGCAGACAGTCAAAGGTACGGATCAGTAAATTATAATTGTAATAAAATTAATAAATATTGATAAAAATAAAGGCAGGCTTTCAGCTTTTAGGGAGCACTTCCTGTCCGACTGGTCCCATGGCAAACAAGAGTCACAGCTGTTAAATCAACACTGTTCTTCACCGTTGTGTTGCTTGTCGTTGTTCATCACGATGCCTTTTTTGGTATTTTCTTGAGTATTTTCTTTTTACATTCATCTGACAATGCAGCTAGTGACTGTTACAGCGCTGCTTACAAATATATTTTAGCATGTTCGCTCCAATTAAGTAAAATCAAGAACAGAAATTCACAAAGCTGTTGCAGCAACATGCTATGTCGCTAATAAGAGCGCAGCATTTACGACGGTGCATCAGTGTCGGACATGTTTGTGTTTCCACTGAATGAGCTCACCTTGCCGTTTTGTTCTCTGCAGGTTCACCCCGAGCTTTACGTCGACACGTCGCGAGGAGACAAGCTGAAAATCAACATCGATATCATTTTCCCTCACATGCCCTGCGCATGTAAGTAGCGCCGCCGTCACCTCGCTGCCTCGGCGACCCATGCAAATGACGACATGCTAATCGTAGTTCACTTCCTCTCAGATCTCAGCATAGATGCGATGGACGTGGCGGGCGAGCAGCAGCTGGACGTCGAACACAATCTGTTCAAACTGCGGTTGGACACAGACCTGAAACCCGTCACGCTCGAGGCAGATAAACACGGTAAACTTTGACTTTACTCTGATATTTGACCTCCTCACTCTGACTCCTCTTTGTGGACATATAAAAAAAAAAAAAAAACCTTCAAGGGAACTTTGAGCAGCAACTGTTTGCTCTTTTGTTATGGTAAATAGTGGGGTAAAAGCAGCTCACTCCACGGTGGCATAACTGGATCATTTGGGTGTTTTTAAATTAAACGAAATGCTCGTGAAAACGACACTCACAATAATTTGATTGTGGTGAATTTTGTCACACAAGTGACTTGAAAAAGCTGATGAGCTCACAAAATAAGTGAAAATGGAGCCTGATTTGGAGTCTCCACAGTCCAAATATGGCCCCTTCCTTCAGTGGTTGCAAAGAAAATCCAAGATGTTGATGGACAAAATGCTGAACCCGAGGCTTCTAAACCGTAGTCCACCAACCAATGGGTGACGTCACCATGGCGACGGCCTCTTCTCATATACAGCCTGTGATGTCAGCCAGCACTACTTACTTCCTGCCGCTTAGGTTAAAGTAAATCGTTGTGTTTTTGTGTGTAGACCTGGGCATGGCCGACGACGGTGAGGTGTTTGACCCCAGTTCACTGGACCCAAACCGGTGTGAGAGCTGCTATGGAGCTGAGACCGAAGACCTCAAGTAATACACACACACACACACACACACACACACACACACACACAGGATTGGGCGATGTTTAATTGTGTGGTGCACCTTTTCTTTCTGTTTGTTTTCTGTTATTTACACTACTTGCGTGTGTGCAGATGCTGTAACACCTGCGACGATGTGCGGGAGGCGTACCGGCGGCGAGGCTGGGCGTTCAAGAGCGCCGACACCATCGAGCAGTGCAGGAGGGAGGGCTTCACACAGAAGATGCAGGAGCAGAAGAATGAAGGCTGCCAGGTTTACGGCTTCCTGGAGGTCAACAAGGTATTTCACGTCTTTATCGTCTGTATCTTGTTCTTCAACAAAGAGTAACGGCCTCGTTTCTGTCGTGAGGACATCCAGCATGTTGGGGGAAATGTTCAGAATAAACTTCTTAGAAGTGAAAATATAAAAATTCAGTACGTGTAATGCCTCAGCCAACAAAAAAGGCTGATAGTTTTTAATAGTTAGTTATTAATAGTTAGTTTCTACAAGGAACAGCCTGAACTATTTGCTGTCCTGTTTTTTTGGTTAGTAATTTGATTACTGGAGTTTTTTACTCAGTATTTGCACTTGTTGTAATTTGCGTGTTTTTACTTCTTTCCTAGTTTCTTCACTTTGTTGTAATGCTCTTTAGATTAACACAGCCTCTGTCTTTGTCCTTGAAATGTCTTGTGGTCTTTTTTTTTTACCCCCACTGTGGCAGTTTTTTTCTATATGGATTATTTCTATTCACCATCTCTTCCTCTTTGTGTCTCAGGTTGCTGGAAATTTCCACTTTGCTCCAGGAAAAAGCTTCCAGCAGTCTCATGTCCACGGTACGACCTGCACTACATCCTCTCACGCACATTCACACAGAACCGTTCACAGGTTTTTGAACACCCTCATTAGACGACGTCCAGATAAACTGGATATTAAACGCGAGTGAAGCCTTTAAAAAGATAAACACTGATCATAGAGACCTGCTTGGATCTAAGACGTTTTATTGGTGAACACAACTATAAAGAAGAAACTCAATAAACTCAAATTAGTTAAAGTATTACTGTAATAATAATAATAGTAGTAATATTGAACTAAATTGTTGATTTTTATCACACCTTTCAAAAGCCTTTGGAGAACTTGGTCAGAAGCAGCGTTGTGAACCACGTGTAGGCGATTTAGGGACGTTTTTCTCAGGCGGGTTAAAAGAGAATCGTTTAATTCAGTCATCTAATTTTGAGATTCTCCCTTCATCAGGCCCTTTCTAGTCACATTTCACATCACATCAGTATACATTTATTAAATAATAAATAAAAATAAAGGGTGTACAGAAATGTTTGACTATTAAATGTGTTTAGCCGCCTCGGTTAACTCCTCCATTCATCGTAGATCCATGTGTCCATTAACAGCTCATCCATTAATTACAATGAATGGCTGCACACAATCAGTCCTGACTGCATTTTTCAGCAACAACAGGCTATTTTAACAGCAAGTTAAACACATGTGTGATTCATTCTGTTACACCTGTGTTCACCCTGCAGCGACAACATGGCAGCTTTGAAAAGGGCCTGTTAATCAGCCTGCTTTTAATGTTTGTGTGCAAAAAATGACACTTTGACATTTTAACAACATGAATTCTGGGTGAATCCTAAAGATGTTGGTTCACCGTATTTATATTATGCAGTTCAGTACAGTTGTGACTCACAGGTGATGGTTTAATTCATTCTGTCTTGTGGTACTTTTTCAAACATCGTATTATTAACTCTCCAGGTGATATTAAGAGTCCCGGTTGAGTCAAAGTTATCAAAATCAGGACTGGCATAGTTGATATATGTATCGCCAATACAGGATTTAGTAGTTTGTTCATTCATCTTCTGTTTGCTGCAGGGTTTCATTGCGTTTCACTGCAAACGGCAAATGAATTTAGTTGCAGAAGCCTCGATCTTTGGTTCTGCAGGCTTCAAAAAAATGATATCAATTATTTTGCACAAAAATGTCAGCAATGCAGAAATATTTGCACGTGTTTAAGAAGAAGTTTCTTCTTAAGAACGTTTGGTGAATGAGGCCTGTTGTCTTATTTTCCTCAGTGTTCGTCCATCTTTGTGTTTTTCTCTTATTTGTTTCTCTTTGATTGCCGTTAACTTCTTCTGTGCCGCCGTTGTGTCAGTTTTGTTCTTTCTTATTATCTTGAACTTCCTGTTTTGCCTGCCTACTAAAATTGTCCCTCATCTACACAAAAATAAACCAGAGCAGGAAATTAAATCTTCTTTAACAGCCACTTCAGCGGGAAAAGTGTGATAGTGTGAACAAAACTGTAGTTGGCTACTAAAACAGAGAACGTGGCCACGAAGAATCCCTCAGTTCAAACCTAAATCTAGTAGGTTGATTTAAAAATGAGCTAAATTAATCTGCATATGAAATTAATTTGTTTTGGCTAAGCAGCAGAAATAAGAGACAAGAATCACGTGTGCTGAGGATTTGACCGTAAATGAGGCTGCTGCTGAATGAAACGGGCCTCGTTCTGGTCCAGATGTCCCCCTTTTAGTCTGGACTGTTAAACACTTCATCATGTGTTTGGAGCTGCACCATCACCCTGACAGAAGTTATAAAATATATATATATATTTTCTTAATCTCATTTTCTTTGGCACAGAATAAAATATAATTCTCCTCTATTAAATGTAGCTACTGTTAATGTGAAATCTTGAGGCTGTTTTATAAGATAGTAATACTTTGAATCATGAGTATAAAAGCCTGAGGTAAGTTGTAAAAGCCACGTTGCTTTGTAGAGATATAAACCCTCAGCTTCGTCAGTGCTGTGCAGCTCCTACTGGCTCCCCCATCCTCATCAACATTACCTGGTCTGTTGTCTACCTGCATCCTTACAGTGACTCTTCTCTCTTCTTTCTGCAGTGCACGCTGTGGAAAGTAAGTCAATCTTTAATTAATGTTTTTATTTTTTATTTAAATACCTACGAGGAGACATGTTAGCGTAATGGAACGCACCCCTCTGGATGTGATGAGCAGCTACTAACTCTTGACGTGAACTTGTGTGTGACTGTCGGCTTCTGCTTTACTCGGCTGCCTTTCACCTTTAAACTAATCGGACAGCTGAGCCAATGGGCAGTAATCAATCCCAACCTGATCAATAACTCACGTCTCTCACTGAGCGTTACATTCAGATGCATCCACATTGCTTTCTCTTTACTTCATGTGTATTTGAAGTCTCTGTAGATAACAAGTCAAGTGATGGGACATGTTCTGTGTGTGTTTGCAGTTCACGACCTGCAGAGTTTCGGCTTAGACAACGTAAGTAAACTGACAACATGTTTAAGTTTCTGCAGCTGTCATGTTTATTATATAACAAATTAGTGTTTTCTTGTTGATAGTTTGTATCATTTTTGATGAAATCATGACCAAAACTTGAGTTGACTTTCAGGAGTTCAATATTGATAGTAAAACTATATGAAACAGGTCACTTGTTGCCAAAATATTGTAAACGGTTGTTGGAGTCCGTCAACTTCTAATTTTTCCGTCCGTCATTCCTGCAGATAAACATGACCCATCTGATAAAACACCTGTCGTTTGGTCAAGATTATCCCGGCATCGTGAACCCTCTGGACGAGACTGACGTCACGGCGCCACAAGGTCAGTCATCTCATCATTTTGCACTGACTCTGAACATTTCATGCACGTGAGGAGCGAGCAAGGGCTTTTATTTGCTGTATATTTGACTATTATTATAACTGTTCTTGAGTCAATGCACATTTGCACGGGCCCGTAACCTACAGATACACCATCATAATACAGCTCTAACTCGAGTTATTGCTTCAGCATCTGAGTTTAACCCGACTAGAACAATAGATTTGACCATCCAAACAAAACATTAACATTTGGACTAAACTTTAGGTTTTCTCAGATTTTGAGAGTGATGGCTTCTTTTTACAGCTGTATTTTGTCTGAGAATATATGCATTGTAAAGAGACACTGATGTAGAATCAAACAGTATAGAGGAAAAAAGGCGCTTTGTCTGCAGGTGGAGATAATTAGCTGTTGTGAAGGATGTCGGTAGACTCAGAAAGTGTAACCTTGAACCATTTGACAAATCGGAACGTTTATTGACAAAACTAGACTGGATGTTGAGAGTGTGACAACATTGAGCAGACAGAGTCCCATAGCTGTGTAGTCATGTGAAGGTAGAGGAGGTCGTCCCTCATCTTCCTCAGCAGCGGATGCCCATACCGATGGACATGAAGGTGCCAAACGTCCCACCGCTCTGCAACATGGTCTTCCCCACTCCTCCCATCAGCTCTCTGCCACGCATGCCCATCCTGGAGGCAGAAGAGACAGTTTATTTAGCGTCAACTGAAATGTTTGCAGATTTGTTTAAGTTAGTCATTCGTGTTCACGTTGGCCTGATTGGATCAGTTGATTTTAAAAACCAGCTAAATGCAGCAACAACACCACAACTGTTTGAGTTGCTGATAAAAAAAAATATATATATACGTGGGGAAACACAGCAACTATTTCAATTACTCTTCAGATCCATTTGTTCCGTTATATCACAAAATAAAGTAACCTCTGAATTTACCTTGCCCTATCATAAAACACACAAATGGGGGCAGTTGGGCTACACCAGCTGGTTTTAATGGAAACCAACCCACGTTCTCTCTAAAACAGCAGGATATTTTGTGGTGCACACCTACCTGAGACAGGAGAAAGTGCCAAACATGACGCCAGCCGCCATCCCCACTGCAAACCCCATCATGAAGCCCATCTTGACCCGCTCAAAACAGTTGGGCTGGGTCTGGCCATACGGACCTACAGCCACCGGCATCTGGAGAGGAAAGAGTGATGAATGACGCATGATGTCATAACACCAGGAACCACAATACTCAACAGATGTTAGCCAAAACCACATCCCAATCCAGTCTGGCAGGTGCACAATCGTGTGACAACAAATGGGATTATGCGAAGAAGCAAAGCCCCTGCTACGGAAGCCGTAGTTACAATTTGTTTGAGGATTTAACTCCCAGCCTGCCCTGCACAATATAAACTACCCATTTGACCTTTGCATCCAACGTGCTACTAGTCAAGTATTTTATTTATTATCTATCTGAACTGTCCATTCTGAGCTGACGAACCGAACCAGCCGCTAACGTTGCCTGAACCAAAAAGGATTCGGTTGTCAATCATTGACGTTAATCAGCATTTTAAATCGTGTCGCTAACGTGAGATTAGTGTTATTGCGTTAGCCGGTGAGCTAGGCTAACGTTAGCGAGCACAGTTATGTCAACGTGAAAATAAACAATTAACAGCTGGTTGTTTCATCGCAGCCTTTAAACCGTAACGACACAATACTCAGTTATAGATAATAATGTAAATTCTGTAAACGTCTCTCTTTTTCCGGCCCGGTAGTTTGTTGTGCTAGCTTAACGTTCCCTGCGAGGCTAACGTTGGTAACGGAACCTGTGGCCTTGACAGATGAACCCGGTACGATGTCACAGGCGAATAGTTCAGTTTTGCTGAACGCGTTTTTTTTCGCGAACATCCGTCTGGAATCGACCTTACCTTGAAGTGTTGTGGTTTTAAAATAAGGTGGTTTTCTGGTTTCTAACTGGTCTGTGATCGTAGTTTTGAGCGCAGCTGCGTTTAAATGTCTTTCTAGCAAAGCTCCATAACCGGAAGTCGGAAGGAGAAAAAGACAGAGGAAGCAGATAAAGAGGAGGAAAAAAACCTGGAGGAGAAAATGGAACAGTGCCATCGTGTGGCTTATTTCAGTACTGTTATTTATTTATTACAAGTAACAGTACTGAATTTAAAAACTTAAGTACAATTAAGTAAGTTAAAGTGTAACAACCATAGTCTGGCCTAATAATACTCCTGAATTTAAAATATTACTCAATTTAAGTAGAAATCCCACAATTTTGAAACTTCCTGGAGTTAAAGTCGCATGATATGAAAAATACTTGAGTAAAGTATGTTGAAATTGTAATGTTGGATAATACTCTTTGAACTGAAATTTGATTCCTTATTTTCTGTTGTTTGTTTGATCATCTACTACGCATTGTTATTGATCCATCGCCGATGATTTAACAACCGTGTGTGATTATTTTAGTTTTTACCAGGACTTCCTTTTCTCTCCCCCACAGCATCAATGATGTACCAGTACTTTGTGAAGATTGTTCCCACCATCTATGTGAAAACCGACGGAGAGGTGAGTTTATTTTACATTCACTCTCTCTCTTCCTCTTCGGACGTTTTAAAAAGACACATTGACCAAAAGTCATCCATTGAATTATTTGACAAAAGGTTGGTGCTTAAAGACAAAAACATAATTTTATATCATCTTCTCTTTTTCTAATCTTTTGTTGGCTCTCGTATTGAGATGACTTAAAAACACCGTAAAGCAAACATCCATTCATCATTTCCTAAAACACTGTTTTTTTTTGTATTTTGTGTCCTTGCAGGTGGTAAAAACAAACCAGTTCTCGGTCACCAGGCACGAGAAAGTGGCTAACGGGCTGATTGGAGACCAGGGCCTGCCGGGCGTGTTTGTTTTATATGAGCTGTCACCCATGATGGTTAAATTCACAGAGAAACACAGGTAGGGGCAGATATTATGCTAATGAGTTACTTGGTGACATCACGCCAGAAATGTCAAGATTTGAATGGAGGCGTTTGAAGCGGTTCAGGAGCAGAGTTTACGATGTAACAGTAAAGGAAAAGATATAGGTGGTCTTTAAGAAGGAAGCAGAGTTATGTCAATAAAATATAATATTGTTGAATGAACATTCTCTCTCTCTCTCTCTCTCTCTCTCTCTCTCTCTCTCTCTCTCTCTCTCTCTCTCTCTCTCTGTGTTCAGATCATTCACACACTTCCTAACGGGAGTTTGTGCCATTGTTGGAGGTGTATTTACAGGTCAGTCCCTCTATGAGACTTTACACATGTTACGCAATAAAACACTTCAATGAAACGCACTAAATCTGTGTCTCCCCGCTGCTCGTCTCCTGCAGTGGCCGGTCTGATCGACTCGCTCATCTACCACTCCGCTCGGGTCATCCAGAAGAAGATAGAGCTGGGCAAGACGTCCTAACGGCGCCCCCCGCTGGCCTCCAGGGTGCAAAGCAGACCCAGACACAGAGACGGAAAGGAGTTTGGAAACGGGAAGCAGGCGGTCTTATTCTCCTTCAGTCTTTCTGTCTGCTGCCGGGTTGAGTGAGGGAGAGAGAGGCAGAGAGGTTTTAAATCATCGGCCACCTCTGTCTCTCTTTTGGTTCTGGAGGAGTGTTGGAGAGGAATTTTGCTCTCCGCCATAAAATACGACGCCAACAGGACGAGAGTCAGAATCGGACGTCAACGGGAGACTTATTTTTGTGATTGAACTCGAGCGGAGAGGACCTCCTTCCCTCCTGTTTACGTCCTGCTTCGAGTGCCGAGTGCTCCTCCGAGCATCCAGAGGACGGGATGGAGACTTTTTAAAGGAATACGTCACCCAAAATGTCCGTGTGACCTGGACTCGCATTTCTTTCTCCAGAGTCGCAGACGAGAACGTTTTCTTATTGTCAACAAATCCAAGGGAAAAAGAACTGAATTGTGAATCCAACATCTGCTCTATCTTCCTCCTCAGTGCCATAGAGCTCCATTGTAATTCCATTGTAACGCTCACTAGAGCACCAGTAAAGAACCTGTCACAAACAGGGCAGCGATACCAGGAAGTATTTAGAGACGGACTGTGGGATTGTGGGATTTGTTGACAGCAAGAAGAAGAAAGGATTAACTTCTCTCCACGTGTCGTGCACTCTTTATGTTTTTAGAGCCAGGTTTAAGTGGAATCTGAAAGGAGAAGAAGAATATCAGTTTCTGTGAGTCTGATCTCCACTGACCGAAGCTCTCTGGGGATGTGAGGAAGGAATCATCCGGTATTCCGGGTTGAGAGTAACGATGAACATTTTGGGTGACGTGTTCCCTTAAAGAATTTCTGTGCAAAATAATATTTAAAAACAAGCTGATTTTCTGTTGAAACGGCGAAAAGTTATGAAGCTATTCAGGCGGATCTCTGTCCTCGGCCGCATTAAAGCCACTATGTGTACATTTGTTTTTTTTTTTTTAAAAAGAAGATACTTTCCAGATGCCCGTGTGGTTTCAGCCAGCTCATTGCGTCGCTGTGTGGAAGAGCACCTCACTCCGATCACAGCCGTTAAAGCTGCAGTTATAAAAATGATTCATATGTGTTTATATCTGCTCAAACTGTCACTTATCCTGACAGTAGAGTATGAATCCGATGATGACGGTGTTAACGATTCTACCGTGTCCGAGAGGAAACAACCAATCGGAGCGGAGTCTCTAACACACAGATTTTAATAAAAATCTATAATTTCCTCTTTATTTCAGACGGGGCACAATAAAACACTGATGAGGTCACAAGGTTTTCAGTTTACACAGATCGCTCGACGCAATACTCGTCTATTAGGCTGTGACAGTTTAAAGGCTCTGATTGACTCGTTTGTGAGCTCAGCGTTTGTGATTGAGAGATCTGAGCTATTTATGTTTTCAAATCGCTACACATAGTGGCTTTAAAATAAAGACATTCTAAAACCGAAATAATGACAAAAAGACTGGATGTAATGAGAAGTCGGTCGCCATGGGAGGCCATGGTCAAACCAATGAGCTGCAGCTAAATGTTTGCAGCCCCAAGCTTCAGCTGCAGCTCTCTGGGTTGGACTCTGAATATAAAGATATTTATTATTCTTTATATAAGTTAAATGCTCGGTTGCCACCAGGAAAGATGCAAATTCAGGCTCCGTTCCGGGAGGAAGGCACCTCCCTAATTGACTGAACCTTTTTCCCTCTGACTTTCCACTCAAGGCGATCGTGCAGCGATTCGGATAATTTAAATACTCACGATATGATTTCCGCTCTGTTTTGTTTCTTGTTCAGGAGTGTAAATGTATTGTATGGATGAATCCACCTCCGCCTCAGAGAACAGAAGGATAACCACTTGACATGATCAGTGTTGCACTGTGATTAACAAAAGTAGACTATTATTATTATAAATATGGGGAAAAGGGTCTGCTTCTATTCTGTTTTGTTCATTCCATGGGTTGGTCCACTTCGCCCCGTCAGACTGCTGTAAAGTGATATGCTTATGGCTTTGTTTGTTTTTGATGGTCTCTGTGGGAGGTGGGAATGTTAAAGGGTCGCCGCCTGCTCCACATGACCGTCCTCCCGCTGGGAGTCTTTCCAAAGTGTTATTCTCATCCAGAAACTGTCGGTTAATGACAGGGCCGACAGGAAGCTGCCGACCGCCAGAAAGACGGCGCGTGAGCGTCGGGTTTGACTTTATTCCTGACTCTCGTGTCCATTCGCCTTATGAGAGCCAGATGTTGTCGATCAGCCTCCCTCCCTTCTTCCCAAGCGACAGACCGAAACAGAGGCTGCCAGTTAGAAGACCACACTGGTGGTTTCGCATGATTTGACCTATTTACTACAAATCAGGCAAAGTTTATATGAAGACTTTTATACTGAGAAAATCACAGTCAGTTTTCTTTAGCAACATGTAGGAACGTTGTGCCAACCAACACTTGATTTATTGATTGATTTATTGATCAAGGACGATTGGAAATCCCTAAAAATATTTATCCAGAGACCAATGTGATGCCTTCATGTTTTTGTCAGACCAGCTTTCCAAAACCCAAAGATAGTCATCTGAAAAATAGAGACGGGCAGCAAACCTTCACACTCTAGTAGCTGGAACAAGCAGCATTGCACGTTTCTGCAAACCACAGATAGGCTGAATGTTGAAGTCGGAGCCAGTGACGCAGTGCAGCGAGTGACCGTTGTTGAAAGGACAGGCACATTGTGGGATGGATGAAACAAACAGGACTTTCACCGAGGCGGTTGTCATTTATCTACACTAGTTGTGTTGTTACGGTTCTTAGGTTATTTCAACACAAACCACAATGTATTTTCAAAACCGTAACCAAATGGGTTTGTTGCCTAAACCTGACTGATCAAAACGTTAACCATGTGACATTGTGCATTCCTGCAAGCGTGATGAGAGGCTGGAACAAACACGGGACTTTCACCAAGGAGACCCCTGTTGGTGTTCCATGTGAAACCCAAAAAAGGAAAACTTTGACTTTAAACTTCTTATGTGATCTTACACTACACTTTTAAAATAAGTCGCGTTAGTATAAATTATAAATAAATCTATTATTATAAATAAATCATATTAAAACGCGCAGAAATCCGCCATCAACTGCGGCGCCTTTTGATGAAGCGTGATTCTTTCTGTTGGTGTGGTGGTGGTTACTATGTTGTTCCCCGTCCTTCTGTTTCTGTCACAAACAAACAAACAAACAAAACTAGAACTAAACGTCCTGCCTGATGGAGGATTTAATCCCGACCGGACCAAACTCAACTCAAGTCGCTCAGTCGACGAAATGCAACGACGGACGTGGCTGACGTGTGACGCCATGTCGGGTCGGTCAAATAAACAATGAGTATTCTGGCTGTAAAGCTGATCACAAGTATGATAACTGTCCAATACTTCTTCTGTCTCTGTGTTTAAAAAAAAAAAAAGAAATCTGGGTGAAGTTTGATCATGAAAGTTATTGATGAGTAAATACGTTGGCGGGTGGTTGTTTGCACCTTTTTAACATCTAAATCAGTGGCAGGGGTGTGTGTGTGTGAGTGTGTGTGTGTGTGTGTGTGTGTGAGTGTGTGTGTGAGTGTGAGTGTGTGTGTGAGTGTGTGCACGGATGTGATCAGATGTGTGAGAGAGAAATGTATTTATATTTTGATTGTCCTCAAACAGTTTTTAAAATGAAAGAAAATAAATGTTGAATACACCAGCTCCAACTGTCTGCCTCCTCGTTACTTCAGTTTGAATTTGTTCGTGTCACGTTTAAAGGGACGACGTTAAACGCCGAGTTGGCGCTTCTCGATCTGACACGTCGTCACGCTTTGAGTGACGTGGGTTTAGAACGTTTGTACTCGCGGTTCAAAAGTTCTTAAGTTTCTCGGCCCACCACCGACAGCACGATGTCCTTATTGTTTCTGGGAGGATCTGGTATGTGTGATGTGACCAGAGAGGAAATCATCAACTTCCTGGAAAAACGCCTGCGGTTCACAAACAGGAAGTTCAATTCAACTTCTGATTCTTCTGCTGGAGGAATTTGATCTTCAGATGTTCCTTCATAAAATGATAAAAAAAAAAAAATGTCTGTTCTATTGAGTTCTTCTCCAAACTCTTCTGGTCTTTAATAATTAGCCAAATAACTCTTTTTTATATTGAATCTCCTGGGAAATTTAGTTTTTTTTCTTGCAGAACAACTTTATTTTCTTCAATCTCAACCACAACGTGCGGTAGGACCTTCTTCTCTAGTAAAATGTCCAGTTTCCAGGGCTTCTGTTATGATGTAGGCTCTGGTAAAAATGGGGGTCGTTATACTTTTAATAAATAGTATTCAATCAGCAGGTGAACATCTGTCCTCTGGCTTGTCTGTGATGTTTCTGATCTATTTCTGGTCAATCATCTCTGATGCTTCTTGCTTTGAACACTATTTGGCTCTTTTACCAGCAGGTGGCAGTATGAGTATTTAAATGTGGTTTGTATAGGTTTCTAAAGAACACACTGTCTCCTTTGTATTTTATACAAATGTGAAATCCACTGTATTCAGCCCGAGTTGAATATTTACAGCTCTGGCAGCAAAAAGCAGAGTTTTTTTTGTGTGTGTTTTAATATCATTGTATACGGACCCGGGTTTCACCTCTGACCCCCTCTCAGAAAATCCAATTTCCATTGTGGACACAATTGTTCCAGTTTAAATACAGGTCTACTCTGGGGAGCTTAGTCTGCCTCGGGGGTTTTGGACTAGAGTTAGGGTTGACATTTAATTTGAAGTTAGGATTGTGGTTTATTTAGATGGTGCAGAATTTAGACTTCTGGTTATGGTTGGAGTCAAACTTTAATTCGAGGTTTAAGGAGTTTTGAGGTTTAAAGAGGTTCAAGGAGGTTTTTGAGGTTTTGCTCAATTCAAAGCATCTCGAGGTGAAAACCTTCTAACATCCAAGCTCATACTTTACTTGTTGGGATGAATCTGGTGATGTTTCACACTTCTCTGCCTTTTCAAATAAAAATGACAACAGATGAGAACAAAATGTTCCGGTTTAGTATTTGATTTAGAAATCCAATTAACTGAGGTAACGTGACGTGAGGAATGTTACGCGTGAACGGAGCGCGTGGAGATCCTCGCTAGCAGACGAGCTGGAAGCTCTGATGGGAGTCTGAGCGTTATGGGCCCAGCTGCTCACAGTTACACTGATCTCAGAGCAGTGATCACCTGCAAGACAATTAGGACAACGAGCAGCTAAGGGTCCATAAAGAAGACCTAATTTCCATGATCCGGCTGGCTGTGGTTGCACGTTTATTTGCACACACATGAAGGTGGAATCATCTCACTCTCTGTGACAAAGCATGTTTCCAAGCTCATTGCCCAAAAATGACACACAGATCCAGATTACATATCCAGGTTCAGGTCACACGTCTCCCTTCAAGTTGTCACAATGCTGCTGATACAATACCTGGATTTCAATATTCAATATACCAAGCAATAATATAGGAATCTTCTTTTTCAAGCAGAACTTTTGAAAACCAAAGTTCTCAAATGTTAGTTGTAGAAAAACAGCATTTTTTTCTTTTACGTTATTCGGGAACTTTGTGATCAAAGACAGAAGGGTTTACGAGAACATTACATTTTATTTCCGTGTCACATCACAACAAAAGTAACTTCGGGGACACTTAAACACAGAGCAGGACTCGAACACGCTCAGGATTTTCAGAGACCCATTTCAGGTCCGATAGCCTTTTTCCATTTTACTTGACTGATGTTGATGATTCTGACTTCGGGCCGACATGCAGGAGTCGACTTTCACAGTGTGGAAACTTTGTTTCTTCTCTCCTGTATGTTGTATTTTTTGTGTTGGTGTGAATCATATAACTGGAAAGAACTGAGAACACGTTATCATGAATCTTCCTTTCACCCAACCTCACACACACACACACACACACACACACACACACACACACACACACACACACACACACACACACACACAGCTGATAGGGGAAAGTATGTACATATTTACCCTTCAAGCTGAGAGGGAGTTAAAGGTTTTTGTGAGTAGATCCAACTATGAATTGCAATTCTTAAACAGTCCGGGAAGATAGTGATGTTGTGTCGACCACAGACGAGATCACAGACGAGGTCACAGACGAGGTCACAGACGAGGTCACAGACGAGATCACAGACAAACCTCCCTGTGAGCCGGTTCATGAAGAAGGATGATGGATAGACGAGCACCAGGGGCGTCGGTGTGAAAGTGGGAATCGTTCCACAGTAACGTTGAATCTTATCTCGACTGTTTACACAGTCTTTCCAGTAATTTGTCCTGGGATGGCGTTCCCATGGATGGGAAAGTACTCCAGTCTTGCCAAAACATCTAACAGAAAAATTCAACAAATGCGTATTTTTCTGCATCATAACTCAGTAAGTGATGGAATGAGAATTTTCACAGGATATGAGAGACTCTGAGAAACTGTGGTTTAACTTTGGACAATTGTACTGGGAGTTAGTCATCATCATCATCATCATCATTGCCGATCATAGGTCGCTGGCAAGCACTCTCCAGGCTTCCCGGTTCTGGGCCCATATCTCCAGCTGACCCCATCCGTGTCGGGCCAGTCCTCTTCCAGACTGCCTCCAGGTCTCGCCTGGGGTTTCTTGGTCTCTTTTTCTTGTGGGTTCTAGGAGAGGAGGGTGCCTTGTGGTGCGTTGGAAGGCTTGTGGAGGGTATTAGGAGATAACGGCTACATTAATTAAGAATGGGAGGACACACTATGATCTGTTTCCATTTGTACAAAATAATCTCAGGGTCCATTTATCCAGCCCTTTTTGGTCTTTCATATATTTGCACCGTGACTTGCAGTCAGCAGCTGCACCTGTTTTCCTCATCGTTATAATATCAACGTGTAGCTCGATGGATATATCAGTACACTGTGGCAGTTGAATCTTGCTGCCAATTTACCCCCAGTGGCCAATTGCAGTACTGCAACTGAAAAAAGTCCCAAAAATATTTGACCAGAATGTATTTAAAGACGGACCACATGACCGCTCCCCAAAGGTGAAACCAATGACCTTGACCTTGAATTATGAAGCTAATAATTGAGTCCAGATGGATCCAGATCCAGTAAGGTTGCTGCTCTGGGTGCCGCTCTGCCGCTTGTGTTTCTCAGATCCACCCGTCGCTCCTCCGCAGTCCAAATATGGTCACTTCCTTCACTGGTTGCAAAAATTTCAAGATGGTGATGGCCAAAATGCCAAACTCTAGGCTTCAAAGCTGTAGTCCACAAACCAAAGTAAAAGTAGGGACAAGAAACAACTGAGAACCTGGGGTGTTTTTAAAATGTTAAAATACTAAGACGAATGCTTTTAGCTAATGACATAGATAGCACACAAGCTAGCATCTGGTACGTCCCGTAATCTCATAATATAAATGTAACGTGCCTTGGATCAGGAGATATCACACTTAAAGTTCACGTTTACAAGCCAACAGGTTTTTTTCATCATCGCGTCTGAACCCTGCAGACAGAAAACTGGCTGAAAGGTTATTTTTTAATCATTTCACTTCAGTCCGACCGCAACACACGACTGCCATTAACGCAACCACAAAACACCCTGAACGCACACAGACACACACACACACAGATTATATTTTCTAACTGCAATTTCACTTGAAGTCCAGATGTTCTCAAGAATCTCAGCAGAATCGGATTTCTAGTATCTGGTCTTTGTGACATTAAAATGTGTGTTTGTGAGGGGTCTTCCCTGTGGGAATACACAGATTGTGTGTGTATGTGTTGCCAGTGTATTCACACACTCATCCTCCTACTTCCTGTCTCTGGATTATGATGCCATCAGTATGAGCCGCTGCTCTATCAGCTGGGATCTACCAGCTACGGATGTTAGCTTTTGGATTTACTCACACAGTGGACCCCTCACACACATCCCCCCCCCCCCCCCCCCCCCCCCACCACCACAACCACCACCACCACACACACACACACACACACACACACACAGAGGGAAAGGCGTAGCCAGTGGTTCTGCTGACCAGATGTGTTGGTTTGTGAATCAGACCTGAAAGTTGAACAGTGACTGGGCTCATGACATTAAACCTACAATGACTTAGTCGAAGTAAGTCATCTGACTCCTCGTCTCCTCTTCTACCTTCTATCTAAATGCTGGCTGCGTCTACTGGTTCAGGATTTGGTGCGCTGCCCAAAAATGAGCCGTCATTTGGTGATTTGCAGCTCCAAAGACGCCAAGGCGAAAAAAGTTAGAACTGGGCTTCATGTGATTTAAAACTGGTCACTTTTTGGATGTCTAGGAGACAAATAATGGCTCTTTATGTGGAATTTAAATCATTTTATTTTACTAACTACAGATCTAAATGTAGTAATTTAAAAGCTGTAGAACAGCAGTTCTGTGTAACCTGGACATCTAGGAAAAACATTTTAATGTGAAAACGACTGGACAAGTGTCTACAAGGAGGGTTTACTGTTCTCAGAAAGTCCCAGAATACAGTGCTCCATGCAAAACAGCTTATTTTATATTTACACTAACCCACCTACTGATGTACTCAATAAAGTTAGGAACATACGTTAAGATGATGACACACATTTTCACCACTTATTCCTCACAGTTGAGGAGGAACAACAGAATTTGGCTTCAATTAATGTCCGAGAAGATTCAAATTACTCTCGTTTTGGAGCAGCAAAAGTGGGGTTTATTTGTACGTAATATGTCTAACATCTGAAAAATAATCTGCACGAACACATTGCATGTGATCAAATTTGATATTCACATCATTCATAAAGCAGCTAACAACGGTTTGCTGTGTAAATACAGTGGCGTTAGGTCTCCTGAGCAGAGAATAAAGTCACTGTCCCTCTGTGTGTGTTGTTATGCAAGCTTTGCAAGCAATAGATACGCCGTGAATCCTAGAACCTTTGTGTGTCGGCGCTGGCTGCACCTTTTCACCTCAGATCATCTGGGGCCTCATTTATAAAGCTTGCGTACGCACAAAACGGGGCTGGAAACGTGCGTACGCCACTTTCCACGCAAATGTTGTGATCTATAAAAACCAAACTTGATGGGAAAGTGTGCGTACCCGTAAGCAAACTCTGAGGCATGCGTACCGGTGTTGTGCCAGTGTAGGTATCCCCGACAGAAATTGTTTCCCCTGGCTGCGGGAGCTACTTCCTCTGTCTATTTTGAGGGGGGGATACAAATTCTGGCAGACAGGTAAACGTCTGAAATAATCTGTTTCCCCCCATAACTTTATGTATAAGAGAAGAAACTTGCTCATACTCACAGAGGTTATAGAGTAGTATCTAAAGAACACACAAAATAAATCATTTGATGCTCAGACTTCATCTGTCTACTATAGTACATTTCGAGTGAAGTAGCTTAAATAGACGTAATTGAAGCCAGAAAACAATCACAGTGGTCTTGATTTTGGATATTGACGTATATTTAGTTCGACAAATTCCATACCAGGACTTGAATTACAGCGTGTTATATGTCAAATCACATGAGAAATGATTACCTTCGTTTTGCCGTTCAGTACCAGTACGACGTTACGACATACAAAAGAATAAAATCATAACGCTGTTGCTCCGCCTTCAGGCTTCCGCCTGAATGAATGCGCGCTACCGCAGCCAGGGGAAACAATTTCTGTCGGGGATACCTACACTGGCACAACACCGGCTCATTAACATAGTAAAATGTGGGCGTGTACAGGGCGGGATTCAGGTACGCACACTTGTAGGTGATCCTGTGATTTATAAAGGGAACATCGCGTACAGCTTGCGTGCGCACAGTTTTATAAATCTGATTTTTTTTTGGCGCACGCAAACTTTGGCTTTTTGGCGTATGTACACTTTTAGTAAGGATCCTACGCACGGTTTTATAAATGAGGGCCCTGGTTACATTATTCAGACACTAGTGGAACATCTGTCTGAACGGCAAACAGGGAACAGGAGTGGACTGATTTTCAACATGGTGAGTGAGCCATGAACTTCCTGTTTACTGGTTTCCTCTGCCAACCAGATGCAGACGGTTTTAGAAATGGACGGTACTTCCCTTGGAGTGTGGACAACAGAATTTGACTCATCGTGTCATCTGAAGCAGCCAAATGGAAAATATTGAACGTGAATGCACCAAAAAGATTCGACCTTCATTTTATTTAGATTTCTTTTCAGGAATGAGCCTCCCTTTGATCCACAGTGACTCGTTCTGAGGTTGCAGCTTATAAGCTCATGGAAATCCCAATGAATCAGTAGAAATGTTTAAAATTCGGCTTAATGGACCAAAGTGGTGGTTTGGCAAAGTGTTCTAAACACAACACAACTTTATAGACGGAACTAGGTTTTCATGCTGCCCAAAGCATGAATGATTTCAACCTATTGGTGGCGCTATATGATAAGTTATTGGGTGTTCACTCTCTGGAGACCATGAGCGTAATAGTTGTATTGTAATATTTCAATCCAAAGACCATCCAACTGGTTGCCGACCTTTTATGTGAATGTCCAATCATGATGATAGTAAATGTAATCAATTGAAGCAATTCCTCAACGCGTGTTACATTGACCCAGGGGTAAAAATGCAGTGTAGCTTTGAAAAACAGTGCAGTGATATATGATATTGTTTCAATGTGTTGGCTTCTCTTTGTGTGATGTTGTCAATAATGCGCATTTCTCCATTGTTTTTGAAAGAACAACACCACTGGGGTCCCATGAGCCTGAGAGTTTGTGATATGGTTATAGGAATTTTAAGAGAGTTGACTGAAAAACCCCATTTGCAAGGGACCATGCAGCAACCTCTGGTTCTGAAGAGTGAAGCCAAAGCTGACGTGCCTTAAACTTGTATTCTCACGGCTGGCCATCAGGGGGCGACTCCCACTGACCCTACTTCTCTCTTGATTTATAATCTCAGTAAATAAATTAGTTAATTAGAAAATTAGTTTATGGTCTCAATCTCTAGTGTCAAGTCTTCTCCAATACAGCATGATGTTCAGGTAATCAGCTACCTGGTCAGTCATGTGATGTTTTTAATTTACAATCTGTGGTTCGCTTGTAAAATACTTTGTGTGAAAGCCGAACAGCCAAATATAAACATTGACTTCTGGAATCCAACCTGCCAACCAGCCGGAGCGTCATTTCATTGTGTTTCATATTTAACAGATGAGGAAGTGAGAATCACTCCTGACTCCAGCTGTTCATTTGTTGTGTTTTTTTGGGGGGGAGTGGGGGGAGCAGACGACTCAGTGCAGTGAGTCAGCTCCGCGGAGGGAAGTACAGGCTTCTCCAAAAAACATTCATACCTATTTTTTCAAATCATTTCACAAAGTTCCTCATCAATACTCTTTAAATATCAAGGATTCAGTCTGTACAAGTGTCTGTCCGTCTGTGGTCAGACTGCTGACGAATGTGTTTGTTGAAGCTCAGTCCCTGTTTGCACATTACCATGTCTCAAAAACATGTGTCCGAGTCGATTTTCACCACTTCCTGAAAAATTCCAAGTCTTTCAAGTGAAATGATTAATGCGTTTGAATGTCCTTCTGAAGCTAATGATGTCGTACAGCAGAGATATCTGAAATATAGTTAGGGGGGGGGGGGGGGGTGGGGGGAAGATGTCGTGGAATCGGGGTAGGTTTAGGTCGACGTGTGGGGGGGGGCGATCGTCTGAGACACCGGAGTGTCGATATTTACTTGACCGCTAGAGGGCGCGCTATTTTGAAATGTAACATATGGTCGTAATTCAGTGCTTGACACACGACCTATGTGGTCGTTTTCTCGAGGAGGACAGTCTGCAAAGTTAACGTCATAATTCATAGTCAGACAGACAATCCTGGCTGTATCACTTGTAGCTGCTGCGGTGGTGGACCAATCGCAATGTTGCATTTTAATTTAAGAACGCTCAGCGTGATTGGCTGCGAGCAAAAAAAAGATGTGGGCACAAAGACGATGGTTTCCACGTATGGTTTTACTGGTACTGTGTTATGTGGATACTCCAGACACCCAGCCCTCCTCTATTTATCCATTGATCCTGGTCCAACAGGGTAGCATGGGGGCTTCTCATTGGCTGTAACAGCGCCGATCGGACATGTGATGCCTCCACGGCGTTCCCAGCTTGTCTCAGCGTCTCCTCTCATGGTTGGAATGTAGATCAAGAAGTACATTGAGAGCTGAGCTCCCCTTTTCACCCTGTCAGTCTGGTACAACAGCCGCATTAATGACTCTGCACCGTAAACTTCAAAGCATTCCACTGTTTTGTAGAGTTCCACGGACGCAGACTCCGAGGTGTCCAACAGCCTCCTGGGAATGATGCCACAGTTTGAAACCTTTTCATCACTTTTTACTTTTTTAGTTTTATAATTATAAAATAATGAGAAACTAGAACCCCATAAAACAATATGATCCTCCATTACTGTCACCTCACACAGTAATCACACACTAATTGATCAAATTATACTGCAGGCCTGGTTGTTGTAATTGTGAAATGATTATCAAAAGGGGGGAAAACCCTTTACAATCAAACACAACACATTAACCACAAATGCGTTGATATGTTTAGCTGGTGTTTGGCTTCATGTGAGTCATTTTAGAGAAGCAGAAGAAGAAGCGAAGAGGTTGACGGTTGATGATACAGACAGATTAAATATGTAATAGATGACTAGTCTGGACTGCAGGCAGTTGAAAAACAACCCCCACAGCTGCTGCTCATCTTCAGTTCAACCTGCGTTTCTGGCTACAGGCCTAACTGCACCATCGGAATCAACTGAAGTGGCGACTAAACACCACCCACCGCTTGATTTCCTGCTGAGAATGCGACCATGTTGTTCCTCTTTTATTTTACCTGTAGCCACACATTAGACCTTTTAGTGCTCGTGCTGTGAAAAGTCATGTGACTTTGGTAGCGGGCCATTACAGGCCGCGGCTCGTTGACTGCAGTTCACTTTTGCTGCTGGATGCCAGAAATGCTCTCTCAATGCTCTTAACATTTATACCTGCAGTTTGAGCCACATGAAGGAGCCTGCATGTTCCTATTGTTTGGTTATTGTAGCCAACTTATAACACTGAATCTAATATAAAAGCCTCCCGTACATTCTCTTTTTAAAAAAAGAGAATGTATGGGAGGCTTTTATATATATAGTAATATAGTAAAGCAAGTAGGGTTTTAGTTCAATAACACATGCATAAACGTATACCTCTTCCAAATGGCTGGTTCCCCTCCTCAAAATCTATAAGGCAATGAAATGGTCGTAAAAAATGGTCAGAAAGGTTCATTTATGTACAAATGTGTCCTTCTCCTGATTTAGAGGTAAGGCCTGCTGTGAATTGGGTTTGCGGAAATTCTTATGAGCTTCACCAACAAATAACTGGCATGATTTCTGGCACGGGAGCTGCGAGTTGGACAGATCGTTGCTGTAAACAGGAAGTTCTCTCCCTGACTGAGCTCGCTGGTTAATTAAAGCCTGAGAAAATAATGAAAAGCGTGAACGAAGATTTAAGAAGTGTGAAATCCGCCTCCTCCGTCTGACTGTGGTGACAGAAACCCAAGTTTCTCTCAATCTGGCTGCTTGTTTCTCCCTCTCAATCAGACCAGTGGACGGAGCTCAAGCTATTTAAAAACAAATTTCACTTGAGGACAACACGAAAAAATGAATCGCGCAAAAATCTGAAGCGTAAGAACAGCAACTTGCTCCTTTAAAGTGTAAGACCGGCGAAAACGGACGCCATAGTCTTTTTCGCCATGAAAAAACACCAAAAAAGCCATCCAGACATTTTTTTTCAGTGATCACCCATGTATCGAGAAAGCCTCGAAAGACGCTAACAGCCCCATAGCGCTAACACTGATTAGATTGGGGCGATGCGCCCAACGCATCCACAACGGAATATTCTAACCACAAATATTGCTCAAAATAGCACCAAACCTCTTCAGTAGCATGATAAGGGTCCTTACACATAAAACCAACACCAACAACGTAGTTAGCGAACTCGGAGTTTATTAAAAAAGACTAGTTTACAAGTCTGTGCCTTACCAGTAGGTCCATGTTGACAGGTAGTCCATACAAGTCGATTACTGAATGCACTGGAGTTCAGTTCAATGAGGAAAGTCTTGGCATTTATAATTCCATGGAAAATGCATTACTTGGCTGTTTGTGATGATGTCTATCGAGTGTTGACACGGAAATGAAAGGAAATGAAACCACAACGTTTACGTGTTTTGCTGGAACAAATCATCTCCTGTTGCATTGCATTCGATAATCGACTTGTACGGACTATACTACGAGAGTACCTGGAAGTTGGGCAGTGAGTAAGTCTTTGAAAAAAGTCCTTTTTAATAAACTCCGGGTTCGCTAACTACGTTGTTGGTGTTGGTTTTATGTGTAAGGACCCTTATCATACTACTGAAGAGGTTTGGTGCTATTTTGAGCAATATTAGTGGTTAAAATATGCCGTTGTGGATGCGTTAGGCGCATCGCCCCAATCTAATCAGTGTTAGCGCTATGGGGCTGTTAGCGTCTTTCGAGGCTTTCTCGATACATGGGTGATCACTGAAAAAAAATGTCTGGATGGCTTATTTAATGTTTTTTCATGGCGAAAAAGACTATGGGGTCCATTTTTGCCGGTCTTACACTTTAAGGTGCTTCCATTACTGAATCCTTCCTCTTCTCCAACAAAAACAGTGTATTATGCATTAGGTATCCTTAACAAATGGCATTCTGCAAGAAAAAACTTGATTTTGATCTTCAGCAATTGACATGTCCTTTCGTTTACTGTTCCCATAGCAACCAACGACATACCTTCTGTATAGACTGAAAATTACATTCGGTGGAAGTCTGCAACAAGGATATTATCCCTCACTGGCTTCCCACACGTGAACACATCCAATTGTGCTCAATTACTTGCATAATAAAACCAAAACTATATTGAACCTAGAACCCAGAACCTAGAACCCAGAACCCAAAACCCAAAACCTAGAACTTAGAACCGAGCACCTAGAACCCAGAACCCAACTCGTTCTTCCACATGAATGCATGTATGTCATGTGCTCACATGGATCTCTGCTTGTTCATGCCTGTAGATTGGGATGTATGTATGTGTACTCAATGACCCGCTGTCCATCTGTGTGTGTGTGTGTGTGTGAGAGAGAGAGAGAGAGAGAGAGAGAGAGAGAGAGAGAGAGAGAGAGAGAGAGAGAGAGAGAGCGATGAGACCGCCCCTTTTAATCCCTCTCAGCGTTTTTTTTTTCTCTGCACACATCCGCACTCCATGTGCCGTGTGGATGCCACGTCAGCTGTGTCAGCCTGACTCTGCACAGTGTGTGTGTGTGTGTGTGTGAGTGTGTTTAAGAGCTCTGTATAAGGCTGTCTCCGGCAGCAGGGTGCAGTCAGAGTCCATATTTCATCACCAGACTCTCGATTTGGATGCAGATGTGAGTTTAATATTTCTGTGAAGCTGCACTGAAACTCTTCACGGGCTCAAAGAGTCACTTCAGCTCTGGTTTTCTGGGTGTTTCAGTTTACAGCCTCTGCGGTTTCATGCAGTAAATTCCTTGGAATCAAATAAAAACGGCATTCTACAACTTGGATGCGGCAGCGTATAGAGTTGAAACCAAGCCAGCTCGTGTTCACTTCAGAGGAAACGATCACGTTTTTATCAATCCTAACATTATTCCTGGGCAGGCAGCAACCTTCAGGTCTGAGAAGTGACGCCCACGCTGAAGTGCCTTAAACTTGCATTCTCTCTGCTGGCCATCAGAGGTCGACTCCTCTCTGATTGTATAGAAGTCTACGGAGAAAATGACCCTACTTATCACTTAATTTATTATCGCAGTAAACATTGTAAACATGGGTTTATGGTCTCAATCTCTAGTTTCAAGTCTTCTTGAGGGGTAGGAAGTGGGGAGTGCATGTGGTATGATCCAAAGAGGCTCTATAGTTTTACGTGTTTGCTTTTACAGGAATTTATTCAAATATTCTTCGAGGCCTGGGAGCCTGAGGGTTCTTCAGCATCTCAGCCGACTGCGCTCTTCTGGAGAGATCTCAGATTCTGCTCCTCTGCTGGAGAAAGCAACATGTTTGTGTCACAAACTAATTGATTCATTCATAAATAACAATATAATAATAACAGTAATGCTAATAATAATAATAAAAGCACAACCATCTATGCTGAACTGCGCATAGCCCATGAATGTCACCTTATCATTATTATTACAAATGATTACATTTTGTTTTGTTAGCTTTTTTATTTATCAGCTCTTTTCGACTTTACTTGATTAATTTTTTCTCATATCTCCACTTCATGTGTGGATAACAGTTCTGTGGTGTTTAGGTGAGTATGAAAAACAACAGTTCTACACCCAGGTTCGTTTGAAGTAAAGATCAAACGTAGTCAGGATTTAATGATTCACTATTAAAGAAATCCTAATTATCTTTTTAAATACTATTTAAAAACTGTTATCTGAGCAATCAAAGTGAAGGTGTAACTCTGAGTAGTGGAAAGCAGCTGAGGTATCATGATTTTGAGTTCCTGGAGAAAATCTCTTCGATGTAACCTCCAAAAAAAGTAAAGTGGGGCATCTGCTTGGATATCTAGAGAGCAGAGTCAGGTGTCAAACCTGTGACGAACCCTGACCAATCTGTTTTTCTGGCCTCCGGAGCGCCGAGGCGCGCGCTGCAGCCAACACATTCCTGCCTGAAATAGAGCGAGTGTAGGATTTCACCGACCTGACCCGCTCGGCTGCATTACACAGATTGTGTCCTCGCTGATGACATAGTAACACATTTTATTCCTGGAGCGAGCTCCGAAACGGGGGTCCGCTAAGGCACAGCGTGGGCGGGGCCGCCTGCTACAGGACGCCTAGCCAACCAGCGGCGTTGGCGCCATCTCTGCCGAAAAAATACGCACATGTTCAGGGAGTGACGGAGCGAAGCCCGGGTCGCCGCCACTTGAAGTACTTCACGTCGGTGATAAATGTAAAAGAACACTTGACATGGCTTTTGACTTTTGCGAGAAGGAATGAATGTCCTCCGACCATTTAAAAAAAAAGAAATACACATCTAAACACATTTGTTTATTCGTGGAAAGAAGTTCCAAAGTGGACACGACGCGGTCGAAATGAAACAAATAAAGAGCGACCCTGCAGCTCGGACTCTGTGTCACTCTGCGAACATTTCACTACGTCGCCACAAGACTCCTGAAGCTTTTTGAATCCTAGAAGGTGGTGGTGGTGGGGGAGGGGGGGGGGGGGGGGGGGGGGGGACATCAGGTTCAGTCCTGGTCATTGAGAGAGGGAACAGCGGGAATGTGTGTGTGTGTGTGTTAACGTGTGTGTGGCAGCAACGGGTAGCCAAATATGGCGAGAGGAGATGAGCACACTACTTCATACTGAAGTGTGTGTGTGTGTGTTCTTTATTGGAATCAGCTGATGTTTCATGCCTTCGTCCACAGATAAATAAATAAATAAATGAAGAAAAGCAGACTCGTTGAAGTGTCCCTCTGATGTGAGGCGCCGTATACGCCGCTAATTAGGAAAAAAGGTTTGGCTTGCATTCATCTTCGGGTCATGGTGGATATTTACATACTATTGTATGTGATGGAGTATTCAGTTCAACAGTTTAACTTGTTTATAATTGTTGACCCGTGCTTATCGGTAGAAGCACTCTGAAATGTATTTATTTCTATCTCTCTGTCCGTCTATGAATAAATGCTCGTTTCCAACGACGACAGTAATGGGATTCATCGGGCGTTGGAGGTCGCAACAACATCACGTCGTTAATAGTCCGACCTCATATGATGATGACGATGTTAGCTGGATGTTAATATGACTTGATCACGTGTGTATGTGAGGAGGGTGACATCAGCGATGAGGAATTTTTCTTTTTTTTTGCTTCGTGTCACATGCTTCGTGTACATCATCATTTATTGATTAAATCTGTTTCCGTTGCAATTTGGCACATTTTGCTTTTGCCAACTTTTTCCACCTCAGCGCAGCAAAAAAAAAAAAAAATTCAAAATCAAAAGACGTGGATGGAAAAGCACCTTTCAAGCTGTAGGACACACCCATTGATTCCAAACTGAGTGCAAATGATTAGACTGTAACTACACTTTGTAACTATTCATAACAATTTCATCTTTTCATTCTTACTGACTCTCTCTCGCTCTCTCTCTGTCTCTTTATCCTTGTAGTCCTAAAAATAAAGTGCTCTGGTTCCACCACTCCACCACACTAACCCTGATCTCCCGCCCTGTTTCCACTCCTGCTCCTCCTCCACCTCCTCCTGGTTCATTCCTAGAATCTTCCACAGTTACAGTTTCGGGGAACGTCGGGACGCTGCCAACTTCCAGAAGCTGCGGTTGGCCTGAGACGTCTTGTTCTTTCTGACTCTCCACATGTAGTTCACATGTGGGGCTCTCAGCTGCTGAACACTGTCTGTCTGTACGTCCGTATTTGATTGCTTCACTGCATGTCTGTCTTATTGGCGGACAATAGACTTGTCTGTTTCTAAAGTATGCACTCGATAGCATCGAGGCTTGTGTTCGATGACATCTGCTTTTATTTCAGAAGAGTATGTGGCTTTGTGTTAAAGCCACAATAATATTGTATTAACGAAAGATCAAACGTGAAAATTGAGTTGGTGACTGGAATTGAAGAACGCAGAGAATTATCTCCAAAAGTTGTTCCAGGTGGCGACCTCCGATTCTGAAGAGTGAAGCCAAGGCTGAAGTGGCTTTAGGTTGCATTCTCTCTGCTGGCCATCAGGGGGCAACTCCTCTGTGATTGCATGGAAGTCTATGAGAAAATGACCCTACTTGTCTCGTGATTTATTATCTCAGTAAACACGAGTTTATGGTCTCATCCTCTAGTTTTAAGTTTTCTTCAATACAGCATGATGTCAATTTACTAAATTATGGTATTATTTACAGTGTAAGGGCTAAGTGTAAAAGTAATCTTAGTAGCTAATGCATTGTAGCTACCAAGACAACGCTAGTGGTGGGAAGCTAGCTTTGGTAACAGCTTCATACCAGAATCCAGATGGATCCAGATCCAGTAAGGTTGCTGCTTGGGGTGCCGTTCTGTTGCTTATGTTAATCAGATCAACCCGTCGCTCCTCCTCATTCTAATAATACTTCCTTCACTGATTGCAAAGATCAAAGATGGCGATGGCCAAAAAGCCAAGCTCAAGACTTCAAAAACGGGTGATGTCACCATGACTACATTCACCTCCTATATACAGTCTATGAGAAACACTGAATGTACACATAAGTCTGTGTTTACAAGAAAAAGTAGAAGAAACTGCCAGAAGCTAAGAAGCTAAAGAATACATTTGATTGTCTTTCCAAACCAGAGGATTCACTCGTGCGGGTATTGAATCCAGAACCACGATAAATCCTAAGACAAGATGTTCCAAAACTGGGATGTGCCCAGAAATGTGACATTAGAATGTCCTCGAGCCGCCTTCAAAATAATATAAAAGCCAACCAGAAGAACAGACATGTGATGAGACACAGGAAAAATGTCTCCACGGGGCCCAACGAGTGTTCGGTCGCACAAAGGAGCATCTGTGGCTGTGTGTTCAGAGGCCTGCAGGGGATTAGCTTCAGCTCAATAGGACAGTGTGTTTTGTTTATGTCTGTGTACAATATTGGCTGAGTGACAATAAGAGCAGTGTAACCGAATGACTGTACCATAAGTGGGGCAAACCGGTGGCTCGGCAGGCAGGGAATGACTCCCTCTGTAGCCGGCGGCGGTTCGAATGTCGGCTTCTTTCCTTCTTAAGGCCTTTACACACCCGGGGGGGGGGGGGATGAATAAACGACACTAATAAATGTGAATATTTCACTTTAAAGATATTAATACCAGCAGCGAGTGCAGCCCTTTTTTGCAATTAAAGGTTTGAGTAGATTTGTGCAGGTAGAGGACGAACGACCAGGATCCTACTGACCGAAATAAAAGGAGGTTTTTTTAGCTATAATTTAGGGAGTCGCACAAGAACAGTTAGTTCTGATTGGAACTCATTGCCGAAAAGTGATTTGTTTTGTACAAAAGATGTAATTTTGTTGCCGTAAAAGGCTCTTCAGACATGAACGTATTCATGTTCTCAAAGACAGAGCGACGTGTGACCTGCGGTCGGAGCGCAAGCCTCAAGACCTCAACGCTTGCGAAACGCAGGGTCCAGAACGTCCTATACTTTCTATTATTAAGCAGAAAGAGGAAGAGAGGCAGAGAGAGCAGGGCGGTAGTGGAGGTGATGGAGGCCTCTTCCTCTTCCTCTCTTTCCTGTTGCATGAATGAGCCGGTTTCTCGGGGGGACTGAATGGAGAAGTGCTTCTCGGCAGAATTCAGATCTCTTATCATTCATGCTTTTCATTCATTCAATAATTTGCGTGTTTGAGAATATCGAAGCCAAACCTTTCCTCTCGTTATTTTTTCTTAAAACATCTTAAAAACTGTGGGATGAATTGGCATTCAAAGCTGATGCACAAAGGAGGATGAAGCCTCATGACTTTGGTGATCGACATCAGAATTCTATGTCTGATACGTATTTGTGTAATATTATCTCACGCTCCACACATCAAGCTCTGATTGGTCAGTATACTGCTTTTATATG